>NC_138771.1:599188123-599585623 GCF_965119305.1 Pelophylax lessonae
CAACAAGCTACCTTGAGCCAGGGCAAGGCTGGAGGGAGTAGTCAGTGACTTTGCAGTGCAGCAGTGTCAGTAGTTCAATACTCCACAGTCCTGAGTCTTCTGGACTTAAAGTCAAGGATTCAGCACTTCTTTCAAGTTACAGTGTGTTCTAATCATCAGTGAGCGTTGGCTATCGCCAGCTGGCGTCAAGGCAGCGTTAACAGACATTTTTCTGGATAAGAGATTATAGATAAGAGATTCTGGTGCCTTTAAAGTCCTTGCCTGTCCAATCCAATTTTTCTGGATAAAGTCCCAAGTTGTACTTAGCTAAGCCTAAAGGAGTATCCCACTCTTTCCCTTCTCCCATCCCCTTAAATACAATAAAACAACAAAACAAAGATGTCGGAGTTATCAATGTCTCAGTGCTCACACCGAGGGCCGCAGCTCACATGGGCTAGAGAGGTAACCGGTAACGATGGCAGACCCACATCAGGCTCAATGCCTTGAAAACCTGCTACACAAGGTATTATATTTCTGATGGGTTTCAAATAACGGAAAACTCGAAATTACATTCTAAAGAAAGTGACTGTGCTTTTGCACCCAATCTACAACTGTGTGTTTGTGGGCAGATATGGATGTGTGATCCTGCACTCCTATTTTAATGTTGTATGCTGATGATGAATGATGAATGTCAACAATTTGAGGGAAGCAGCCCTCACAAAGTTGACATTTCCTGCTTTGTACCCGAAACATGCCCAACAACTGGCAACTTGAATAGTTTTGTTTTTGTTCTCACTGATCATGGCCAGAGCCTGGTACGTTTGTCTTTTTTCTTTTTACACTGCACAAATACATATGCTGATGCATTCTTTCATTTGCCAAGATTATGTGTTTCTGATCCACATGTGTGAGTACTTAAGACATGAAGAGACAGAAGTAATTACACTGGTGGGCATGTCCTTTACAGGGTGGGTGTAGGTGTGCTATCAATCTAAGTAAATGTAAATAAGTACCACAAAACAATTCAATTAATCAATAATAATGTGATCCTCTGTGCTTAAGGACTGCAGGTAAAAACCTGAATATGATGGTAAATAATTGCTGCTACTTCAAAAGGAAAATATACAAAATAAAATTCATCAAACAAAAGAACTAGTTCTTTTACTAGAATTTCAGTAGCGCAGGGATGGTGATAACCTCCTATCATATATAATAAACTGCAAGTATACCAAATAAGTCAGATAAAGTGCATAAGTTGCATCAATGAATAAATACATGCATAAAACATTAATCAGAGTCCTTATAAGTCCTTTGATATAAAGTGACAGAGCAATTAAAGTGCATTGATGTGTCCTCCTCAACCCACTGCATCCATCATCCTACTATTACGGCCACACTAACTGCCTGGCGATCCTTACTGTCCATTCGCCATCAGACCCTTGAAAGGCGTAACTTAGATATTCCATTGGGGGCTTACGAATGGATCATTCCATCCTTCTCTACATTAGATTGGAAAAAAAATGGCCACAACTATTGGCTCAGTGTTAAGGATAGCTCTCTCCCTGCAGACTGCTTTAACCACTTAAGCCCCGGAGGATTTGGCTGCTAAAGGTCCAGACCCCTTTTTTCAACTTGGCACTTCGTGACTTTAACTGATAATTGCGCGGTCATGCAATGCAGTACCTAAACGAAATTTACGTCCTTTTTTTCCCACAAACAGAGCTTTCTTTTGGTGGTATTTGATCACCTCTGCGCTTTTTATTTTTTGCGATATTAATAAAAAAAGAGCGAAAATTTTGCAAAAAAATGACATTTTCAACTTTGTCTTTTAAAAAATATCCAATATACTCAATTTATGTCATTTTTTTTGGCCAAAATATATTTAGCTACATGTCTTTGACAAAAAAAAAATCAATGAGCGTATTTTTATTGGTTTGCGCAAAAGTTATAGCGTCTACAAACTATGGTGTAAATACTGAAATTTACGAAGCTTTAATTTCTGACTGCCTATCTCATTTCATGAAGTGCTAAAATGGCGGGGCAGTACAAAACCCCCCCAAACTACCACTTTTTGGAAAGTAGACATCCTAAGGAATGTTCTGAGGGGCATGTTGAGCTCATTGAATATTTTATTTTTTTGTCACAGGTGTTTGAAAAATGACAAAAATAATTTTTTTTTTTTTTTTTACACAAAGTTGTCATTGAAATGATATATTGCTCACACATGCCATGGGTATATGTGTAATTACACCCCAAAATATATTCTGCTGCTTCTCCTGAGTACAGGGATACCACATATGTGAGACTTTTTGGGAGCGTAGCTGTGTACGGGAGCCGGAAAACAAATCACCACCATCAGAATTTCAAAGGGCGTACATTTTTCATTGCATTTTCTCACTACCTATAACGGTTTTGGAGGCCCTGAAATGTCAAGATACCACAAAACCCCCCCAAATGACCCCATTTTGGAAAGTAGACACCCCAAGCTGTTTGCTGAGAGGCATGGTGAGTCCATGGAATATTTTATATTTTGCCACAAGTTTCGGGAAAATTACAATTTTTTTTTTTAATTTTTTTTTTTTACACAACGTTGTCACTAAAAGATAAATTTCTCACACATGACATGGGTATATGTGGAATGACACCCCAAAATACATTCTGCCACTTCTCCTGAGTATGGGGATGCCCCATGTGTGAGACTTTTTGGGAGCCTAGCTGTGTACAGGACCGCGAAAACCAATCAACACTCTCAGGTTTTCTAATGGCGTAAATTGTTCATGTCACCTCTGCACTACCTGTCGCAGTTTCGGAGGCCCTAAAATTCCAAAATAGCACAAAACCCCCCCAAATGACCCCATTTTGCAAAGTAGACACCCCAAGCTATTTGCTGAGAGGCATGGTGAGTCCATGGAATATTTTATATTTTGCCACAAGTTCCGGGAAATATATATATATATATATATATTTTTTTTTTTTACACAAAGTTGTCAGTAAATGATATATTGCTCACACATGCCATGGGTATATGTGAAATGACACCCCAAAATACATTCTGCTGCTTCTCCTGAGTACAAGGATACCCCATGTGTGAGACTTTTTTGCAGTCTAGCCGCGTACAGGACCCGGAAAACCAATCTGCACCTTCTGGCTTTCTAAGGGCGTAAATTGTTGATCTCACTCCTTACTACCTATCACACTTTTGAAGTCCATAAAAGGCCAAGATGGCACAAAACCCCCCCAAATGACCCCATTTTGCAAAGTAGACACTCCAATCTATTTGCTGAGAGGCATGGTGAGTATTTTGCAGCTCTCATTTTTTTTGGAAAATGAAGAAAAAACAGGAAAATGCATTTTTTTTCCTCTTTTTTCAATTTCCAAAACTTTGTGACAAAAAGTGAGATCTGCAAAACACTCAACATGCCTCTCTGCAAATAGCTCAGGGTGTCTACTTTCCAAAATGGGGTCATTTGGGGGGGTTTTGTGCTATCTTGGAATTTTAGGGCCTCCGAAACTGTGATAGGTAGTCAGGAGTGAAATCAACAATTTACGCCCTTGGAAAGCCTGAAAGTGGAGGTTGGTTTTCGGGGTCCTGTACTCGGCTAGACTGCAAAAAAGTCTCACACATGGGGTATCCCTGTACTCAGGAGAAGCAGCAGAATGTATATTGGGGTGTCATTTCACATATACCCGTGGCATGTGTGAGCAATATATCATTTACTGACAGCTTTGTGTAAAAAAAAAAAAAATATATATATATATATATATTTCCCGGAACTTGTGGTAAAATATAAAATATTCCATGGACTCACCATGCCTCTCAGCAAACAGCTTGGGGTGTCTACTTTCCAAAATGGGGTCATTTGGGGGGGTTTTGTGCTATCTTAGAATTTTAGGGCCTCCGAAACTGTGATAGGTAGTCAGGAGTGAAATCAACAATTTACGCCCTTGGAAAGCCTGAAAGTGGAGGTTGGATTTCGGGGTCCTGTACTCGGCTAGACTGCAAAAAAGTCTCACACATGGGGTATCCCTGTACTCAGGAGAAGCAGCAGAATGTATTTTGTGGTGTCATTTCACATATACCTGTGGCATGTGTGAGCAATATATCATTTACTGACAGCTTTGTGTAAAAAAAAAAAAAATATATATATATATATATATATTTCCCGGAACTTGTGGTAAAATATAAAATATTCCATGGACTCACCATGCCTCTCAGCAAACAGCTTGGGGTGTCTACTTTCCAAAATGGGGTCATTTGGGGGGGTTTTGTGCTATCTTAGAATTTTAGGGCCTCCGAAACTGTGATAGGTAGTCAGGAGTGAAATCAACAATTTACGCCCTTGGAAAGCCTGAAAGTGGAGGTTGGATTTCGGGGTCCTGTACTCGGCTAGACTGCAAAAAAGTCTCACACATGGGGTATCCCTGTACTCAGGAGAAGCAGCAGAATGTATATTGGGGTGTCATTTCACATATACCCATGGCATGTGTGAGCAATATATCATTTACTGACAGCTTTTTGTAAAAAAAAAATATATATATATATATATTTCCCGGAACTTGTGGCAAAATATAAAATATTCCATGGACTCACCATGCCTCTCAGCAAACAGCTTGGGGTGTCTACTTTCCAAAATGGGGTCATTTGGGGGGGTTTTGTGCTATCTTGGAATTTTAGGGCCTCCGAAACTGTGATAGGTAGTCAGGAGTGAAATCAACAATTTACGCCTTTGGAAAGCCTGAAAGTGGGGACTGGTTTTCGGGGACCTGTACTCGGCTAGACTGCAAAAAAGTTTCACACATGGGGTATCCCTGTACTCAGGATAAGCAGCAGAATGTATTTTGGGGTGTCATTTCACATATACACATGGCATGTGTGAGCAATATATCATTTAGTGACAACTTTCTGTAAAAAAACAACAAAAAAAAAAGAAATAATAATTTTCCCGACACTTGTAGCAAAATATAAAATATTCCATGGACTCACCATGCCTCTCAGCAAATAGCTTTGGGTGTCTACTTTTCAAAAAGGGGTCATTTGGGGGGTGTTTGAACAGTCCCGGCATTTTACGCTCAATCTTAGCCACACATCACCCACTCTTCTAACCACTTGAAAACCAAGCCTTTTCTGTGCCTTTTTGTTTACATGAAAAAATATTTTTTTTTTACTAGAAAATTACTTTGAACCCCCAAACATTATATATTTCTTTAAAGCAGAGGCCCTATAGAATAAAATGGTGGATGTTGCAATTTTTTTTGTCACACGGTATTTGCGCACAGATTTTCCAAACGCAATTTTTGCGAAAAAAATACATTTTTTTTAAATTTATTGCACAAATACACTATATAATTCCAATTTGTTTGGTAAAATTTAAAAGATGATCTTATGCCGAGTTCATAGACACCTGACATGACATGCTTTAAAAATTGCGCACACCTGCGCAGCGGCAAAAACGTACGTACATTTTTAAAAACATTTAAAAGTCTCTACAGGTTACCACTTTAGACTTACAGAGGAGGTCTACTACAAGAATTACTGCACTCGATCTGGCGATCGCGGCGATACCTCACATGCATGCTGAAATTGCGGTTTACATATGACACTAGACCAACGCGTGCGTGTGCCATTGCGCGCAAGCACGGGGGAAAGGGGGCGGAGCTCGATTTTTTTTTTTTTTTTTTTTTTTGCTCTTTTATGTTATTTTGACACCTTTCCTTTAATTTTTTTTTTTTTTAAATCATTTTTATTGCTATCACAGTGAATTTAGATATCCCCTATGATAGCAATCGGTAGTGACAGGTACTCTTTTTTTTTAAAATTGGGGTCTTTTATACTCTAGATCTCTCCTCTGACCTTAATGCTTCTGACCACGCCAAAATTGGTGTGATAAAATACTTTCCCAATTTCCCAATGGCCCTGTTTATTTCTGGCGAAAAAGAAGTCATGAAATGCTCGTAGCCTCCGGCATCTTAGGCCATAGAGATGATTGGAGCCATTCTAATCTTCAATTAGCTCTATGGTTAGATAACTGAACCACCGGCTGCACTCTCGGGTTAACCGGTGGGACAGGAGAGCCCGAGAAAAACCACGGAAGGCTGCGGAAGGCGGCGGTGGGGGGGGGGGAGGCCCCTCCCACTGCATGTAAAAGCAGTCTAGCGGCCAATTACCTGCTAGGATTGCTTTTACATGTAAGCCGACCGCTGGCTGTAAAAAACGATACCAAGATGATGCCTAAATCTGCAGGCATCATCCTGGTATAACCACTCAAAGTCCAGCAACGTACCAGTACATTGCTAGTCCTTGTTTGGCATATAGGTTTTTTTTTTTTTCATGCAGCCTGTGGGCTGAACGGAAAAAAAGAGAACCTATCAGAAATCAGCACAAGAATAATGCGTAGTATTACTCATCATTAACCGCCCAAACAACCACCCACTGAATTTAATGATGGGTATACACGGCACTATCCACGTATACCAAAATAGGATTTTAACTGCAGTGCTGAAATCAGAAAATCACCACAGCTGCTATCAGCAAAGGTATCCATATATGCTGAGCGCAAACACTGTTTGTGTCAGAATATATAAAATCAATGCGTGGTAGCCGACGAGTACCTGCAAGAGAAACAGGTCACAAAAGAATGAAAAAACAAAGTACATTAAAAAAAGTACATTAGGAAGAGTAGGACATATAAAATGACTGACAACAACAAAAGTTTTTGGATTCTCATCATTAACCGCCCAAACAACCACCCACTGAATTTAATGATGGGTATACACGGCGCTATCCACGTATACCAAAATAGGATTTTAACTGCAGTGCTGAAATCAGAAAATCACCACAGCTGCTATCAGCAAAGGTATCCATATATGCTGAGCGCAAACACTGTTTGTGTCAGAATATATAAAATCAATGCGTGGTAGCCGACGAGTACCTGCAAGAGAAACAGGTCACAAAAGAATGAAAAAACAAAGTACATTAAAAAAAAGTACATTAGGAAGAGTAGGACATATAAAATGACTGACAACAAAAGTTTTTGGATTCTCATCATTAACCGCCCAAACAACCACCCACTGAATTTAATGATGGGTATACACGGCGCTATCCACGTATACCAAAATAGGATTTTAACTGCAGCGCTGAAATCAGAAAATCACCACAGCTGCTATCAGCAAAGGTATCCATATATGCTGAGCGCAAACACTGTTTGTGTCAGAATATATAAAATCAATGCGTGGTAGCCGACGAGTACCTGCAGGAGAAACAGGTCACAAAAGAATGAAAAAACAAACAAAGGACATTTAAATGTACAGTAAGAAGAGTAGAAGGACATATAAAATGACTGACACAACAACAGTTTTTGGATCCTTTTATTTTTCTTTCTAACTGTTTCTTCATGTCTTGATTTGGGACTGCGATCTTCTGCGATCTTCTCTTCCAGCTTGGGTCTCTCAAAATGTCGATGGACATCCAACATCCTTCGAGACCCTGTGTTTGTGTGCCCTACACTGTGTCGTGCTGTACCCTACACTAATACTCCACTAGTGTATGGTAGCGCTCAAAACATTCCCCGATGCAGAGACCAGGTTGGTCAGGACATTTGGGACAATAATAACGGGTGTCACGCCTAAATCCGCGCCTGCGACAGACACGACATCTTCTTTGGGGCCATCTTTGGGTAGGGGTACTCGGGAGGGCATAAGGAAAATGCCTCTCATGCAGCCGGCTCACTGCATCTGGAAGGGGAAGTTGGGCAGGCATGCCTCCTGGGTACAGGTAGGCAAGGATGATCTCTTCCTGGAATTCCCGGAAAGATCCAGTTCGTCCTGACGCCTTGTATAGGACAAAGGCGTTCAGCATCGCCAATTGGAATAAATAAACAGACACTTTTTTGTACCAGCGTCTGGCTTTACGGGCAACTAAATACGGCACCAAAATCTGGTCGTTAAGGTCCACCCCTCCCATGTTAAGGTTATATTCGTGGACACAGAGGGGTTTCTCCACAACGCCAGTTGCCGTAGTGATTTGGATTGTCGTGTCTGCGTGAAGGGAGGACAGAACATAAACATCCCGTGTATCCTTCCACTTCACCGCAAGCAATTTGTCCGTTTTCAAGCAGGCTCTCGCCCCCCGACTAAGACGGGAATCTACAAGCCGTTGGGGGAAGCCCCGGCGATTAGGTCGCACGGTGCCACATGCGCCAATTTGTAATTCGAGCAGGTGACTAAATAGTGGCACGCTTGTATAAAAGTTGTCCACGTACAAATGGTACCCCTTTCCGGATAAGGGTGACACCAAGTCCCAAACGATCTTACCGCTGCTCCCTATGTAGTCTGGGCAGTTGGGGGGCTCCACACAGCTATCTTTTCCCTCATAGACCCGGAAACTAACTGTATAGCCTGTGGCCCTGTCACACAATTTATACAGTTTGACCCCGTATCTGGCACGCTTGCTGGGGAGGTACTGTTTCATAGCAAGGCGGCCAGTAAATTTAATCAGGGACTCGTCAACGCAGACAACTTGTTCGGGGGTAAACAAGGCTGCAAACCGCTGATTGAAGTGGTCTATGAGGGGCCGAATTTTGTGGAGCCGATCGTATGCAGGGTCTCCCCGAGGACGACAGATTTCATTGTCGCTGAAATGCATAAATCGCAGAATTTGCTCATATCTCGCCCTGGACATGGAGGCAGAGTACATGCGCATATGGTGAAGTGGGCTAGTGGACCAATATAGCCGCAATTCACTCTGTTTAGTTATGCCCATGTGGAGGGAAAGGCCCAGAAAGATCTTAAATTCGGAAACCGTTAAAGGTTTCCAGCCGAATTGTCTGGCAAGGGGCGAATTTGGGTTGGCGGCGATAAATTGTTGAGCATATAAATTTGATTGATCCACAATAGATCTGAAAAGATCTTCCGTGAAGAACAGCTCAAAAAAGTTCAGGGGCGTAAAACCAGCTGTCTCCACGTGGATTCCAGGTTGGGCGGTGAATGGGGGAAGTACTGGCGCTGTAGTATCAGTGGGTTGCCAATTAGGAAATGCCAGCGCATCAGGGAGGGCACTATGGGCTCTACGGGCCTGTCTTCGAATACGCGGTGGCTGCGGGCCACTACTTGTGCTAGCCACCGCACCAGCTTCAACTGCACTTAGGGGACTCGCCACGTCACCAGGTCTTACTGCAGTGCTGGTTGTACTAGGTCCAGGGTGTACTAGGCCGCTGGCGCTTGCCAGGTCGCCAGAAGGATGAGCGGCACTAGTACCCACACTCTGCTCCATACGAGCACCCTGCGATTCCTGCATCTCAACAACACCAGAATGGGGTCGGGTACGCCTGGGTCTAACAGGGACCCATCTGTCGTCGGAGCTATCTGTCAGGGAGCCGCTGCTGTCATTTGGTTCGTATACTGACCCTGATTCTGCCGGTGAGGCTTCCCCATCGCTCTCACCTGACATGGTCATTATACTGTAAATAGCTTCATCACTGTACGAACGTTTAGACATTTTGGTAACTAAATTTACCCGTACAGTGATGCGACTCACAGGTAATAAAAGCACCTGGTTGTCGAAGATTATTTCAAGCGCTACCAAAAAAACTGCTAATGCTAGCAGGGATCAGGCCTGACTCTGCTAACACAGCGGTTTTGTGTCTTGTGTTTTTTTGTAAGTGACAGTAATCTGTTGATTACTACACTTACCTGGGTGAAAGGGTTAAACGCAGGTGCTGGCAGGAATCAGTGCTGATCGTGCAAACACTGCGTTTTGGGAACCCTAAACTATGGGGGCGCTAGTATAGCTCTGATCAGATCAGATATTGATCTGTTCAAACACTATACTAGAAATGGAAGTGTAGGTGCGTGCGTGTGTGTGTGGCAATCAAAGGGTTATTTCTAAACTATGCGCTGGGGATCTGGGGGGGGTGGCGGGGACCCTAAACCTCCTTTGGGAAAGAAACTAGCTAGCTAGCACAACCTCAAGTCACAATGACACCAATACAAAATACAGTAAAAACAGTATATTATGTGTGTATTAGTGCTAATGTGACAGAGGGTGTAGGGGTTAACGGGATGTGATCAGGGGGGGATCAGGGGTTTAAATCTTTATTGGAAGGGGCTGGCGGGTATCCTAAGGATAAAAGGAACGGTGGCAAGCGCTAAACCTGGTCACAAGTCACACTTATACAGGTATATAGAAAATGCTATATACTGTATACAGTGTGCGTTGTGGCAGGGGGTGTAGGGGTGATCAGGGGGGGATCAGGGGATTAAATCTTTATTGGGCGGGTGGGGGGGACCCTAAACCTGCTTGGGACACAAACTTAGTCGCCTGCGCTAATTCTGATCACAATCACACTAATACAAAAATACAAAAACACAGTATATTACGTTTGTATTAGTGCTGATGTGACAGAGGGTGTAGGGGTTAACTAGCGGTGATCAGGAGGGGATCAGGGGGGATCAGGGGCTCAAATCTTTATTAGGGGGGGGTGGCGGGTAATTCAAGTGGAAAAGGGGGGGTCGCAAGCGCTAGACCTGACCACAAATCACACTTATACGGGTATATAGCAAAATGCTATATACTGTATACGGTGTGTGTTATGGCAGGGGGTGTAGGGGTGATCAGGGGGGGGTCAGGGGCTTAAACCTTTATTGGGCGGGTGGCGGGGACCCTAAACCTTCTTGGGACAGAAACTTAGTCGCCTGCGCTAATTCTGATCACAATGACACTAATACAAAAATACAATAACACCGTATATTGCGTTTGTATTAGTGCTGATGTGACAGAGGGTGTAGGGGTTAACGGCGGTGATCAGGGGGGGTTCAGGGGGGATCAGTGGGTTAAATCTTTATTAGGGGGGGTGGGGGGTAATTTGAGTGGAAAAGGGGGGGTCGCAAGGGCTACACCTGTTCACAAATCACACTTATACAGGTATATAGGTATATGCTATATGCTGTATATAGTGTGTGTTGTGTCAGGTGCTGTAGGGGTTAATTGGGGGGGCGATCGGGGGTGAAATGTGCCTATCTAGCTGTGTGTGATGTGCTTGGTGCAATTACTCACAGTAAGATGTGCTCTCCTCTCACGCTGGATCCAAAAAGACCGTTGGGAGGGGAGGGCACATCTCCTCTAAGCCTGTGTTTACATTTCACAGGCTTAGAGGGAGATCTGATTGGGCAGGACCGATCAACAGGTCCAGACCAAAAATGATTGGCCTGGACCTGATGACTGATCGGTTCTGAACCCAATCGAGTCATCGGCGGCGGCGGCGGGGCGCGGGAGCGCGCACAGGGCCGGCAAAAAGTGCTGACGTAGGCCTACGTCAGTTTGCCTGGCCGGGGCTGAGCGCCGACGTAGATCGTCGTGCGCCGGTCGTTAAGTGGTTAAAACTGCACAAATTTGCCATTTTCACAAAACTAACAAACTTGCCTTCCAGTTATCCATCGCTGCTACGGCATGGGACTTCCTTAGGGGCCACGCTATATCTGGCATACGGGGCATATCTTTTTTTTACAACTTGTATATTAATACCCAAGCACCTTCATTGGGCCCAAGTAGGACTAAATGGGAATCTGAATTCCAATTGACCTTTACAGATTCAAAATGGCATAAGGACATCACGGTCAACTATAAACTGTCTAAATGTATTGATCATTGGGAACAATTTCTGAAAATATACCATGGATGGTACTAAAATCTATCCCACCTCCAGTGCGTTGTGTTGGAGACGGTGCAATAAGGTAGGAACACTGTATCATATCCTTTGGGATTGCACCTTTGTTCAACCCTTTTGGAAGGAAGTGGAGGTTTTGCTTGGAGTTTTTCTGGGCACAACCTTCTCTATCTGGCCAGCTTTGGCACTTTTGAACTTGGGAATAGATCTGATCCCTCCGAAGTACCAGACTATAGTACTCCACATCTTGTTTGCTGCTAGATTGACAATCACTTACCATTGGAAATCACCTCAGTCACCAAAAATTCAGGATTGGAACTTACTTCACGGGTAAACACACAATGTCATTTTGAGAAGTTACTAGCTGTTAAAGATGATAGAATGCCTACCTTTAGCAAACAATGGATTCACTGGTTAAAGCATCCAAATGCCGCTCCTGGTCTCAAGCCCAATTAGCCTTTGATTTACTACCAAAGAGTATACCCTTTACTTTTCCTTTATGTATTCTATGTTAGTGTCACAAATAATACCTTGTAGAACTATGTACATGTCAGTCTAATATATGGTGGTCCGCGGATGTTTAGCTGTCGGAGGGTCTACCCCCTCCCCCCCAACTGGACACAGTGTGTACCCATTTGGGGTGTTCAGGGGGGTTGGGGGTGGCCCTATTAGAGAATGGCCATCAGCGACCCCATCTTATAAGTATTAATGCTATTCGTATATTTGGATTACTTAACCACTTTACCACTGAGTACTGGAATAGTACTGCGGCAAAGTGGTTAGTTCCCGTCTGACGACGTAGACCTACGTCGCCAGACTCCTCCCCTGTAGGCGGCGCTCGCGCGCCGCCGGAGGCGCGCTCCCGCTGTTTTCATTCACAGCGGGAGTCGGGCCAGGGGAGGAGCAGCGGTGATCGCCGCTGCTCTGCCCCGATCGTCGGGGATCTAGTGTGGAGATCCGCCCGCCTGTGTAAACACAAGCGGGCGGATCTCCTCAGTGACAGGGAGTGACAGATCAGAGTGTTCAGCATAGCTGGACATCCGATCTGTCCCTGGCTCACTCAGTCACCTCCCCCCCCACACGTCAGTAAGCACCAGGCATACATTAACCCCTCCCTCTCCAATAAAATGAACCCCTTCCCTGCCAGTGTCATTTTTACAGTAACAGTGCATATTTATAGCACTGATTACTGCAGTAATGTCACTGGTACCCCCAAAAGTGTCAAAAATGTCAGTCAAGGGTCCGATCTGTCCGCCGCAATGTCGCAGTCCCGCAAAAAAAAACGCAGATCGCCGCCATTACTCGTTAAAAAAAAAAACACCAAAAATTACATAAATCTTTCCCTTTGTTAGTAAACGCAATAACTTTTGCGCAAACCAATCAAAATACGCTTATTGCGATTTTTTTTTACCAAACATAGGTAGCAGAAAACAAATTGGCCAAAAATTTAAAAAAAAATTGATTTTTACATCTTTTTTGGGGGGAATTTCATATAAAAAAATGTTAAAAATATTGTTATTTTTTTCAAAATAAACGCTCTTTTTTTGTTTATAGCGCAAAAAGTAAAAATCGCACAGGTGATCAAATACCGCCAAAAGAAAGCTCTGTTTGTGGGAAAAAAAGGACGTCAATTTCGTTTGGGTACAGCGTCGCATGACCGCGCAATTGTCAGTTAAAGTCGCACAGCGCCGAATCACAAAAAGTGGCCCAGACGTAAGACAGCAAAATGCTCTAGTGGTAAAGTGGTTAATTCTGTAATGGCCTATCTACATTGGCATGAAGTTAGATTACATAACTGCACCTACAGTATCTGCTACTGGCCAATGTTTTATGAGTTTGCTTTCCTCTGTTATTATTATGATTTCCTTCCTCTGTTATTATTATGATTTCTTTTCCCTGTTTGTTACTATTTGAAATAATCTTAATAAAAACTATTTAACAAGGAAAAAAAAAAAGTGCATTGATGAAGGGTCACTGGTGAAAGTTATAGGATCCACCCTTAGTTGCCACCACCACAAGTGGCGGGAGGAATAGCCAAAGTGCAGACTCACCAGAAGACCATGCCTAACCACTCTCATGGAATAAGCAGATACAGCATGAACACATCAAACTTCCTCCAGATATCTGCTACTGCTGCAAACAGCTCCTCTCAATCACAGTGTGTGGAAGACAAAAGCAAAGAACACCTCCATAGCGTGATACCGTTTTATAATCAAAATGTATTAAAACATAAACTATCATACTCACTTGTTCATATAATGGTCAAAGCATTGCTCAAAGCGATAAAGGGGAGGGTCTGATAAACTAGAAGCACAATCTGCGGCATACGCTGCACAGAACAGACTCCAGAAGCTCCTCTCCCTTCTCACGATCAAACACATTGGACGCCGTATAGCCACGCCCGACGCGTTTCGTCATTCCCGACTTCGTCCCGGGGGCATGGCTATACGGCACAAAAATCGCAAGCTCGTGACCCGCCCACCTCCACAGATAGGAAGCGGTACGGGACATCGTAAACACACCGGCTCCTGATACTTGAATCATGGGACCTGTCAGCAGTCAACACGGACCAGCAACAAGTGCTATCAATCTAACTTATCCTGCGCTAGTGTGGTTTGCTTTGTCTGTGAAGAGGCCTGAATCTTTGCTTGCATTTGTTATGAATTGTTTTTTTGTTTTTTTTTTGGGGGGGGGGGGGTTAGAGATAGTGTGCATAATGACTGAACCTCACCCCATTAAGGCTGTGGTTTGATGATTGTTTACTGGAATAGTTTTGCCATTTGGCCCTCAAAAGGTTTTTTTGGTGGGCTTGTTGTCAAAATTGTATGTCTTTGTCAAGTCTGACCATGTGTTTGTTTATGAACCTCTGTGGAGCCATATCTTCTTCCAGGGCCGAACTGGCCTACCTGTATACTGGGAAATTTCCCGGTAGGTTGGCAAATCTGCCTGTCCTGGGGCTGCCTGCTCATCAGTGCCACCTGTAAAAAATGGCTGCGGCTGGCCCGACATGTACACTGCGCATGCGCCGCTGCAGCCACTGGGGAAGGCTCGTACATTCTCGGGCAAATGGCGCATGCGCAGTGATGTGATGGCGCTGGGCTGCGCCATTTTTAAATGTAAGGTGCCTCACCGATGGGTAAGTAAGACCCCTCCGCAGCCCTGCATCTCTTCAAGAGATGCAGTGCTGGGGGCATGGTACAGGAGTTTTCTGTGACTGCCCCCAGCCCCTGCGTCTCCTGTACCATGCCTGCAGCCCCTGCATCATGACCCTAGCCTTTACATCTCCTGCACCATGACCACAGCCCCTGCATCTCCTGCACCATGCCCACAGCCTCTGCATCTCCTGCACCATGCCCACAGCCTCTGCATCTCCTGAACCATGCCCTCAGCCTCTGCATCTCCTGCACCATGCCCGCAGCCTCTGCATCTCCTGCACCATGCCCACAGCCTCTGCATCTCCTGCACCATGCCTGCAGCCCCTTGCCAGTGATAGAAGGGAAAGAGAACCAGGTGTTGGTGCAGGGCAGCAAATGTGGCAATGTGGCAGGGAGGACAGGACAGATCTGGCTGTGCAGGGAAGCAGAGGCTGCAAGTGTGTTAGTGCAGGGTGGAGGAATGGACAGGCCTGTCTTTGCTGGGTAATGTTCCAGGGCCAACACCTCCTCCTCCTTTTAGCTGTTTTCTCCAGCTGCCTCCTCCTCCCCTCTCTTGACATCATGGTGTGTGTCCTCCAGCACTGCCTGCCCTCCTCTGCCTCCCCTACCCACAGTCACTTGTATCTACCTCACCTCAAAATCTCAATGATTATGTAGTCACTGTCAGCAGGATGGGGGGAGAACTAGGGAGGTAGAGCCTTTCTGGGGAAGTAATGTCTAGCCACCTGCACTTGGAGTGCTGGGGCCTAGGCATATACAGCAGTGAATGCTGGACACTGGGCAGCCATTGAAAAGAGTCATTGGACAGGATTTGGTGTGCATCTGCCACAGGAGAGGGCTCTGGAGATGGGACATGGGCTACTTGTGTGAGAGCATGAGCAGTGTAAGCAAGCCCTATTTGTTTGACACATTTTAGGCAGTGTGTTCCCAAGGGTCATGTGTTTTGGGGCCACCAATGACATGGCTCTGGGCAGCTAACATTTTTAGGCTTTGTACTATGTTGTACATTGTGTTTGGGTGTTTAGGTGTGTGTTTTTCTTTCAAATTTTTAGTGGGATTGGACATACACCAAAACACTTTAAATGGGAAATTTCAGTGTTCCCTGTGTTTTTTAAGCTTGCCAGCCTAGTTGTTTGTGATGTAGATATTAAGGTAAGGGCTCCATCTGCACCTAGACTGCCAGAGGCTTGTACCCTGTGACTCTTATGCTAGGAATTCTCACACACCTTACAGACTTTTTTGCCTCTGGGTTGGCTTGATTGATATTCCCAGGCTTTAGGCCCCAAAAAGTCATCACAAATGTGTGCAAGCGATGACCAATTATTGTTGACACTCCTCCAGGAATGTTCGCAAGAAAATTTGAGGATGGGGCCTCTAAATCCTTTGTCAAGAGCCAGAAATCTCAAGCATGGTATTGCTGGTAGCACACCACTGCAAAGGTAGACAGTTCCTTGACACAGCTGTCAGTTGTGACATTTGTGGAGGGTCGAAGGTGATGTGTTCCATCTCATATGATTCCCTAGAGATAATGGGATCATTTCCAGGGCAGAGTAGCTTGGTGTAGTGTTGTTTTACACAAGTACTATATCTAATCTTTAATTTAACCCTTATAGGTCTTGTTATCTAGCTTAGCTTTTCAAACAACAAAAGGAATCAGCTTTTGGCTAGGGTTCACCACTTATTTGATGTTTTCTGTGACTGCCTAACCTCCATTTGTTGTTCGAATTTCATGGCTAAACTTGGTTTTCTTCTTTTTTAACTCTCTTCCCACAGTTTCCCCTCAGGCACCAAGGGCTGCTCAACAGCAGGCCCAACCCCCTCAACAGGCTGAGCATCAGGCTCGGAGCGGTGAGTCTCTACAATGTGTCTCTTTAAATATTTAGATAAAGAGAGAGAGAGATCTCAATCTACATCTAGATTTTGACAGAGAGAGATATGTGCACACGTAACCTAGCTAGCAATTGGATACAACACATACCATTTTTACAAATGTTTGTTTCTTAAAGCGGAGTTCCACCCTGGAATTTATTTATTTTTTTTAAATACCCCCGGGACAGTCAGGGCTAGTGCATTCCACAATGGCTAGCCTCTGATCTGTCCCGGGTTGCACTTACCTGTTAGGACAAATATTTACCTTGAAAACGTCTTGTCCAGCGCTGCCATCTCAGGTGTGGGCAGCTTGAAGCCAGCGAGATCCTCTTCAGCGTCCTCTTCCGCCTTCTTCGGTCCCACGATGCCCTGCGCTGGCCCCGCCGTCACTTCCGGGTCGCGCGCGTCATCCCTCCACAGCTTCTGGGCATGCCCAGAAGCTGTTTAGAAGGGGATGAGGCGCGTGGCCCGGAACTGACGTCGGGGCCGGTGCAGGCGCAATGATACCTGGGAGCTATGACGTTCAACTCCCAGGAATCATTGCAGAGCCAGGAAGTGACGACGGGCCGCGGCCGAGGAAGGAGGAAGAAGGAAGTAAGGTAAGTATATTTTCTTCGCTACGAGGTAAGTAAAAAAAAAAAAAAAATGCGATTATCCATTTCTTTTTCAGGTGACCCGGAGCGAGAAGATGGAGGTAAGTATAAAATGAGGGTGGAACTCCACTTTAACCTGTTGAGGTTTACATGGCAAGCTTTTTACATTGTTTTTTTTGGAAACAGCTAATAAAGTCAGAAGTCATCTTGTTGAACCTTTAGAACACTTTCCCCTGAGAGCCTATTGTCTATGCTTAGGGCCCCTAAAGTTGATCAAAATTTCGGAGAATAGTACAAAAAAGCTGGAGAATCTAGTGTGTATTTACCTGTTAGCCCAAACAAAATGCTTCCTCCACTGTGATCACACTACCATCTTCAGGCTTTAATGTGTAAGAGATGAAATACCACACCTCAGCTTCCTAGGAGCTGGCCCCCATCCCTTCCAGCACACCTGATTAATCAAACCATTAGGAAACTCTGACCCTGTGTGGATCGAATTGGACATTTCACAACATAGATAAATCCATGGAGATTGAACTAAAAAATGTAATCATGTTGGCCAAGGAATTCACTTTACACGTGCCCTAAAATTTTTTTGGGACTAAGCATTTGAATCTGACTATGTAGACCAGCAATCTATCATGTTTGAGCAAGAATGTAAGAAAAACAGGGCATATGTGCTACAGTGCCTAGTTTTTGATGTAGTGGTTTTGTGAATCCTTTGTTTCTGCATTTTGCCTTCAGGTAATTATCTTGTCTCTTTTCTCCCCAGTGCTGACAGACCCGTCGATGGCAGAGGTGCTGCAGCTGTCGCAGTGGACCGTTCGACAGGTCCAATTTTTGGAGTAGCAACTTGAGGTTGGTCTTGCTGCTGACCAGCCCTTGCTGTTTGATTTTTTTTAAAAAATGTTAATTTTGTTCTTTTATTTATATGTTTTATATTTGTTTTGATAAATGTTTTATTTTTTATATCTATTCTATAAAAACTTTTGAACAAAAAAATTACTAGTTTGTGTGTTTTTGATAGTTGTACAAGATTGCCTGGCCTTGTAAGCATTTGCAGGACTGTGATAGCTCGAGCTGCAGGGGGCAAGTTTGCTTACATCATGTCGGGTTCGCAATTCAGGTTTGGCCCACACAATTATGCCTAAACTTTTGGTAACATTTAGCAGACAAGAGATGTGTGTCAGATACAAAATGAGGCAGACAGACAGTCAAGCCCCTGCCCTCAGCTTAACAGCAGAGCCAGACCATTCACTGAGTGGAGTAAGAATCCGTCTATAAAGCCAACCCAGTTTCCCTTAGCCAAGATGACAGCCAAAGCAAAGGAGAGTGTCATCCAAAATGGGCTCAACCAAGGATAACACTGGATGCCTGGATAGATGTACAGTATGACCCAATAGTCAAAGTCCACAGCTACAGTATTTGCAGCTGCTGACTTGTTTTTTTTAGGGGTTGGAGGGGTGGGATCTTCTTGAAGCTTGTTCTGTTGAGGTTAGAAACACCAAGTTGGAAGTGGAATGCTTGGCATCTGCAAATAATCAAAATGCTTGTGTTCTTTGAGTTTGGGAAGGATACTTCATTCTCAGATAGAACAAGAACTTGATGAACCTTGGTTCAGGGAACTCAATGTAGCTGCGAGGAGTAAAGTTTCTCTTCCTGCCCCATGTAGGTGTAACAACATTCTTAAAAATTGGGAAAGCAGCATGTGGCCCAACTGCATCACTAGTTCTGCCATCATGTCAGGGCTATGCTGTTGAGCCAGAAACCAGAAGTGCAATGATTTGCAAGCTGCTCTTGGAAGCATTAGCAGTTAGAGATAAGGTTAGTTTTGTGCAAGGTCAAAATAAAGTGGAGATCCAATGTTGCGCTTAGTCTACCTGTTCAAAACAGTACTTGTACAGTATCTCACAAAAGTGAGTACACCCCTAACATTTTTTAAAATATTTTATTATATCTTTTCATGTGACAACACTGAAGAAATTACATTTTGCTACAATGTAAAGGAGTGAGTGTACAGCTGGTACAACAGTGTATATTTTCTGTCCTCTCAAAATCACTCAACACACAGCCATTAATGTCTAAACCGCTGGCAACAAAAGTGAGTACACCCCCAAGTCAAAATGTCCAAATTGGGCCCAATTAGCCATTTTCCCTCCCCGATGTCATGTGACTCATTAGTGTTACAAGGTCCCAGGTGTGAATGGGGAGCAAGTGTGTTAAATTTATCGCTCTCACTATCACTCTCTCATACTGGTACCTGGAAGTTCAACATGGCACCTCATGGCAAAGAACTCTCTGAGGATCTGAGAAAATGAATTATTGCTCTACATAAAGATGGTCAAGGCTATAAGAAGATTGCCAAGACCCTGAAACTGAGCTGCAGCATGGTGACCAAGACCATACAGCGGTTTAACAAGACAGGTTCCACTCACAACAGGCCTCGCCATGGTCGACCAAAGAAGTTGAGTGCACATGCTCAGCGTCATATCCAGAGGTTGTCTTTGAAAAATAGACGTATGAGTGCTGCCAGCATTGCTGCAGAGGTTGAAGGTGTGGGTGGTCAGCCTGTCAGTGCTCAGACCATATGCCCCACATCAAATTGGTCTGCCTGGCTGTCATCCCTGAAGGAAGCCTCTTCTAAAGATGATGCACAAGAAAGCCTGCAAGCAGTTTGCTGAAGACAAGCAGACTAAGGACATGGATTACTGGAACCATGTCCTGTGGTCTGATGAAACCAAGATACATTTTTTTGGTTCAGATGGTGTCAAGTGTGTGTGGCAGCAACCAGGTGAGGAGTACATAGACAAGTGTGTCTTGCCTACAGTCAAGCATGGTGGTGGGAGTGTCATGGTCTGGGGCTGTATGAGTGCTGCTGGCACTGGGGAGCTACATTTTATTGAGGGAACCATGAATGCCAACATGTAATGTGACATACTGAAGCAGAGCATGATCCCCTCCCTTTGGAGACTGGGCTGCAGGGCAGTATTCCAACATGTCAATGACCCCAAACACCCCTCCAAGATGACCACTGTCTTGCCAAAGAAGCTGAGAGTAAAGGTGATGGACTGGCCAAGCATGTCTCCAGGCCTAAACCCTATTGAGCATTTGTGGGTCATCCTCAAATGGAAGGTGGAGGAGCGCAAGGTCTCTAACGTCCACCAGCTCTGTGATGTCATCATGGAGGAATGGAAGAGAACTCCAGTGGCAACCTGTGAAGCTCTGGTGAACTCCATGCTCAAGAGGGTTAAGGCAGTGCTGGAAAATAATGGTGGCCACACAAAATATTGACACTTTGGGCCCAATTTGAAGATTTTTACTTAGGGGGTGTACTCACTTTTGTTGCCAGTGGGTTAGACACAATTGGCTGTGTGTTGAGTTATTTTGAGGGGACAGCACATTTACACTGTTATACAAGCTGTACACTCACTACTTTACATTGTAGCAAAGTGTCATTTCTTTAGTATTGTTACATGAAAAGATATAATAAAATATTTACAAAAATGTGAGGGGTGTACTCACTTTTATGAGATACTGTATATCTGTTTTAGCTGTATTAAGTTAGGGATTTGTTGTTGAATATAAAGTTTAGTGTCTGTATTCCACTATCAATGTGACAGTCATTTGTGACTTTATTGTATAATAAACCTTAATTTATTTTTCTAGTTTCGTCATCCGTATTTTTACTCAATTTTATTGTGTTTTAAAGGATATTTGCATTATAGCAAAGAATTTCAGGAGTAATTAATTGGTCAGCATAATTATATTTGTAATTTATTTTTAAATTAGAGGCACAGCCATGCATCGATCAATTAAACAATCAATAATGCTAATTCAATTAATTGTTCTAACATCCTGACATGCATGATAAAAACTGTCCTGTCTCTGCCTCCGAAATTGTTGTTGTGTATTTAAAAGGCTGACATAGGTTGCAAGAAGTCTGTACCATATGTCTGACCTTTGGGAACTGAGTGGAGAGTAGTTATCTGTCTAAGAAGGATACCCGCACAATCCCTTGTGAATTAAATGGCAAAAGTAAACCAGGTCTCACAGATGAACCCTGTGGACGAGGGGGATGGGGATTTTAGTGTGCCAAAAATGCCAATTAGATAAAATGCAAATTATAAAAATATACATTTTATTTAAGACAAGGAAAAATAACAACATTATATGAAAATACAAGATCTAGAAGTTGTATTGCAGCACATCCTATGTGTTCTATGATCTATGTTCTATGATCCATCGTATTATAGGATGTGCTGCAATACACCTTCTAGATACTGTATTTTCATATGAAGTTTTTATTATCTTCTTGTCTTAAATAAAATGTATATTTTTATAATTTGCATTTTATCTAATTGATATTCTTGGGCACACTAAAATCCCCATCCCTCTCGTCCACAGGGTTCACCTGTGAAATAATACAATCTAATTTTTATTTCAAGATAAAACTTGCATTATCTCTACCACTTCAGTTTTGGCCTAGGGAAACTATTTACATGAAGTGCAGTATTTTTGGGCTGCTGCCTCTGAAATAACCAGTCAAATTTCTATTTCATTATAAAACTGCCTCATTTATCCCTCTTCTATTGCAGCCCAATCAAGCTGCTTACATACTCTCCAACAATGAACTGTGCTATATATCTGACTATTATCTCTGAAATATGTCACTGTAATTTTTATTTCAGCTAAAAACTGCTTCCTATTAAAAGAGCAAAACTAAACCCTGGGTGGCTAAACTCCAACATAAAAATGCATATTAATGCTAAAAAAAAGGCCTTCAGAAAATACAAGGCTGAGGGGTCATTGGCAGTATTCAAGCATTACAAAGAGTGTAATAAGAAATGTAAAGACGAAATCAAGGCGGCTAAAATAGAACACAAGAGACATATAGAGGAAGAGAGTAAAAAGAACCACAAGAAATTCTTTAAGTATATAAACAGTAAGAAAGTGAGGCCAGAACACATTGACGACAAAAGACGACACATAAAAGACGACAAAGGAGATTTGGCCACAGAGGACAGGGAAAAGGCGGTAGTGTTAAATAATTTCTTCTCTTCAGTCTTCACAAAAGAATTGGGGGGCTACACTAAACCAGCTTGTAAGGCCAAACTAAATAACAAACCTCAGGAAGAACCGCCATGGCTAACAGAAGATAGACTTAGAACTAAACTAGAGAAACTTAACATAAATAAATCACCGGGAACGGATGGCTTGCACCCAAGGGTTCTTAACCGCTTCCATACAGAGCAGTTAGACCCCCTTCCTGCCCAGACCAATTTTCAGCTTTCAGCACTCTCACACTTTGAATTACAATTGCTCAGTCATGCTACACTGTAACCAAACAAAATTTTTATCATTTTTTTCACACAAATAGAGCTTTCTTTTGGTGGTATTTGATCACAACTGGGGTTTTTTTTTTTCGTGATATAAGCAAAAAAAGAGCAAAAATTTTGCAAAAAAAACACTTTTTTTTAGTTTCTATTATAAAATTTTGCAAAAAATTAATTTTTCTTCATACATTTGGGCCAAAATTTATACTGCTACATATCTCTGGTAAAATTAACCCAAATTAGTGTATATTATTTAGTCTGTGTGAAAGTTATTGAGTCTAGAAGCTATGGTACCAATTACTGAAAATTGATCACACCAGATGTACTGATGGCCTATCTCCTTTCTTGAGGCCCTGAAATGTCAGGACAGTACAAATACCCCCCAAATGACCCCTTTTTGTAAAGTAGACAGTCCAAGGTATTTAGTAAGAGGCATGGTGAGTTTTTTGAAGTTATAATTTTTTCCCACAATTCTTGGGAAAATGAAGAAAACATTTTTTTTTCTTTTTTTTTCCCAAAACGTTGTCAATTTATAAGCTATTTCTAACACATAGCATGTACACAGCAAAAATGACACCCCAAAATTCATTCTGCTACTCCTTCTGAGTATGGTGATACCACATGTGTGAGACTTTTACACAGCCTGGCCACAAAAAGAGACTCCACGTCCAAGTAGCACCATAAGGCGTTTTAGGAGCATAAATACACATAAAACTTTCTTACTACCTATCACACTTTTCAAGGCCCTAGAGCAACAATACAATGGAAAAGTCCACAAAATTACCCCATTTTGGAAAGCAAACACTCCAACGTATATTCTATGAGGCATTATGGGTCCTTTGAACATGTCATTTTTTTCCACAAGTTTTTGGAAAATGTGGGAAAAAAATAAAAACTTTTTTTTTTACACAAAGTTGTCAATTTATAGGATATTCCTAACACATAGCATGTACATCGCAAAAATGACACCCCAAAATACATTCTGCCACTCCTCCTGAGTATGGCAATACCACATGTGTGAGACTTTTTCACAGCCTAGCCATATAGAGGGGCCTAAACATCCAAGGAGCATCATCATGCATCCTAGCCACTTGCCTAGGCCTATTTTTGACATTTGGTGTTTACAAGCTAAAATCAGTTGTTTTTGCTAGAAAACTACTTAGAACCCCAAAACATTATATATTTTTTTTTAGCAGAGACCCTAGAGAATAAAATGGAGATTATTGCAATATTTTTTATCACACCGTATTTGCGCAGCGGTCTTCCAAACGCAATTTTTTGGGAAAAAAATCACTTTTTTTAATTAAAAAATAAGAAACCAGTAAAGTTAGCCCAATTGTTTTCCATAATGTGAAAGATAATGTTACGCCGAGTAAATAGATACCCAACATGTCATGTTTCAAAATTGCGCACGCTCACAGAATGGTGACAAATTTTGGTACTTAAAAATCCCCATAGGCGACATTTTAAAAATTTCTACAGGTTGCTATCTTAGAGTTACAGAGGAGGTCTATGGCTCAAATTATTGCTCTTGCTCTAACGATCGCGACGATACCTCACATGTGTAGTTTGAACACTGTTTACATATGTGGGCGGGGTTTCCGTATGCGTTCGCTTCTGCGCGCGAGCTCGCGGGGACACGGCGCTTTAATTTTTTTTTTTTTTTTTTTTACTATTTATTTTATTTATTATTTTTTATTTTTACACTGTTTTTTTAAAAAAAAAAAAATTTGATCATTTTTATTTCTATTGCAAGAAATGTAAACATTACTTGTAATAGAAAAAGGCATGACAGGACCTCTTTTTTGTGACATCTGGGGTCAAAAAGTCCTCAGATCTCACAAGTACACTAAAAGATAGAAAAAATAAAAAAAAAAAATTAAAAAAAAATTAAATAAAATGAAAAAAAAAAAAGGGACCTTTAAACTGGTTGCTAGGCAACGACGTTTGCCGTAGCTCCGGTCCTCCAAGACCATAGAGTCGAGTGAGGGCAAGCTTGCCCTCACTCGACATCCTGTCTGTGAGGATCTGGGACCGGATCGTTTTCCCCGCTGCCGGCGGGTCCGGTAAGCGGGGAAAAGGACCAGAATGCAGCGGGAGGGGGGGGGGCACCTCTTCCGCCACCCCGGAAGGGTGATCCCGCGGCGAATCTGCCGCTGGGACCACCCTTATCGGAAAGCCAACCGTCCACCGTTTAAAAAAATACCAGGGTTATGGCAGCTATCTGCTGCCATAACACCGGTATTTAGGTTTAAACGGACGACGTATGTTAACCTTTTTGGACTTAGACATGGTGGCTGTATGAAGGGTGACAGGTACTCGGGTACTTTGCTGGGCAGGTGACAGGTACTCTGGTACTGATGAGCAAGTGGCAGGTACTCGAGTACTCCGATAGGCAGGTGACAGGTACTCGGGTACTCTTATGGGCAGGTGACAGGCAGGTGATAGGTACTGATGAGTAGTACTGATACTGATAGGTGATACTGATACTGTACTGATGGGTACGGATGATCAGTACTGATACTAATAGGTGATAGGTACTGATGGGTACTGATGAGTACTGATGAGTAGTGATGGGTAATGATGAGCAGGTGGCAAGTACTCGGGTACTTCAGGTGTCAGGTACTCTGATGAGCAGGTGGAAGGTACTCGGGTACTCTGTTGGGTAGGTGACAGGTACTCGGGTACTCCGATGACGGGTACTCAAAGTACCAGAGTACCTGTCATCAGAGTACCCGAGTACCTGTCATCAGAGTACCCGAGTACCTGTCATCAGAGTACCCGAGTACCCGTCATCAGAGTACCCGAGTACCTGTCATCAGAGTACCCGAGTACTTGTCATCAGAGTACCCGAGTACCTGTCATCAGAGTACCCGAGTACCTGTCACCAGCCCATCAGAGTACCTGTCACCAGAGTACCCGAGTACCTGTCATCAGAGTACCCGAGTACCTGTCATCAGAGTACCCGAGTACCCATCATCAGAGTACCCGAGTACCTGTCATCAGAGTACCCGAGTACCTGTCACCAGCCCATCAGAGTACCTGTCATCAGAGTACCCGAGTACCTGTCATCAGAGTACCCGAGTACCCATCATCAGAGTACCCGAGTACCTGTCACCAGCCCATCAGAGTACCTGTCATCAGCCCATCAGAGTACCCGAGTACCTGTCATCTGAGTACCTGATGGGTTGGTGACAGGTACTCGGGTACTTTGATGGGCTAGTGACAGGTGCTCTTTATTGGGGGGGGGGGGCAATCAGTGTGGTTGGGGTGCACTATGATTGGTAACTAGCTGTTACCACAATCTCCTCCTCACACAGGATCAGTGTGTGAGGAGGAGAACACGGTGACAGCTAGTTACCGTGTTCTCTGATGACATTTGTGACCGGCTGTGATTGGACACAGCCGGTCACGTGGTAAAGAGCCAATTTCATTGGCTCTTTACCTAGATCGGGGATGGGCTCTGTCCGAGGGACGAGCCTCGTCCCCGATCGCCGCGCTGCGCGCCCCCGGGGGCGCGCATTAAGGAAGGAACGAGCGGCTCGCGCTGGAGCCGCTCATGTGATCGGCTGTGATTGACACAGCCGATCACGTGGTAAACAGCCAATTTCATTGGCTGTTTACATTGATCGGGGTTGGGCTCAGTCCGAGGGACGAGCCTCACCCCCGATCGCCGCGCTGCGCGCCCCCGGGGGCGCGCAGTAGCGGGGAGATCCGGGCGCCGTCATATGACGTCGGCCCGGATCGAGAAAGGATTTGTGCCGACGTCATTTTACATGACGCGGTACGGAAGGGGTTAAAGAGCTCAGCCAGGTGATTGCCAGACCATTATTCTTGATCTTTAAGGATAGTTTACAGACGGGTATGGTGCCAGCTGATTGGAAAAAAGCCAACGTGGTATCAATGTTTAAAAAAAGGGCAGAGATATATCCCGGGTAACTATAGGCCGGTCAGCCTAACATCAGTAGTCTGCAAGATTTTGGAGGGGATGTTAAGGGACCACATACAAGACTTTAGTAATGAAAATGGTATTATTAGTAGTAATCAGCATGGATTCATGAAAAATCATTCTTGCCAAACCAATCTATTAACCTTCTATGATGAAGTGAGCTGCCACCTAGATAAAGGTAAGCCTGTGGATGTGGTGTATCTGGACTTTGCAAAGGCCTTTGACACCGTTCCCCACAAACGCTTACTGTTTAAACTAAGGAAGTTAGGTATGGACCATAAGGTGAGTACCTGTATACAGAACTGGCTCCAGGGTAGAGTGCAAAGGGTGGTGATTAATGGGGAGTACTCGGATTGGGCGGGTGTGGAAAGTGGGGTCCCCCAGGGTTCTGTCCTGGGACCTGTCCTGTTTAATTTATTCATAAATGATCTAGAGGAGGGGATATCTAGTACAATCTCAGTATTTGCGGATGATACTAAACTAAGCATGCCAATATCTTCTATGCAGGATGTGGAAACCTTACAAGCGGACCTGAACAAAATAATGGGGTGGGCAACTACATGGCAGATGAGGTTTAATGTTGAAAAATGTAAAGTAATGCACTTGGGTGCCAGAAACCAGAAAGCAAGCTACCCACTAGGGGGGGAACCTCTGGGTGAGTCTAGGATGGAAAAGGACCTGGGGGTACTCGTAGACAACAGGCTTGGCAGTGGCATGCAATGCCAAGCCGCTGCAAGCAAAGCCAACAGAATATTGGGATGCATAAAAAAGGGGATTCACTCCAGAAATAAAGAGATTATTCTCCCTCTCTACAAGACTCTGGTTCCAGCCACATCTGGAGTATGCTGTCCAGTTCTGGGCACCGGTCCTCAGGAAGGATGTGCTGGAACTGGAGAGAGTCCAGAGAAGGGCAACAAAAATAATTAGGGGAATGGAGGACATCAGCTATGAGGAAAGACTACAAGCACTGAACTTATTCTCTCTGGAGAAGAGACGATTAAGGGGGATATGATATCAATGTACAAATACTGTACTGGCGACCCTAGCATAAGGAAAAAACTATTCAGAGAAAGGGAATACAATAAGACACGTGGCCACTCACTAAAACTAGAGGAAAGGCGGTTTAACCTTAAAATATGTAGGGGGTTCTTCACTGTAAGAGAAGTAAGGATGTGGAATTCTCTTCCACAAGCAGTCGTATCAGAAGGGAGCATCGATAGTTTCAAAAAACTATTAGATGGGCACCTTAAAGACCACAACATACAGGGGTATACCATGTACGGTTAACAGCAAACACACACGCACATCATAGGTTGAACTGGATGGACGAATGTCTTTTTTCGACCTCACGAACTATGTAACTATGTATCTGGAGTGTTGGTTTGTGTTTACAAAGTGCTGTTGTGCACTCTACTTTGACACATTAATCCCACATGGCCCCGTACTAACAATTGGGACACGGAACTCCCGATTCTGGGTCACCTCATCACTGTAATAGCCTCTGATTGGCTATCACAGTGGTCAGTCACTATGAAGCCTGCCCTCGTGTTTTTTCTCCCTGGGAATGAAGGAGAGAGATACATCATATCTCTCTTTCTTTCCTTGCAGAGAAAAAAAAAAGTGGGTAAAAAAGAAATAAAAAAATAAAATAAAAAAAATACCTAGATCAAGGTTTGATCTAGGTCAGCATCAGGGATAGTGTTAGGGTCAAAGGTCAGGGTCAGTATTTATTTTTTTGGACGTGATTTTTTTTTTTTTTTAAATTAGTATCAGTGTCAGTGAGCAAAAAACTAAACGCGCACTATTGTTTTTGGGCTGTACTATGGGTACAAACAGCAACTAATATACATATATGTAGTGGTCAGCAGAAGAATTTAATTTGAGTTTTTTACTTTTTTGGGCCAGTTTTCCTTTGATAAAAAAATCAGGAGCTATCCGTTACCATTTACCACCAAATGAAACCCCAATTTGTCGGTATAATTCACCTGAATGCAGAAAGAAGTTGTGATGATATGTACAGTCATACAAACACATATCAAAGTTGAAAAATTGTGCTTAGGCAATAAGATTTGTTTTACTCTTAGGCGCAAAGAGGTTATTAAACTTTTTAGCTAGAGTGTGGTACTGGTAAAATGTAGGGATAGACCGATATTGTTTTTTCAGGGCCAATACCGATACCGATATTTTGGTCACAACGTATTGGTATCGGCCGATATGGGCCGATATTTTGTACATTTAAAGTTTTGAAAAATAAAGACAATTTTTGACACAAATCTGGTACTGAACATGTTAATTTTTGTTTCATACTTATTGACTGGCTTTCTGGAACCCTGTGGTGGGTGGATGGCTGTCTGGCACCCTGTGGTGGGTGGGTGGCTGGCTGTCTGGCACCCTGTGGTGGGTGGCTAGCTTGCTGGCACCCTGTGGTGGATGGCTGGCTGGCATCCTGTAGTGGGTGGCTGGCTGGCTGGCACCCTGTGGTGGATGGCTGGCTGGCACCCTGTGGTGGGTGGTTAGCTGGCTGGCACCCTGTGGTGGCTGGCTGGCACCCTGTGGTAAGTGGGTGGCTGGCACAGGGGCTATGGGTGGCTGGCTGGTACAGGGCCTGTGGGCAGCTGGCTGGTACAGTGCCTGTGGCTGGTTGGTACAGGGCCTGTGGGTGGCTGGCTGTCTGGCACCCTGTCTGTGGGTGGCTGGCTGTCTGGCATCCTGTGGTGGGTGGCTGGCTAGCACCCTGTGGTGGGTGGGTGGCTGGCACAGGGGCTGTGGGTGGCTGGCTGGTACAGGGTCTGTGGGTGGCTGGCTGGCTGGTACAGTCCCTGTGGCTTGCAGGTACAGGGCCTGTGGGTGGCTGGCTGGTATAGGGCCTGTGGGTGGCTGGCTGGCTCGCTGGTACAGTGCCTGTGGCTGGCTGGAACAGGGCCTGTGGATGTGGGTGGCTGGCTGGCACCGGGCTGCTGTGGGTGGGTGTATGGCTGTGATACACTCCTGCGAGACTAGTCCCGACTACAACCAAGGCTGTCCAAGGCGAGGGAGGCGGCCTAAGAAGGTAGAATGACGTCACAAAAATATCGGTAATATCGGCCAGTTCCGGGGCCGATACCGATATATCCGGGAAAGTGCGTATCGGCCCTCGATATGTCAGCCTTGCCGATAATCGGTCTATCCCTAGTAAAAAGAATATCACAAACTATACTATGAAACTCTTTTGACACTGTTTGTAGCTATGAAATTGGTGGCTTTAGCTTTATAGAAGTGTAAACTTTCCGATTTTTTTTTTAGCTCTGTTGTATCTGCAGCTTCCACTTCTCAGTTCAAACCTATTACTGATAGATAGAAAATGACATGTCACAGTGAAAACTACCTAAAAAAGCCTTGTTCTTCAGGTTGGAATGAATCATATTGGAGTGATGCTGCTGTATTTAAGGAAGGAATAATGTAAAAGAAAATAATCTATTACACATGCTAAATATATAATTTGACATATTACGATGTCACTGATGCTGTCCATGAGAATTATACTGTTTTACAACACCACATAAAGCTCAAAGACATCTCCCAAGCATGTCATTTAAAAGATTGCTGTTTTTTCCACATATAAAGTGGGGCACTCTCCCTGCTAAACAGTATTTTTTAATTTTTTGAAGTGGTACACGTCCCTTTGGCACTGCCCAGCTCCCTATGCATATTCTTTGACAATACCTTGCCTATTAGCCTTGAAAATGGCTTGAATTGATTTTTCCCCCCTATTGACTTCAATAGGGTTCTAGAAAGTTTCTGGCAGTTCTGAAATTTCTGGAATGAATTTGGTGAACAGTCAGCAAATCAAAAACAGGCTCATTCACTCATCAGTTTTCCGCAGTTATTTGTGAGTGTTTATCCACGTATTTCTTTTTTAAAGATTCACCCACTCAACAGATTCAAGTGGACCTTTCAACCCCAAGGGTAACAAAACTTTGTAGGGCATTTATCAGAACTGGAGCAGGCAGAATCTTGAGCAGCTGTGCATGGAAGCCAACCAGGTTCTATCTTCAATTGTTAAAGCTTAATTGAACAAGCTGAAGATAGTAGCTGATTGGTTTTCTACGCACAACAACTCCAGATTCTAGCTGCTTCACTTTGATAAATTCTCCCTGTTGTGCACATACCTGCATGCTGATCCTAAAAGATAAGCAAGACATTAGTTAATGCAAAGCGTTCTTCTATTACCTACATTTAATTTCCTAGTTGACTGAGGAACTGGTGACATAGCCAGGGCTTCACAGCTGCCCCCTGGAAAGGCTATGCCACCAGTGCTTTCCTGGGAACACTCATCTGTAAAATATGAGACCTTGCAAGATTTCGCAAACTCTTGCAAGATCTTAAGGACATTTTTCCCCCTCAAATGTGTTTTTGCTGGATCATGGAAACCTGTAAACACATTCATGATAGGCTAGGTCTCATACTGCCCATGAGTGAAATTTGGCATAAATGTCATCAGTGGACCGACACAGAAAATGAGCCAGAAGAAGCTGATGGCATTGGCTTTGAACATGGAGGCATGGTTTCTCAAGAGGAGCTGCAAAGCAGCACATGGAAAGGGTAAGAGAGCAAAACATAAGATAGGCAACAATGATTTTTGGTATACCATATTGTACTCTTTAATGCTGGTGCTTTAAAGTGGTAGTATCATCAATTTTACAACATTGCATTATCCAAATGATCTGTGTCAGTATTATATTACCAACATTTTCCCCTGCCTGTTACTTCAGCTGTTCTCCTTCGATTTAGATCGCTGCAATCAACTACGTTACTCGCGCATGCTCATTTTGATCTTATTTTCCGGCAAGATAATGAGCTTGCCGGAATAATCCAGTGTCTATTGCGGGGCTGCGTCATTTCCTCTGCTAGACGTCAGCCCCGTGCTCCCGCGAGACTCTGACCTTCGTTGAGAAGGGGGGGGGGGAGCAATTGTGCATAAGGGATATAGTGGACAGCCTCCTTTTGGCTGTCCAAATGGTGAATGAAACCAAAACGAGACTTGGTTTCGGCGTCTACTGCGCATGCGCGGGATTTCGGAAGAATACACATACTGTGGGCGGAAATACAGCAGCGATCATTAGACGAAAACCACAGCAAGGATGGTGGCGCTCAACATCCCAACAAACCGAACAGAAAATATGAAATTATACAGGTTAGGAAAATGCACAATTGATTGCTTTCACTCAATTACATTGAACATTACATGTTACTGGTGTTGAATGCATTTAAATGATATGCTATGACTGAGTTTACTACCGCTTTAATATAAGGAGAAGGGGGATGTCCACTTTATGTCTACCCCAGTGGAATGGTGGCCGTCAGAGGCCAGCAAGTGGTTATGAACATTTTGTGCTACTGCTTTAAGGCCAAGTTCTAGGACCTTTTCTTAGCCTTAACTCAAAAGTGAAGACTTGCTATCTTGAAGAAAACCTCTAGAACCAATATTTGTGCCTAAGAAGTACAAAGAAAAAAATGACCATTTCTCTTGAATTCCTACTGAAAAATAGCAGTGCATTCCCTGTGTCTAGACAGCCCTGTGCCTTGAGCCTTTATAACCTTATATCTGCAGTGTGATGTAGTTTAAAGCACTGCTGCCTCTAACTGCTAGTCTCATGAGATTTGGCAGTCACTACTGTGCAGCTCACTGTTCTTTTGTTGGAGAGGAAGATTTCTCTGAGGACCTGCAGTACAAGCCTCTCTCTGCTACTGGTTCTTTCCTTTTGTAGATCCGCACTTCCTCCACTTATTCAGTTTTTTTAAAATAGTAATCCACCAGTTATTTGTCCCTATCAAGATGGCCATCTCCACACAGAGGTATAGTGCAGAAGAAGGCGTGGTAAGTCGGTAATGGGGGAAGAGCAGTTGCAGGTAACCACAACTAGTCTTTTGTTCTCTGCCTGCTTATTTTAGGCACAGCTTCCAGGGTTCAGGTCCTATCTGTATAGAGAATATATATTTTATATTTTCTTTTGTTGTTATGATCTTATGGCCAGGACTAAAATACATTAGGATTAACTTTCTTTAACTCATGGACATATTAAATATTGTATATGGACCTTTTGTATGGAATGGCAGGAAGGAGTGACTTGCTTATCTTATTGAAATAAATTCTTAACTATTAAATAAGGCAACACAGACGGTCAATTTGGAAATAATAAGGCCGCGGCCGTTTATTACTGGTTTACCAATATAATAATAAATAACCAATATACATAATATTACAAACCACAACCCAGTCATTAACAACTCAGGTTGTACAATAAATATAACCAAATAAATAAAACTATCCATATATTACATCCAAATTCTCGTCCCCCTCTGCAAAGCAGAAGTGACCCAACCAGATAATAATTATGGACGCGACAAACCAAAGGGGAGGGGGGGAGGGGAACGCTGAGTGGAGATGTCCTGAAGATTGAGCCTTTTCCAGACCGAAGCCGTTCTTAAATAGCCCCCAAGACCACTTTTGGCGGGCACTTTGAGCGGGAATAAAGAGCGGGAAGGCACCCCATTTGCTGCTAAATATAGAGGTGGCCAGAAACTCCCCAGATACCCAGCCTAACTTGCCCAGATACCCAAAAGAGCGGGCTTTTTGAGCGGGAAAGGGGAGCCAGGGAGGCTTAGGAGTCAAAAGGTCAAACCCTCAGTGTAAAGAAGGGGACAAAATGGCTGAAAACCTATAACTAAGATTATTAAACCTACCCCCTTCCGCCATCCCATAGGAAAGTGGGGGCTATAGAAGCCCCTCTTTCTTATATTCTCATATAGAGCCAGAAGGTGAAACTATAGGCTCTCTTTTCAAGATTTCTAAGCTGTTTTTGTCTGCTTTGTTGCAAAAAGTATTTTGTTTACAGAACTCCCTAGATCAAGCTGAAAGTTACACACGTTAACAAATTGGAGCAGTGGCTTTTCCTCCTGTAGGTGAAATAAAGTATAAAGCAATTTTGCAAAATCTTCTTTATATATGGTATTTGTTAATTACCTTAATAGAGGCATCCCAAATAACTTTTTCATAAGGCCCATGTTTGATAATACTGTCCTGTGTACATCCTGTGCTATATATACTGTCCAGGAACAATTTTTCCAGTGGAACCTCTGTTGCTGCTCATCTGAAAGACCACATTTGGAGCCTAAATGAGCAACTTGAAACCCTAGCAAGCAGTGACAACTTAGGGAAGAACTTGTGGCTCATTTAGCAAGTACTGAATAGGGCCAGTGAAGAGGTGGTTGAAGGTGGGCAAGCAAAGGATCCATCGGTAATTGGCTGGGTTGCAAGGCACTTGGCCTAAACACATACCCTAGTAAAGATGGCTGTTGTTAAGAATGTTAGACCTAGGCGCAGTTACGTGACGTGGCGAGAAGAGGTTTGGTCAGGTGGGTGTGATGTCACCCCGGGTTTCCGCTGTCACCTGAAGCTTTCTGCTTGGGACTGGAACATAATGGCGGCCAGCGTTGGGCTTTAATCAGCACGGCTCGTGGCCAGGGCGGGAGGACTTCTAAAGGGCACCAGGGAAACCTTCCCCAGTGATTGGTGTGCCCCGCCGGGACGCTGTCACCACAAACACCGGGGCCATGTATCCCAAACCGGAGAAAGTAAGTTTTGGCTTGCTCAGAGTCTTCGCTGTGGTGGTCCCATTTTTATATGTAGGAACACTAATCAGCAAAAATTTTTCTGCCTTATTAGAGGAGCATGACATTTTCGTTCCAGAGGATGATGATGACGATGACTGAAAGATACATGCCTGCTGGAAGCCATGTTCTTCATTGGTGCCCTATCAATTGGATGATGTTCCTCTGATTCACTGCATGTTCTATAGAGGGATCATTGCCTGTGTGGTGATTCAATAATGTGGGATTGAAAATAATGTATATTAAATTTATTAAAAAAAAAAAAAAAAGAATGTTAGACCTAGAGTAGCAATGTTATTGTCACTAAAAAACAGGGAGACTGCAACAAATTTAAGAAATTCCGAATTGTAGGAACTTCTGTGGTTAGGAAGACAGAGTAATCCGCCACTAAGAACAGGAATGCCAAACAGTGGTGTACTAATGGTGTTTGGGTTTGACAATAATTGCAAGCTCCTCTGCTTATTTCCATTATGCATCTCTCCGTGCTGGGCTGACAGCTTGTAGTTCTGATCAAGTGCATGCCTCACAAATATTTTTATTGGCAGGATCGAAATGAAAAGACATTAGGAGACGTACTTTACAAGAGAAGGTACAAAATAAATACATTTTTCGATTCTGGGTTTAGATTCAGTTCAGCCTGGTGCAGCCTTAAATATTTAAAGAAGACCTAGTCCTAGAGTTCGATATTAAGCAAATGCTGACTTTAGGCAGATACTGTACACCCTGTTGCTCTTCCCCGGCCCATACTTTTTGGGCACTACTGCTAGCAAATTCTGGCTGTCAAAATGACTTCTGGGACTTGCTCTGTATTACATTTAAACCTGCTTCTGTGTAAAATGAAAATTCCAAACCAGGGCTAACTAGTGTTTGGAAGCTTACCTGAGCACTACTAAGTATCATCTTTACATTGTATGCACTTTGCATTTACTTTGTCATTCTTGTGCAGATAAAAAGATTAAGCTTTGCTCAGCATATGATGTCAGTCAAAGCAATCCTTCCTGTACATTTTTCCTTATTATCCTTTTACAAGCCCTTGGTTAACTTAAATCAGCAGTAATTAACTCATCCTTCACTTTAGCTTTTATTTTTATGCTGTTTTTTTTTTTTAATATTAATTACAAACAGTTAAACATATTTTTCCATTTAAATTGCTTTGCCCCTAAGTTTGCTAGTGTTGTGTTTTAAGAATGCACAAACTTTTGAAGATTGCAGCAAAACCACAGTACTTTAGTTTGCATACACTGTACATTGTACATTGAATAATAAAATGAATGAAATAAATTACCCGGTGTGATAAATAAAGGATTTTACAATCTGAAACTTTACTGCTTGTTATAAAAACTGATGATTTGACCTTTAAATTCACAGAACAACTTAAAGTGGCAGTAATTAGCTTACTCAGTATTCAGGATTAGCTATGTTGTTCCATAACTAATCCCATCCGGAACTGGTATAAACAGGCGGCTTACCGTTTTTACAGTAAGATAAGTCCTGGCTGGTGACTGCAGCTAAGAGGTACAATGGAACTTATTTATCTAGACAGTGTCGTCACTGCTAGATGTTCCTGGATATCACTGGCATGTTAGAGACGGCGAGATCGCTGTCATTTTTCAAAGGAAATGGAAGGTCTCATTGCTGATTTCTGTATATATATATATATATATATATATATATATATATATATATATATATATATCCCCAGAAAATGGTTTCTCTCTCTTAACCCTTTAGATAATGTCATAAAATTGAAATTAAACACAAATCATTTTTCTCATTTACTGTTCAGCACTCCACCCTTTTATCATTCTAGTAATACCATTATAACACAGCAAAATCTGTATTGTAACCTTAGGGAAAAGCGAACAATTCAATACCACTGCTAAGACCATATGGCAATTGTGTATTAAGGTTAAACTTTCTTTAATTTCTGGACATTTTCTCAACACAATTCCCCCCTCTCCAATCCTCTAATTTTTTCAATGGCCCACAAAAAAGTTCCCTTAGAGTTATGGTAATGTGCTACTTGTCAGGTTATTAGTAGGTAGCATATATGGTCAACATTTGGTATTATATTATACTTTATTAACTGGTTTTATAGTTGCTTAATAGCCCCTACAATGGGTTGTATTAGTCCCTGGTATGGCCCTTTAAATTCAAATGATTAGGGCTGGATAATGTGGGTATAAATAGGGAGGCAGTATAGAAAGTAGGGCGGGACCTGAAGTAGGCTCCGCCTCGAAACGCATACTCCATAGCAACCACATCATGGAGCTGTATCCCCCTGAGATCCCTCTATTCCTCTGCTCACCACCGCACACGCAGGCGCACTGCGGTCTGCACATACGTACCCAGCGGGGGGGCAGGAGCAGGAAGTGGATGTTGAGCGGGTTGGAGCGGTGTCCAGAGCTACGAGCTGCCACAGGACAGACCGGAGGCCACCCCGGAGGGAGAGGAGGAGTAAGGCATCTACCACAGATGTGCCTGTCCTTAGAGGACTTACATGTGAGTGCAATCCATATGTGTTGTATTGTATGTTAATAAACGTTATCATCCGAGGTCGCTTTTTTTCTCCTACATTGCAGTTGTGCTCCTTGTCAGGCAGGGGAGGACTGGGCCAGGGGGCAAGGGGGCAATTGCCCCCTGGGCAACTCTGATACCCCATAAAAAGGCTGCACTGCTTCTGCCACAGACATGCCTAAATGATTCCTGATGAAGAGAAGTAAGTCCTACTGAGTGCAGGATGAAGACAAGGACAGACCACAGGCCTCCCCCCCCCCCCCCTGCATGGATGGTGTAAACTGCATCTGAGCAGAGGCCAGTTCCATGCCCCACTGGAGAGTCTTCTCCCCTGGCCAGCCCCAACCGAGCTGCCCCAGCTCCCCCCAACCACCCCCTGCTGGCCAGGACAGGAACCCAGATTCAGCTGGTAAGTAGAGAGTGTCTGGAGCAGGGCTTCAGCCTGGAATGGGGGTCAGGAGGAGGACAGGAAGAGGGAGAGTGGGAGGGGGCCGAGTCGCTGCACCATGGGCCTCTGGTTTTTACTTGCCCCCTGGGCCGAAAGTTGCCAGCCTGCCCCTGTTGTCAGGTACCTGACTGGAGGCTGAAGTAATGAGAGGGCTCCCCTTGCTGCTAAGTGCAGAGCACCCCTGATGGTGGTGACAGAGGGTGCTGTGCCCCAAGATGCATGGGTTGCCTGCTGGTGACGCTGTCTGAAGAGACCAGATGTGAAAACACTCACAGTTAGAGAAGGTGGTAACAGCCAAAGATTCTCTGGAGGTGCTGGCATATCTTGACAGTAGAGTAAGCAAAAGCAAGGTAGAAGCCAGGCCGAAGGTCAAACACAGCAGGTCAGTCTGGAGCAGAGACAAGTAGAGTAGTCGAGATGAAGCCGGGGTCAAACACAGAAAATCAATCTGGAATAGATAGGAGCAGGTCCGAGAAGCAAGCCGGGTATAGAGCCAGGAGATAAGCCAGAGCAGGTCAGGGATAAGCCGGATCGGTAACTGGTAATCAAAACAAAGGCACAAGGCACAGGAACACAGGATAAAAGCTGAAGATAATTCAGCAATTTCTGATAGCCACTGGTGTCTTTATATAGGGCCAGTGCATGCCTTTCGCTAATGCTCATGCGCAAATTAGCGCAGCCATATTGGGCATTGGCATATTTGCCAGTTCTTCTTGGACCTCTTCCCTGACACTCCTTTAGGCTCGGTTCACACTTGTGCGATGCGGGAAGGCTGCGAATTCGCAGCCTGTTCCCGCATCGCATCCACACATCTGCCAGTTCACACTGTCATATGCGATACGCAGGGGGTGTCAATTAAATGTTAATGACACCCCCATTTTGATCGCATATCGCAGTGCGATCTGAGAGTTCGCACAGGATCGGATCGCACAAGTGTGAACCACTGTGCGATCCGATCCTGATGCGGCTGAAAAAAATGGTCCTGTGCGTGTTTGGTGCGGATACAGTGCGAATTCAGCCATACAAAGTGTATGGCTGAATTCGCATCCGCATATGAGATCGCATGTAATGAAGGAGCAGTGCGCTCCGAATTACATGCCAACCCCCACAGCCGCAATAATGTGAAACGGCACTCAATGATTTTTGAATAGATGTTTCTTATTACCTCTAATATGTTTTACATAAGTTCATGTATCCTGGCTTTTCATTTTCTTTTGGTGTGTGTGTGAGAAATACTATTTTTTCAGGGGCAATATATGACATATACCACACTTTGGTATTACAAGTTAGTGTGATTACAAGCACTGCATTTATTATATCTGGATATAAACTTGAGGGTATTATTGAACCCAATAGTCTATGTCCTTGTAAATAAAATATGGTACTTTTTAAAGCTGAATGTTTAGTAAAAATGTTTTGGAGGTAAAGCACCATACAAGTTAAAGTATATATAATGGTATCTCCATGCTGTGTCTCCTTCACAGCCACTGGATACTGCCCTGAAATGCTAACCTCCAGCACTATGAAAGGTAAAGTGGAATTCCAGGTCTTAAAAATGCTAATCTTAAAAATCTTAAAAAAGGAAAGATCTGTATACTATTTGCGGCCCGCTCCGGTCTGGTTACATGATTCGGCTCCCCTGGGTCAGCCAGTGCATCTTCAGGGGAGAGGAGGAGAGGAGTGCCAATGGACCATAGTAAGCCTATGGGTGACGTCACAGCTCTAGTCTTTACTCTCCATCCCTGTAGAGGAGATCATGTGACTGGACCGGAGTGGCCTGAAAATGGGTAAGTGTACAGATATTCCTTACACAGGTTATATTTCAGAACAGGTGTTAGGAGTAAGGTGGAGTATTTTTAAGATTTGTTAGATAGCGCCTGGAATTCAACTTTAACAGTAATGGCTTCTACTCAGGAACTCCTGCCTCCTTCAAGATTGATAGAACTCCTTTTTCTACACTCCCATTATGCGCTGAGTTCTGTTAAGTTCTGTAAAGAGGAGATGCTGTCATTCAACCCCTTGATTCTTAATAAAATGTTGAATAATACCAAGTTTATTTATTAATTGTATGACAGTGAGATTCCCTGCCGCTATATAAATGGGTTTAAAAAGGACACAGGACTCTCAAAGAGTCAGTTTGAGAAGTGTTAACGGATGTTTTGAGCAGAGAAAACCGTGTCCTAAGTTTTCTTTGGACTTTTTCATTCTGTAACAGGGCTGAAGTCCTGAAGGTTCCAAAGAGTTTTGGCTGGGACGGAGCCTTCAGTCCTGTGTATGGGCTTTGCTAGTTGCCTACAGCCTGTGTGAGTGCACAATTAGTCAGGATCATTATAAGCCTGATCTGAGCATGGCTCAGGGCAGTTGCTGCCATTTGGAGACAGACCCCTGTCAGGACCGTGTTGTTTCTGTAAGAGACTGTATCCCTGGTGAGGAGGACTTCTTGCCCAAAGTACTGGGAAGGTTGGGACAGCTACCTGGGCCTGGTAGAGCAAAAGAGGGTCTGGGAGGCTGGCAAAGCCGAGGTGGCTAGCGAGTCCAGGAAGGCTGGGTAAAGTCCCGAAGAGAGTGCAAACCCAGGGGGGGGGGGACCATATTTTGAGGCTAGGAGTTGGACTATACAGCAAGGCACTGTAATCACTGTAATCAAGGCTGAGTAAACCTGAGAGACAGGTGGCTTGGTATTTTTTCATTATTTGTTCCTGCGTAAAGTTGAAACCCCTGTGGAAATCCTGGGTCGACCTTTTTATTTTTTTTGTTTAATAAAAGGGGGCTACCTGGCCCTTATCTATAAATACTGTTTGACGTGGACTCACTGTACTGGACAAAGTGCAACTATCACAAGAACTAACATCCCACATATTACAATTGTGAAATATTTTTAAATGTTTCAAACTTATTCAACCTAGAGGTAGAATGAGGCTCTGTTCACATCTTGGGGTTGCTATTACAGGCGTTTTTATGGGCGTTTTTTTTTCAGGCGTTTTTATGGGCGTTTTTGCAGGCGTTTTTTGTGCAGGCGTTTTTAGTTTGACTAGAGACTAATGGAAAACGCCTGAAATCTGCCCAAATAGAAGCTCATGTACTTTTTTGAGCATTGGGCGTTTTGCTTACGGCGTCAAAACGCTCAGATGTGAACAGGGGCCATTGAAATGAATAGGATTTGTCTTGTTGGGCGTTTTGAGAGCTGATCCTAGAGCAGAAAAACGCCCCCAAAACGGCCCAAAACGCCTACATGTGAACTTAGCCTAAATGTAAGTCCTTTATTCAATAGCATGATTTCTGACTGGTGATAAGCCAAATGTACCCTGGTTTGTTTTGGAGTGGGTTCAGCAAACGTTACTAAAGTTCAGGTGCCAAAATCCAACCCCTTGAAATGAATGGGAACCGAATCTTAGAAATCAGTAATGGTTGTTTTCTTGGCTAATATGCAAAAGGGTTGTCTAACAAATGTCATGGGGGCTGGGCACTCTTTGGGTACATGCATCAAAGTAAAAAAATGTTTAAAAAAGCGTATTGCCCAGCGGGAAGAGGGCCTTTTTTAGGCAGCATAATAGGCAACATTAAAAATACACAGTCCCTTTATAGAACCTGCTTGGTGCTTGGGGATGCCTTAACCACTTGCCAACCACCAGCAGTACATATACAGCAGCAATTTGGCTCTGTCCCGCGAAACAACGTAACTGTACGTCGTTTTGCGGGACCGCTAGTGGGGGGATACATGGAGAGCCAATCAGCAGGTCCACGGGCAGCTGCAAACGCTCCCCGTGGAGACAGAATGGCGATCTGCCATTGTAAACATGGCAGACCGCTGTTCTGTCATTTATGTCCACAGGGATCCTGTGTTCCTCTTATTTAGAAACACAGGTCTCTGTGTTCATGCAGCAAGCCCCTTCCCCCCACAGTTAGAAAGCATCCCCTAGGGACACATTTAACCCTTTGATTGCCCCTGGTGTTAACCCCTTCCCTGCCAGTGTCATTATTACAGTAACAGTGCATATTTTTAGCACTGATTACTGTAGTAATGCCACTGGTCCCCCCAAAAGTGTCAGTTAGGTGTCCGATCTGCTGCAGTCCTGCTAAAAATCGCTGATCGCTGCAATTACTATTAAATAAATAAATAAAAATGACATAAATCATTTCTCTTTTCTAGTTTGTAGACACGATAACTTTTGCGCAAACCAATCAATATACGCTTATTGGGAATTTTTTTACCAAAAATATGTAGCAGAATACAAACTGGCCTAAAATTATGAAAAAAATTTCATTTGATTTTTTTTTTTTTGGGAATGTTATATAGCAGAAAGTAAAAAATACTGTATTGGGTTTTTTTTCAGAATTGTCGCTGTTTTTTTTTTTTATAGCGCAAAAAATAAAATCCGCAGAGGTGATCAAATACCACCAAAAGAAAGCTATATTTCTAGGAAAAAAAGGACATTAATTTTATATGGGTACAGTGTCGCACGACCGCGCAATTGTCAGTTAAAGTAATGCAGTGCCGAATCGCAAAAAATGGCCTGGTCATTAAGGGGGAAAACCTTCCGGCTTAGAAGTGGGTAAAGTTGTACATGGTTATACGGAACATTACAATTCTCAGGGACAGCATCAGTGACACCATACTGTGACATCGCATAATATGCATGTGTAATAATTTAGCTTACTTTTACTTTATTTATTGGATCATATACAGCAGTAGCAACCCAATATGATTTCCATTCCAAAAATAGGTAGTTTTTGCAAAGACAACAAATTTTTTTGTGTTTCAGTATTAGGTCGTAATTAAGCTAGGAACATTGCAATATACCTAATATCTATCAATAAGTATGCACCATGAAAAAAAATAAAGCTAAAGCTATGAACTTAATATGCATTGCCAAACAGGGTCAACGCAAGTCACAAAGCATAGCTTGTGATCTTCATTTCGGTACTATACTATATTATGTACAAAGTATGACAAAATGTCAACCCAAAGTAATCACAACCCCACATTCCAGAGATGAGGTAGTTGTTAAAGGAAACTAAAAAATTACAGAGCCATGTGTCAGAAACAAAATATGGCACAGTGGCTGGAAAGTATGTAAGCATTTTGAATAGGTCTCAAAGCAGCTATGTAAAATGGAGAGATATGTCATTTTTTTCCAGAGATAACAATTATATTATGATATTTCAAAGACAGCAGCCATAAATAATGCATAGACTGCGTTAAAGGTAGAGGTGAGGCCTATTTTGTTGTAAAAAGAAAAATTCAGTTTATTATATCAGTCAAGAGCCAGAAATATTTCTCATTCTTCACACCGTGTAAATCTTCTTACTGGGCTGTAATAGAAAATGGAGAGACTAGGCAGGTTTTATCATGAAATCAAAATGAGTGTGAACTTTTTCTGGGCCTTGAGCCATAAAAATTCAACTGATTTGCTGGACAGTATGTACTCCTTTTCTGCTAAGATGCTTAGAGGGATAGAATAGGCAAATTACATATGGAATAAACAAAACGTTTTCTGAGAGAGAAGACCAAATCATTTTTGAAGCCTTTCTGGTAATCTGAGAGAGAGCAGGGAGATTTCATGTATATAAAACCAATTATTTTCTGTTTTTTAAGATTGAAGACCAAAAAAATGTACACTTTTTAAACCTTTTTTTGTATAGGTTACAATTTTTAAGAGAGAAAAAGAAGATTGCATAGAAATAGAAAATGAGTGTCTTTTTTAATATACCGTATATAAGAAGATAGAAACGCGTTACAGATTTGCACCACAGCTATTAAGCCTTTTAGGATAGGCCACAAATTCAGAGTGATTGAGTATTGAGCATATTGCAATTGAAAAAGAAAAATTATTGTTTAAAATTGGAAACATAAAAATATCACATATTTGGAAAACAGCTTTTAAGCCTTTTTTTACAGGCTGCAACTGAGCAGGCATTCTGCATCTGGAAATAAAAAATGAGTGTCTTGATTCAGAGACTGGCGATAAAAAATAATGTTACAGTTGTCCACCACAGCTACAATTGGACAGGCTACAATCTCTAAGAGATTGAGCCGGTATATTGCACCCTTTTTTTTTTTTAAATTGAAAAAAGAAAAATTGTACAGATTTGCAGCGTACCTATGAAACCTTTATTGGATGGGACGCAATTTCAGCGATAAAGAGAAAGCACACTGCATCTTGAAATAGAAACCTTTTTTCGGAAATTAAAGATGGGAAAATTTCAAACATTTACACCACAGCTATTAACTACTTGCCGATCACCCACAGTCAGACCCGTACAGGCAAAGTGACGTAGTACTACGTCGCTCACCTGAGAGCCTCTAGGGGGCGAGCGCGCGCCAGCGGGGGCGAGCGTGCGCCGCCGGAGCCGCGCTCCTGACCCCGCTCGTTCCCTGACATGTCCACGCGTGTGACCGGCGGACCCGATGTCCGCCGGTCACTCGCGATCTCCCGGTGCAGAGGCAGAGTGGCAGGCGGCTGATGTAAACAAAGCCGTCTGTCATTCTCCCTGATCTAACTGCAGAGATCATACGATCCTGCTATATAGGATCGTATGTCTCTGTGGTTACATCACTAGCCATGCCCCTTTACAGTTAGAAGCACGCCCTTAGGGACACACTTAACCCCTTGATTACTAATAAAGTTAGCCCCTTCCCTACCAGTGTCATTTTTACAGTAACAGTGCATATGTATAGCACTGATTACTGTAGTAATGTCTCTGGTACACCCAAAAGTGTCAAAAATGTCAGTCAAGGGTCCGATCTGTCCGCCACAATGTCGCAGTCCCGCAAAAAAAAATCGCAGATCGCTGCCATTACTCGTTAAATAAAAAAACAATAAAAATGACAAAAATCTTTCCCTTAGTTAGTAAACGCAATAACTTTTGCGCAAACCAATCAAAATACGCTTATTGGGATTTTTTTACCAAACATACAGTGGGTACGGAAAGTATTCAGACCCCCTTAAATGTTTCACTCTTTGTTATATTGCAGCCATTTGCTAAAATCATTTAAGTTCATTCTTTTTCCTCATGAATGTACACACAGCTCCCCATATTTACGGAAAAACACAGAATTGTTGACATTGTTGCAGATTTATTAAAAATGAAAAACTGAAATATCACATGGTCCTAAGTATTCAGACCCTTTGCTGTGACACTCAAATATTTAACTCAGGTGCTTTCCATTTCTTCTGATCATCCTTGAGATGGTTCTACACCTTCATTTGAGTCCAGCTGTGTTTGATTATACTGATTGGACTTGATTAGGAAAGCCACACACCTGTCTATATAAGACCTTCCAGATCACAATGCATGTCAGAGCAAATGAGAATCATGAGGTCAAAGGAACTGCCTGAAGAGCTTAGAGACAAAATTGTGGCAAGGCACAGATCTGGCCAAGGTTACAAAAAGATTTCTGCTGCACTTAAGGTTCCTAAGAGCACAGTAGCCTCCATAATCCTCAAATGGAAGACGTTTGGGACGACCAGAACCCTTCCTAGAGCTGGCCGTCTGGCCAAACTGAGCTATCGGGGGAGAAGAGCCTTGGTGAGAGAGGTAAAGAAGAACCCAAAGATCACTGTGGCTGAGCTCCAGAGATGCAGTCAGGAGATGGGAGAAAGTTGTAGAAAGTCAACCATCACTGCAGCCCTCCACCAGTCGGGGCTTTATGGCAGAGTGGCCCGACGGAAGCCTCTCCTCAGTGTAAGACACATGAAAGCCCGCATGGAGTTTGCTAAAAAACACCTGAAGGACTCCAAGATGGTGAGAAATAAGATTCTCTGGTCTGATGAGACCAAAATAGAACTTTTTGGCCTTAATTCTAAGCGGTATGTGTGGAGAAAACCAGGCACTGCTCAAGTCATCACCTGTCCAATACAGTCCCAACAGTGAAGCATGGTGGTGGCAGCATCATGCTGTGGGGGTGTTTTTCAGCTGCAGGGACAGGACGACTGGTTTCAATCGAGGGAAAGATGAATGCGGCCAAGTACAGGGATATCCTGGACAAAAACTTTCTCCAGAGTGCTCTGGACCTCAGACTGGGCCGAAGGTTTACCTTCCAACAAGACAATGACCCTAAGCACACAGCTAAAATAACGAAGGAGTGGCTTCACAACAACTCCGTGACTGTTCTTGAATGGCCCAGCCAGAACCCTGACTTAAACCCAATTGAGCATCTCTGGGGAGACCTAAAAATGGCTGTCCACCAACGTTTACCATCCAACCTGACAGAACTGGAGAGGATCTGCAAGGAGGAATGGCAGAGGATCCCCAAATCCAGGTGTGAAAGGCTTGTTGCATCTTTCCCAAAAAGACTCCTGGCTGTATTAGATCAAATGGGGGCTTCTACTAAATACTGAGCAAAGGGTCTGAATACTTAGGACCATGTGATATTTCAGTTTTTCTTTTTTAATAAATCTGCAACAATGTCAACAATTCTGTGTTTTTCTGTCAGTATGGGGTGCTATGTGTACATTCATGAGGAAGAAGAATGAACCTAAATGATTTTAGCAAATGGCTGCAATATAACAAAGAGTGAAAAATTTAAGGGGGTCTGAATACTTTCCGTACCCACTGTATGTAGCAAAAAACAAATTGGCCTAAAATGTTAACAAATTTTGATTTTTACATTTTATTTTGGGAATTTCATATAAAAAAATTTGAAAAATATTGTTATCTTTTCAAAACTGTCGCTGTTTTTTTGTTTATAGCGCAAAAAGTAAAAATCGCACAGGTGATCAAATACCACCAAAAGCAAGCTCTGTTTGTGGGAAAAAAGGACATCAATTTCATTTGGGTACAGCGTCGCACGACCGCGCAATTGTCCGTTAAAGTTACGCAGTGCCGAATCGCAAAATAGGGCCTGGTCTTTGGGCAGCCAAATCCTCCGGGGCTTAAGTGGTTAAGCAGACAGGCCACAATTTCTGAGGAAGTGAGCAGACATATTGCATCTGGAAAGAAAAATCAGGTTCTTTTTGTTTTTCATTGAAAAGATAAACATTTTACAGAGTGCAGCGCACTTTTAAAGCCTTTAATATATAGGCCTCAATTTCTGAGGAGAGAGAGAGAAAGCAGATTACATTTGGAAACAGTCTAATGTGTCTACTTTGGAGACTGATGATGGAAAAATAATAAATGTTTGGCACCACAAGCCATGGTTGTCTACGCCGTAATATATGAGGGAGGGAGTAAGCAGATTGCACCTTGCAATGAAAAATTAGGTTTCTTTTTCACAGACTGAAGATAGACACATTTTACAGATTTGCTGCACAGCTTTTAATCCTTTTTGGATAGAGAGGTAGAGAGCAAGAAGATTGCAGCTGGAAATAAAAAATGATTGACCTGTTTTTTCCAGTACATTTTAACAGATGTTCAACACAACTTTGAGGCTGGTTTTACAATGGATTGTGGAGCGGTTTGCAGCAGGAGGTCCGGTGTGTCCGGTTCCCCATTTTAGGTTGAGGTGAATTCGGTCTGAATGTTTGGCTGAATTCAGACCTGAAATGGACCAGAAGATGCACACACATTTCCTACAAACTACTCTACAGCTGACCAGGAGCTGTGTGAACTCCATTGAGAGCCAGTCACACTCTCCTGACATGCGAATTTAATGCGGAGAAACCCGCATTTAATTCGCACCAGTGTGAACCCAGCCTTAAGCCTGTTTGGGATGTCTGTTATATATGAGCCAGAGAGCAAGAAGATTTCATCTAACAAAAAAAAAAATGTGATTTTTTTTTCCAGGTAAGAACAGAGAATATTCATTTAAAATATACAGATTTGCAGCACATCTTTTATACCCTTTAGGACAGTCTGAAGGTTTTTAGGTAAAGAGCAGACAGATTGCATTTAGAAATTAAAAAAATATTTGTTTCAATTTAATAAAGAAACTTTTTTTTAATTACAAAGCCCCATGGAGAGCTATATGTAGATTCAGTAAACACGCTGGAATCAGGGCAGCCCAGCAGTTTGATTACATACTGAGCAAGTTTTGGCTAGTGATATATCTTCATTACCAAATAATCAAAGGGGAGTCATCTGGTGGAAGGGGTCAACATCTGCCCTTGACCCCATGCAATTGGCCACTAAATGATCCAGCCACTGCCTATAGCTTCTGTCAGACAGTCCTGGGTTATGAGTGGAGAAGAATATTTTGAAATCCCTGTTAAGGCTGCTACAGCCACTACTGCTTCTCCTTTCAGTGATATGGATCTTCCAAGCCATGTTTTCCCTGAAATGGTATACTATCAGCCTCTGGAAAGGTGGTTAATAGTTTCTCCTACAGCCTATCCTCCAGGTGTTCATTTTTTACGCCTTCTGTAGAGAAGCCTGGCCCATGTTCACCACCTACTAAACACCCTCACTGCAACCATACTTCTCCTTTTCCTCCTCATGCTCTTCTTGTGCCTGTGGTGGTCTCACAGGGAGAGTTTAGATAAAGCAGACCTTGAAACACCAGGAAGTCCCCCTCTTTTGTCTCCTGCTGTGTCTCAAGTGTCTATTAAAAATAGTGCTGTTAATGCTTGCATTGTCATGGCTCTTCATTCATGCTGCCTCCACAAATGGTGAAAATAGGTGTATGCATCCTGAGGGAGGAGGCACTGACTTGAGTGAAAAACCTCAACTCCCCCCAGCCTGTCCTTGTGCCAGGGCCGATCCTGGGCGGGTGCACGGGGTGCGGTGCACCCAGGCGCTTCAAACTGTTAAAAAGGGGGGGGGGGGCCCTGGCCAAAGCTGCCAGTGACTCCGTCTCCTCCGGATACTGTGCACAGCCTCTGTGTCATGGTCTTACCTTCTTGCTGTTCTCCTTCGTTTGACATGTGCTGGCGGCCTTCTTGGTTTCTGGGTTTCTTGTAGCCTCCCACCCTGCGGCTCCTCCTTCCCACTGGGAGGAGCTGGATGCCTAGCTCATATATATAGGAGGTCTGTGGCTTCAGTTCCCTGCTTGGTCCTCCTGTGTTCACATGCTTCTAAGACTGCTGCTGCTCCTGGTTCCTGTTCCTGTCTTCGTCTGACTACCCTGCTGGTTCCTGATCCTGGCTTCGTCTGACTACCCTGCTGGTTCCTGATCCTGGCTTCGTCTGACTACCCTGCTGGTTCCTGACCCCTGGCTTCGCAAAAGACTCTGCATCAGTTTCGCCATCCGTTTGGACTTTTGCTTTACAGCTTGTTTTTCAATAAAGCTTTCTTATTTTCACTTATCTGTTGTTGTACGTCTGGTTCATGGTTCCGTGACATTAGGACCAAGCCATGAATTCTGACGGTACAGGGCCATCCTCGCTACCCACGCTGGTTGCCAGACTTGATCAGCAGGATCACCTGTTGGGTCGGTTCGCCGTGGCGTTGCAAACCCTGCTTGAACGCACGGTACCACAGGCCATGAATTCTGACGGTACAGGGCCATCCTCACTACCCTCGCTGGTTGCCAGACTTGATCAGCAGGATCACCTGTTGGGTCAGTTCGCCGTGGCGTTGCAAACCCTGCTTGAACGCACGGCTCATTTCGCTCCCGTTGCCGATGGGTCGGTTGTCGCTCCTGGGCCCGCTCCTACTGCCGCTCCGGTTGTTGCGCCAGAGTCTACCCCGACACCTGTTGTTGCGCCTGCGGTGTTTCGGGGTATGTCCGGTTCTGCCCCCCTTCCACAGCGCTTTGGGGGAGAGCCAACTCAGTGCCGAGGTTTCCTTAACCAGGTGGGCATTTATTTCGAGTTGCTGCCACATGCCTTTCCTACTGAGAGATCAAAGGTGGGCTTCTTAATCTCGCTGCTCTTGGACAAGGCCTTGGCCTGGGCCAGCCCTTTATGGGAGAACAACAATCCGGTGGTTGCCGAGTTTTCCGGTTTTGTTGCTTCTCTTCAGAAGGTATTCGATGTGCCGGCTCGTGCTGCCTCTGCTGCGAAGCTCCTTATGTCCATCAGACAGGGTTCACGATCCGTAGCTGAATACGCCATTGAGTTTCGTACCCTGGCAGCAGAGGTGGGCTGGAATAATGAGGCTCTGGTCGCTGCTTTCTCTCATGGTCTCTCGGATGCCTTGAAGGATGAGGTTGCAGCTAAGGACCTACCAGTGGAGCTCGAGTCTCTTATTTCTTTCCTGATTTTGATTGACACCAGACTCAGGGAGAGACCTTCCTTTAAGGAGAGTCTGCGGAGGCCTCCTAACAGATTGGCGCCTACCTTTGTTGTCCCACCCGTGCCTCCCTCTCCTCCCACGCCTCCTGGGGATGACTTGTCTGGGGGTGAACCCATGCAGCTGGGGTTTGCTCGCCTGTCCGAGGGGGAGAGGGTACTCCGGAGACGCGAGGGCCGATGCATGTACTGTGGTCTCGGTGGGCATTTTTGGTTGGCATGTCCGAACCGTCCGGGGAAACGCTCGCACCTGAGATCCTGTCGGGGGCAGATCTTGGGTGGAGTCTCCTCGTCCCCGGTTTCCCGTGTTGACAAACCACTGATCACTGTTGTCCTCTCCTGGGTCGGGGGCTCGGTGACGACCCAGGCGTTGGTGGACTCTGGTGCTGGTGGTTTGTTCATTGATAGTGTGTTCGCTGCCGCCAATTCCATTCCTCTGCAGGCTCGAGGTTCTCCTCTGGCTCTTGAGGCGATAGACGGCAGACCCCTTCTGCCGCCACACGTGACTCATGAGACCCTTCCAGTGGGGTTAGCCATTGGTGCCGTCCACAGAGAGTCGGTCTGCTTCCAGGTTATTTCGTCTCCACACTACTCGGTGGTCTTGGGGTACCCCTGGCTCCAGAAGCATAATCCGATTTTCGATTGGAGATCGGCCGAGATCCTCTCATGGTCACCGCAGTGTGGGGCTAGTTGCATCCATGGGCCTGTCAAGTTGCTGTGTACTTCCTCGGACTCTCTGTTGCCCCCTGAATACGAGGAGTACCGGGATGTATTCGATAAGGTGCGCGCGGTTGCCCTACCTCCGCACCGCCCATACGATTGTGCCATCGAGTTACAATCTGGTGCTGTTCCTCCCCGTGGCAAAGTCTATCCACTGTCGGTAGCGGAGAATGAGGCCATGGAGGAGTACGTGAGGGAGGCGCTTTCACGCGGACACATTCGCAAATCCTCGTCCCCGGCAGGGGCTGGATTTTTCTTTGTGAAAAAGAAGGGCGGTGAGTTGAGGCCTTGCATCGATTACAGGGGTCTCAATCGCATCACGATCAAGAACGCTTACCCGATACCCTTGATTTCCGAGCTGTTCGATCGCCTTAAAGGGGCCACGGTCTTTACCAAACTCGAGCTGAGGGCGGCCTATAACCTCGTAAGGATCAAGGCGGGCGATGAGTGGAAGACCGCGTTTAACACCAGGACCGGTCATTATGAATCCTTGGTTATGCCCTTTGGGCTGTGCAATGCGCCCGCAGTCTTTCAGGAATTCATCAACGATGTTTTCCGTGACCTGTTGCAGCAGTGTGTGGTGGTCTATTTGGATGACATCTTGGTATATTCTGAGTCCATGGAGACCCACATTCTGGATGTCAAACGAGTGTTGCAACGGTTACGAGAGAACAAGCTGTTCGGTAAGCTTGAGAAATGCGAATTTCACCGATCCCAGGTAACCTTCTTAGGTTACATCATTTCCGCTGAGGGGTTCTCCATGGATCCTGAGAAGGTTTCGGCTGTCTTACAGTGGCCCCAGCCCAGTGGTCTTCGCTCCCTGCAGCGTTTTTGGGCTTTGCCAATTATTATCGGAAGTTCATCAGGGACTTTTCCATGCTAGCCAAGCCTCTCACGGATCTGACCAGGAAGGGCAGCAATTCCCAGGTCTGGCCGCCCGAGGCCATCCGAGCTTTTGAGGCTCTAAAGTCCGCCTTTGTGTCCTCTCCGATTCTGTCGCATCCCAACCCTGGGTTGCCCTTTGTCCTCGAGGTGGACGTGTCTGAGACGGGAGTAGGCGCCCTTCTGTCTCAGCGTAGAACACCAGAGGGTCCTCTGCTTCCTTGTGGGTTTTACTCCCGGAAACTGTCTTCCGCGGAGTGCAACTACCAGATTGGTGACAGGGAGTTATTGGCCATCGTGCAGGCTCTTAAAGAATGGAGGCACTTGCTCGAGGGTTCGGTGGTTCCGGTCCTCATCCTGACGGACCACAAGAATCTGACCTACCTCTCTGAGGCCAAGAGATTGACACCACGTCAGGCCAGATGGGCTCTGTTCTTGTCACGTTTTAATTACGTGGTCTCCTACCTACCCGGTTCCAAGAACATCAGGGCGGATGCCTTATCACGGCAGTACTCCGACCTGTCCAGGGAGGAGTCGATTCCGACTTCGGTCATACCTCCGAATCAGATCCTGGCCGCCATTCGCACCAGCCTGACCTCTCCCCTGGGTGAGCAGATTTTGGCGGCTCAATCTGGTGCTCCCTCTGGGAGACCCAACGGCAGATGTTTTGTGCCTGAGGAGTTGCGCACTCGGTTGTTGCGAACCTACCATAACTCCAAGACCGCGGGGCATCCTGGAAAGAATCAGCTGTCCTGGGCTGTTTCACGTCTGTTCTGGTGGCCTTCCCTACGTTCCGACATCGCCGCATATGTAGCGGCATGCTCCGTTTGTGCCCAGAGTAAGTCTCCTCTGCACCTTCCGTTGGGCCTTCTGCAACCCTTAGCCACCGGGGAGCGCCCATGGTCACACCTGGGGATGGATTTCATTGTGGACCTCCCTGCATCCCGAGGCCATACGGTCATTCTCATGATTGTGGATCGGTTTTCCAAAATGTGCCACTGTGTTCCTCTCAAGAAGTTACCCTCTGCACAGGAGTTGGCCACGATTTTTGCCAGGGAGGTCTTCCGGTTGCACGGTTTGCCCAAGGAGATTGTGTCGGATCGGGGGAGTCAGTTTGTGTCCAGGTTCTGGCGCGCCTTTTGCTCCCAGTTGGGGATTCATCTCTCCTTCTCCTCGGCCTACCACCCTCAGTCCAATGGGGCCGCAGAACGATCCAATCAGGCCTTGGAGCAATTCCTTCGTTGCTATGTCTCCGATCACCAAGACAATTGGGTTGACCTTCTGCCTTGGGCTGAGTTTGCCAGGAACACGGCGGTGAACTCTTCCTCTGGGACGTCTCCCTTCATGGCCAACTATGGGTTTCAACCTGCCGTGTTACCGGAGGTATTCTCTCCCCAGGATATTCCGGCTGTGGAGGATCACCTTTCCGTCCTACGTGCTTCTTGGGTACAGATCCAGAGGTCCCTTGAGGTCTCTGCGCAGCGCCAGAGACTCCAGGCTGATCGCAGACGAGCGCCTGCTCCTTCCTACCAGGCCGGAGACCGTGTATGGTTGTCCACCCGCAACCTCAACCTTCGGGTGCCCACTCCCAAGCTGGCGCCTCGCTTTGTTGGTCCCTTCCGAGTGCTTCGCAGGGTAAACCCGGTAGCCTATGCCCTTGCGCTTCCTCCTGGCATGCGGATCTCCAACGTGTTTCATGTCTCCCTGTTGAAGCCACTGGTGTGTAATCGTTTCACTTCCTCGGTTCCTCGGCCTCGTCCGGTCCGAGTGGGCAATCGTGAGGAGTATGAGGTGAGCAATATCCTGGACTCACGCCTGGTCCGCGGTCGGGTGCAGTTTTTGGTTCATTGGCGTGGTTATGGTCCAGAGGAGCGTTCCTGGGTTCCCTCCGCAGATGTCCATGCTCCTGCCTTGCTCCGAGCCTTCCACGCACGCTTCCCTCAGAAACCGTTCTTTACTCCGCGGAGGAGGGGCCCTTGAGGGGGAGGTACTGTCATGGTCTTACCTTCTTGCTGTTCTCCTTCGTTTGACATGTGCTGGCGGCCTTCTTGGTTTCTGGGTTTCTTGTAGCCTCCCACCCTGCGGCTCCTCCTTCCCACTGGGAGGAGCTGGATGCCTAGCTCATATATATAGGAGGTCTGTGGCTTCAGTTCCCTGCTTGGTCTTCCTGTGTTCACATGCTTCTAAGACTGCTGCTGCTCCTGGTTCCTGTTCCTGGCTTCGTCTGACTACCCTGCTGGTTCCTGATCCTGGCTTCGTCTGACTACCCTGCTGGTTCCTGATCCTGGCTTCGTCTGACTACCCTGCTGGTTCCTGACCCCTGGCTTCGCAAAAGACTCTGCATCAGTTTCGCCATCCGTTTGGACTTTTGCTTTACAGCTTGTTTTTCAATAAAGCTTTCTTATTTTCACTTATCTGTTGTTGTACGTCTGGTTCATGGTTCCGTGACACTCTGCTTTCTTTCTTCCTCCTGCTGTATTGTATCACTGGTTGCTAGAACCGCTTAGCGTCTAGCAACCAGTGACGTCATATTTATACAGAGGTCTAATCATTGCACGGACCTTTTTCCACGCCCACCTTATGTCATCACTAGGCTCCCTGCTGCTCTTTATGTGGCTCAGAGTCTCCGCCTTCTCTGTCCCTCAGACCGGAAGTGGCGGGAAGTACATGGAAGCTCCTCTGAGGTGTGTAGAGCGCGGCGTGTTCCGTCTATACAGGATTGGTAAAGCGGGAGGTGAAGGTCTGTAATAGAATGTTTCTTCCACAGAGTCAACAGAACAGTTTACCTGTACATGGCGCGCTGACAGTGCTCAATGTTTCTTTCTGCTGTAAGATGGTTGATTCATAGAGTGAAATCTGGAGGGAGATGACATGTGCAGGCTCTGCCAATCACATCACTGATTACTGTGTTCAATGGGCATGACATGTAGGTCTCATGCACACACAATGTATTGTAAACTCTCCTGGAAGTCTTTCATCCTTCCAGAAAAAGCACCTGACATTGTAACGTGGTTACAGGCATCAAGCTCTTGGGCGATAATTCATTTTAATTGCCAGAATGTCATTTTATTCTGACCATTTAAGTGGGTTAAAGTTCAAGTGCTATATGTACCTAGTGTAAATGTCAAGCTTTTTCTTTCTGCCAAAACTGCTGCTCCTGGGCGCACTGGCAGTGACTTTTTTTTTTTTTTAATCACTAATAAACTCTAAAAACCTATGTGTGTATGGACACAGGACCCAGGAGCCTTTAGAGGCAGAGAGAAAAAATGCCATACGCCCCCCCCCCTCCCCCCAGGAGCAGCTGAAAATGTCCGGTGTGCATGAGGCCTTGGGATTTCTCAGAACATTTTAGTCTATGATTAGAGTGCAGCATTTCAGGGACATGAAAGGTACAGCACAGACTTCCCTCCTATGGGCATGTAGGGTAATTTACTGATTTTAGTGGAGATGAGTTCTGAATTCAGACATATTATACAATAGAGTGCTGCATCCCACTGCAATTTATAGATGGCTTTGCTCAGGGGTCTGCAGTATGTAATGACTAGCACAACAATAATCCAATGAAGTAGTCTGCAGCATGTGATGGCGTCTGGTGTTTTTTTTTTCTTTTCTTCTGAATGCATGTAAATACAACAGCTCTATGGGAAATCTTGGTCAGCTTGACATGGCACTGCTACCGAACCATAAGTGACAGGGAAACCAGATTTGGGGAGCATGTTAAAGGGACCCTGGGCTACGGCATGGTACATTACCTAGGCAAGCTGGCTGACCCCAAAATTGGATATGTGGAAGTTGTGGGTATTCCCCAAGTTTGGTGTCCCTGTCACTTGTGGTTCAGAAATAGTGTCGTGTCAAGCTGACCGAGATTTCCTATAGATGCCAATGTTAAAAACCAGGAGCCATGTCATGGCACTGGTAATCTGTATTTGGTGGGCACTGGTAAGCTGCATTTGGTGGGCACTGGTAGGCAGCATTTGGTGGACACTGGTAGGCTGCATTTGGTTGGCACTGGTAATCTGCATTTGGTGGGCACTGGTAATCTGCATTTGGTGGGCACTGGTAGGCTGCATTTGGTGGGCTCTGGTAGCCTGCAATTGGTGGGCTCTGGTAGACTGCACTTGGTGGGCACTGATGAGGATGCATTTGGTGGGCACTGGTAAGCTGCATTTGGTGGACACTGGTAGGCTGCATTTGGTGGGCCCTGGTAGGCTGCATTTGGTTGGCACTGGTAATCTGCATTTGGTGGGCACTGGTAATCTGCATTTGGGGGGCACTGGTAGGCTGCATTTGGTGGGCTCTGGTAGCCTGCAATTGGTGGGCTCTGGTAGACTGCATTTGGTGGGCACTGATGAGGATGCATTTGGTGGGCACTGGTAAGCTGCATTTGGTGGACACTGGTAGGCTGCATTTGGTGGGCACTGGTAGGCTGCATTTCTTGGGCACTGGTAACCTGCATTTGGTGGACACTGATGAGGCTGCATTTGGTGGGCACTGATAAGGCTGCATTGATCACTTGTATCATATCCGCAGTCTCTGACCATTTCCTGTATCAAGTCTGCAGTCTCTGACCATCCCCTGTCTGGGGGCTCTGTCTAACAGACTCTCTAACTGATGCCCTCTCTGTGTCCATTAGAGAGACCCCCCCCCTCCAGTTCCCATTAGAGTACTCTGCTTCTCTTACTGTAATTTGTTTATTGTTAAGAGATCGCGGTAGGCTCCCGGGGTAAGCCATTGCTATAGAAACATTTGTAAAGGGGAGGAGTTAGTAAGATGACCACGCCCATGTGCAGGCGCTAGAAAAATTTCTGCACCCAGGCGCCTGTGACCCTAGGATCGGCCCTGCCTTGTGCCATACTCCCGCAGGTCCTCATTTGTATTCTGTTGAAGCATGTGCAGCTGCTGTAGCATGGCTAAGTTAGAGTTCACATCACCTCTAGCAGTTTGCAGGCAGATGGAAATTCACCCTGAATTTCACCCAGCTGATCACTGGCTGGGTATGACCACCTTTAATAGCTGTAAAGTCTTCAGGTCTGCCTCAAAAGATGCTGTAAGCCTGGATACCTAACCAATAACTGCTGCACCACCAGGTTGAGGATGTGAACCGGAAAAGGCACGTGTGTGAACTTTCTCTGCGTAATACAAACAGCAGGTCGGTGCCATTGTCACACACACCTTTTCCTGACACAAGATATCATGAGGTTACCCAACCACGACCGGCTGGTGGAATATCTTCCACTGTGCAACCCCCTGTCCCCTTGGCATACCAGCTGTAAAACTGCATGCATTGTTGCATGGCCTCTTGAACACTTGGAGGGACTAATAGTACTAAGGACAATGCACCCAGAAAGGGATTTGAGATGGAGGGGGTGGAGGTGCTGATCTGTCACTGTCGTCAGGTGTCAGGATGTGCAGTGGCAACACCAGCTTCAGTGTTGTTCCCCATCCTGCATCCTTCCCAGCTACCAGCAAAGCGGCCCAATGGACTGTGAACAAGATTTAGCATCCCTGCTCATACTTGCTGGACCACGTCTATGTTGTCATGTGAATCCTACAGCAGGTCCAGTGACATGGAAACATTACCTTCCAAGTGATGAAGGAGGGTAAGGATGGCCTTATGGGAACCTGATATTGGTATACAGCACAGGCCAGAATTTCATGGAAGGGGGCAGTCTTCATCAGCTGGAATAGCAAAAATTGCAAAGCTAACAATTTTGCCAAATTAACATTGAGAAGATGGGGGTGGCCTGAGATGTCCTTTCTCTTTTCCTTGAGAAGCTCGAGCAGCGAAACCTGCCTGCTCAGTGCTAAAGATGGAGATCGCAGGGTGGGCTTGGCAGAATCAGATCATGATTGAAGCCTACACTTGGACACAAAAAGCTGCTTACACTTTGAGAGCTGCACAGGATTTTCTGCCTCTCCCTTAAGGCCTTCCAGACATGATGTTAATATAGGGAATATTCCTTAGTTTTATTACCAACTATGGAAAGAGCTGTATGAGAAATGTGGTGTGTTGGTCCACTTGACACTGTAATATTGGGCTGCACTGCTCCACTGGAAACAAAAGGCAGCTTTTGCTGTTTCACTAACAACTTACCACCACTGCTAGATAAGAGCTGAAGGTTCGGGAGCCGCACATCAGAATAAGACCTGCTGTGTGTGAACAAGTGGCGGTCTCAGCCTGAATCCCTGACAGGCCACGCCCCCATCACATTTCACTCCACCCTCTGGAGCTTACTCATGGGGATGGAGTCTCCTGTTGGAGGAGGCGGTTTATATGCATCATCAGCCACCACTATGTGGGTAATGAAGTGTCAGGTGTGTAAAGTAGCACATCGGGCTGGTCATGGAGATTATATCATTAGGAAGATACATAGGCAAAGCAACTATAGGAAATCCAATTGCTAAAAAGTAGTATGTGTGTAGATAAAGTAAAGTGCAAAAATATGTGGTGGTGTAGTGTGGTTAAAATATAAATACTTAAAGCGGTAGTATACCGTTTTTTGTGACTTTTAACTACAGATAAGCCTATAATAAGGCTTCAAAAAGAAACCTGATTTAGAGACCAATGTGGCCAATTGATGTGTGCAAATTGTCACCTACCATCCAGAAATCCAATAGGGGATTCCTTATTGGTCATAATCTAAAGCGGGGAGCCACCGCAACCCAAGATATGTACTCAAATGGTATGGATAAGGAGCTACAGAACAGTTCCTAAATAATGGTTGCAATAAGGGATGCTCACACCTGCTAAATTCAAAAATTCAAAAACTTTATTGAAAGATGAGGCATATTAAGGATAAAAAGGCCCCCTAGTAGAGGGGGAAATGCAGTACATGGAATGGAATCAATTGCGGTGATGTACAACATGTATGACATAAAAACAAAACAATGACTCACACACATAGCTGGCCACACACCCACCGAAAATAGAGATACACTAGTACAGTGACCTGTAGTATATGGCTCAAAACGAGCTTGTTGCTACGGCCAGGGCCTCTGTTAGTGTATCGGCATGCCACATTACCAATATGTCAAGAAGGAGGGTACCCAATGCAACACTAAATATTCAAATGTGCCAGACTGTATTTGATGATATTCCTTCAAACTCATATATCATGTCATGCATATGTTATTGAACCGAGAAGAACGTCTGCACCTGACATAATCACCAATCTGATATCAAGCCTGGTCAGGTGACCACTCATCTAGTGCAGTAACGTCCAGTATCAGGACTGATAAATAATCAGGACATCCTCATAAATTGGTAGACTGCTGGAGTTATTGTCAAAACTGAATATATGGATGCACAATTGGTGGGATGCTTGCATACAAGGGAGATATGGAGTAGAAGGAGATAGTCTGTCCTCAATTGAGGATGAATAATTGGCCAGTCTTTGGTGTAGTATAGACAGTGGCAATAGTAGTGGCCAGACTGTAGTCATGGGCAATTTTTGACCATCATGATCATCCAGGGGCAAGGGTGAATATTCTTTCAATGTTAGTCTGGTATTTGGTGGGAGCAGGGGAGAGACGCAGGTCACCTCATGGACTGCACAGGCTCACACCGGTAACAGTTAACAGTGGGTGATAGTGTTGGACATGATGCAAAATATATCACAGCAAAGAATATCGGCTAGACTGCCTTCAGCTGCATCTGGTCCCCATCCTGTTACTACATATACCTGGTGCTCATAGCCTTTTCTCAATCCCCATAGAAATCTCAATGCACACCGTACATCTGTTCATGGATGGCTGACTCCGGGCAGTGAATGTATCGATCTGTCTCCTGGTATAATAGCCCCTGGTTATGGTCGGCTCCTCCAGCGCACTCTGGGTCAGTGACGTCTACCGCACATGGCGGTTTGTGAGCCTGGACGGCTGGATCAACTGATTGCTGATTCCTCCAATGCGTGTGTGGCCAGCGTGTGACGTCAACGCGTTTCGCATGCGTGACGCATGCTTCGTCAGGACGTCATTGCGCTGTGCGGAGGGACATTTTAAGGAGGCATTTCCTAATTGAAAACCAGTCACAGCTGACATAGCTGCAGACACTCCTCCATATTGTCCTCCAGCTATTCTAAAAGACCGACAGCATAACGCCATCTTGTGGTTCTAAAAGGGTATATAGCGAAACAGTTCTCTCCATAGCCATATTAGTGCGGTTCCAGAGCCGCTCAACCGGAAGACTTTTTTCCCCCCTGTGGGGATTTGCTCTGGTAGGTAGGATTTGCGGGTGCAGTATAGAGGCAAAACAGATGGTTCTTCAAAGTAAATCAGGAGTGTTTTATTTACACTTCAGGAACACAAAAGTAACAGTCTTTCTTGGTGTTAACTCACACCCAACAAAAAGGAAAACTGACAGTCTTAAAGGCAGGTTTAAGCACAGCAACAAGTCCATTCACCTGTGTCTCTTTGGTGCTGTTCACACACAGCAATGGGTCAGTTCATCTGCTTGTAAGCTTTCCAGCCTCAACACCGACTTCCACAGCCTTCTGGTGCCTGGAGACAAATCTCAAACACCTGTTAGGCTGTCTGCCTTATAAACCCCAGGCAAGACCTGGCCTGGAGCGTGGGGAGCAGCCACCCACCCATACCTTAACTGCTCCCAATAAGAGCCGGCCCGGATTCGGCTTTGCAGCCACACTAAAATAGAAAAATGTCAAACAGCACTAGCTGCTGCTGACACAGAATTACCGGCTCTTATCTCACCGAGGCCAGGAACCTCGGTGACACGTATCTTCCGTCGACCACGGATCCATGTGCCCTGCCACATACCTCCCCCCTTTGTTCAACCCTCAGGGGGTGAACACATGTCATACAGTGTGCGCGAGACAGGGCATCCGCATTTCCCTGTAGGCGGCCTGCCCTGTGTTCCACTGAGAATTTGAAGTTCTGAAGGGACAGGAACCATCTGGTGACCCGAGCATTTCTCTCCTTGGCCTGGCTCATCCATTGGAGAGGGGAATGGTCGGTCACCAGATGAAATTTCCTCCCCAACAGATAATAGCGAAGAGACTCGAGTGCCCATTTGATAGCCAGGCACTCTCTCTCCACTATACTGTATCGGGTCTCTGCTGGGGTGAGCTTCCGGCTGAGGTACACGACAGGATGCTCCTCCCCATTGACCTCCTGTGATAGTACAGCCCCTAGACCTACTTCCGAGGCATCGGTCTGTACTATAAATCCCTTCTTGAAGTCTGGGGTGACCAAGACTGGGGACCCACATAGTGCCGACTTCAAAGCGGAAAAGGCCTCTTCGCACTTATCATTCCAGTGAACCATGACGGACTTTCGTCCTTTTAGTAGCCCTGTCAGTGGAGCAGCTAAGGTGGCAAAATGGGGAATGAACCTCATATAATATCCCAGCATTCCCAGGAATGATCTGACCTGCTTAGTGGTGACTGGTCGGGGCCAACTACGTATGGCTTCTATTTTGTTTATTTGGGGTTTGATGACTCCTCGCCCAACCACATACCCCAGGTATTTAGTCTCTTCTAATCCTATTGAACACTTTTTTGGATTAGCGGTCAGCCCGGCCTTCCTAAGGGCATCCACTACCGCCTGCACTTTGGGCAGATGACTTTCCCAATCCCGGCTGTGGATGACGACATCGTCCAGGTAAGCCGAGGCGTACTGACAATGAGGTCGCAACACTATGTCCATTAGTCTTTGGAAGGTGGCAGGGGCGCCATGCAGGCCAAAGGGTAACACCTTATAATGATATAGGCCCTGAGGAGTAACAAAAGCCGTTTTTTCCTTGGCAGACTCCGCCAAGGGTACTTGCCAGTACCCTTTGGTGAGGTCCAGCACTGAAAAATATCGGGCTTGGCCTAATTTCTCAATCAGCTCGTCTACTCGGGGCATAGGGTACGCGTCAAACTTGGAGACCTCGTTTAGCTTACGAAAATCGTTGCAGAACCGCAACATCCCGTCTGGTTTGGGTACTAAGACTATAGGACTGGCCCATTCACTTTTAGACTCTTCAATAACATCGAGTTTTAACATGAGTTGTACTTCTTCCTCAATAGCATGTCGCCGAGCCTCGGGTACCCGATATGGCTTTACCCGGACCTTGACCCGGGGCTCAGTGACGATATCATGTAGGATTAGAGACGTACGTCCAGGGAGGTCAGAGAACACATCTGTGTTCCGACTAATGAACTCCCTGACTTCCTGGACCTGTTTGGAGGACAGGCTATCTGCAGCTTTTACCGAGGTTACTGCTTCACAGGCTTCAAGAGGAGGGGCTGGACCCTTTTCACCTAGAAACCCTGGCTGGGGGCTGTCGTTCTCGGACAAGTCCCTATCTTTCCACGGCTTTAGTAAATTTACGTGGTACACCTGCTCCGGCTTCCGCCGCCCTGGCTGGTGTACTTTGTAATTTACTTCTCCTATCTTTTCGAGCACCTCATAGGGACCTTGCCACCTAGCTAGGAACTTGCTATCTACTGTTGGTACTAGTACCACTACCCGATCACCCGGGTTAAAGTTCCGGACCCTAGCCTGTCGATTGTAGATCCTACTCTGGGCTCGTTGGGCTGCCTCCATGTGTTCCCGGACCAAGGGCATCACCTTTTCCATCCGTTCCTGCATCTGGGTGACATAGTCAACAACACTTTTGTAGGGGGTGGGTTGTTGTTCCCAGGCCTCTTTGGCTATATCCAACAACCCGCGAGGATGCCTACCATATAACAGTTCGAAGGGCGAGAACCCCGTGGAAGCCTGAGGTACTTCTCGCACTGCAAACATCAGATAGGGTAGAAGCAGGTCCCAGTCCTTACCATCCCTGGAAACTACTCTTTTTAACATGTTTTTTAATGTTTGGTTAAACCTCTCGACCAGGCCATCCGTCTGGGGATGGTAGACGGATGTACGTAATTGTTTTATGTGGAGCAGCTTACAGAGTTCTCTCATAACCTTGGACATAAACGGTGTCCCTTGGTCAGTCAGGAGCTCTTTAGGCAGTCCCACCCGGGAAAACATTTCCATTAACTCCTTAGCTATAAGTTTGGCGGATGTATGTCGCAGGGGTATCGCCTCCGGGTAGCGAGTGGCGTAGTCAAGGATGACTAGAATATGTTGGTGACCCCTGGCAGATTTTGGAACAGGGCCGATTAGATCCATAGCGATTCGTTCAAATGGGACCTCAATTATCGGGAGAGGTATCAGGGGACTACGGAAATGGGGCTGGGGGCTAGTTATCTGACAGACCGGACATGACTTACAATACTCTTCCACTTCTCTGAACACACCGGGCCAATAAAACCTCTGTAGTATGCGGTCCTGTGTTTTCTGCCACCCCAAGTGTCCCCCAAGAACATGTTGGTGGGCAAGCTCCATAACAAGCTTGCGGTACGCTGTGGGCACCACCAACTGTTCAACCAGTTCACCCCGGATTTGATTCACTCGATATAACATTTCCTGTTGAACAATAAAACGTGGAAACATCAATTCAGCCCCAGGGTTTTTTGGTTTACCATTAATGATTACAACATTTTCCCAGGCCCTGCTTAGGGACGTATCCCGGTGTTGTGCGGTCCCAAAATTTTCCCCGGAGACATTGAGGTCTGCCAACTCAGGGCCGGATGGCAAGTCCTCCACGTCTCCCACCATTACATTTAGTGGGGTGGTGTCCCCCTCTATCACAGAAGCTGTGGTCACCCCTACTGTGGGCCCTTCGAACTCAGGCTCCCAGGGCTCTGGCCTCACACTGGAACCAGGCCATTCTGCTAGGGTTGTCCCTGTCTCAGGCTTGTCAGACCCTTTAACCGTAGGCCACAGTGCCGGAAAACCTGGAAAGTCCCTTCCGATTATTAGTTCATGCGGTAACTTGGTAGCGACAGCCACCTCATGGGTCCATTTGCCGGCCGCTGTAGACAAAGTTACCAGCGCTGTGGGATAGTCCTTTAAGTCTCCATGAATACATATGACCCCGACTCTGCGGCCGGTATATTCAGCAGGCCGTATTAACGCCGTTCTCACCAGGGACACCAGACTTCCTGAGTCCAGCAGAGCCACTGCAAAAGTGTCTCCCACTTCCACCTGACACAGATGGTTACTGTCTATCACCTCACCAGTGCCTGTGGCGCATAGCTTTCGTGCATACAACGAGTGGCGGTCTCCATAGTTAGTCTACATAGGCTCGTCCTGTTGGGGACACTCAGCCCTCACGTGACCTGGCTCCTGACACCGCCAGCAGACTATTGGGGCCGGGCGTACAGGGAGTACGTCTTGAGTGTGTCTCATTGCCACCAAGCGTTGGGTCTGTGGCGGAGATTTCCGGGGTTTGACTGGCCCCCTCCCCCCTGTACATCCCTGCAAGTTCTTGGTGGCCTCATAGCGCTCCACCAGGTCAACCATATCCAGAGCATTGTCAGGAGAAGCCTGGCCGATCCAGTGCTGGAGGGGATAAGGCAAGGCCCTCCAAAACATGTCAGCCAATAAGCGGTCCAGCATATCAGTGGGCTTTAACAGATCAGGCTGCAGCCATTTTTGCAGTCTGTGCAGTAAATCGTAATATCGTGGCCTTGCCGGTTCGGCCGCTTTGTAGCCCCACTGATGCACTCGCTGAGCGCGGACTAAGACATTCACGCCCAGTCTCGCCAGGATCTCACCTTTTACGGTCGGGTAGTCGGCAGCTTGGTCATCTGTCAAATCGAAAAACACCTGCTGGGGTCCGGATGCCAGGAACGGAGCGACCACCTCAGCCCACTGGTCACGGGGTAGCTTCTCCCGGACCGCCACTTTTTCAAATATGGCGAGGTACGTCTCGACGTCATCCGTGGGAGCCATCTTGGGTATCGCTGCACGGACCGCTTTCCGGGCATCATGCACTCCCCGAGACACCCCAGACTTTTCCAATGCCAACACATGTCGCAGCAGCCGTTGATTAGTCTCCTGCTGTGCACGCATAGCCTCCTCATGTCTTTTCTGCTGTTGCAGGTTAGTTTCCCGCTGTAGCTCTATGGCCTGCTGTTGTCCTAAACTGGCCTGGGTAAGCTGCCTTATCAATTCCTCCATCTTTTCCTGTGGCTGCAGCTTAGCAGGCTTAATATACGACATGTACAGTCACATTCAGCAGAACAAAAATATTTTGGCGTTTTACGCCAGCCTCACTGCGCATGCCCGCATCCGAGCACCAAATGTGGGGATTTGCTCTGGTAGGTAGGATTTGCGGGTGCAGTATAGAGGCAAAACAGATGGTTCTTCAAAGTAAATCAGGAGTGTTTTATTTACACTTCAGGAACACAAAAGTAACAGTCTTTCTTGGTGTTAACTCACACCCAACAAAAAGGAAAACTGACAGTCTTAAAGGCAGGTTTAAGCACAGCAACAAGTCCATTCACCTGTGTCTCTTTGGTGCTGTTCACACACAGCAATGGGTCAGTTCATCTGCTTGTAAGCTTTCCAGCCTCAACACCGACTTCCACAGCCTTCTGGTGCCTGGAGACAAATCTCAAACACCTGTTAGGCTGTCTGCCTTATAAACCCCAGGCAAGACCTGGCCTGGAGCGTGGGGAGCAGCCACCCACCCATACCTTAACTGCTCCCAATAAGAGCCGGCCCGGATTCGGCTTTGCAGCCACACTAAAATAGAAAAATGTCAAACAGCACTAGCTGCTGCTGACACAGAATTACCGGCTCTTATCTCACCGAGGCCAGGAACCTCGGTGACACGTATCTTCCGTCGACCACGGATCCATGTGCCCTGCCACACCCCATATAGAGCACTAGGTCCAGGACATTTATGCTTTCTTAGACTGGAAAAACATGTTAATACATATCACTGTCTCAATCACATAAAAGCAGTTTTAAACAGTGAATATGTATTTTGACTCCACATGGCGTGATTCACAGTACGAGTGGACAGTGATACATTATATATCCGTCACACTACGCTAGTTGAACACGCTCGGTATGCCATGTTGTTAATTCTCCCATCTATATAAATTTTAAACAAAATCATATATGGCTTTTCATGTTGTATTTTATTCAAGTATTATAGGTATATGTCTACATGGCATTTTGACGGAAAAATCCAATTATGCATATAGTGATCAACTATTCATTATCCTCTGATACATTGTCAGTGCCAGTGGAAGGTAAAGTGAACTATCCATAAACTCGGTAAACTGATCAACCTTTGCCACAAATAGGTTGGAATCTCACATTCCCAAATGGGGACCACTTTCAAAGAAATGTATATCTACTCCCACCTAGAGGTGGAGGAAAAAGAGGGGGAAGAAACAAAGAGGGGGGGGGCTACACACAGAGGGAACTTATTTTGCCTGAAGATAGGGGATTTCCATAGGGTCTATCCAGATTAGCCTGTTATTAACACAGACATACCAATAAGGTCCTATAAGGTTACTCCTGAAGGGGAGGGGGCCTTTTATATGGATACGAAGTAAGAAACTTCAACAAAAAGCACAGTATCACAGTTGCTAAGCTTTTCCCACATAGAGAAGCTCCAGTGACACTGTATTCTTACCTCTCATGTTAATTATTAGCCATATTGGCCAGGGCTTTATGTATTATTCCATAATTACTGTACTCATAAGGAATAAGGTGATTTTATACTGTTACAGAGGGAGCCTTGAGGGGAGAGTGCCTTTTGTTTAGCTACCTCATGGGTGCCTCGCAATTCTTCTCAGGGTTCGAGAAACACTCCTAAGCTCATGTCAGTATTTAAACCCATGGGGGCAAGTGTTTGTAGACGAAAAATCCACGCCTTCTCCTCTCTTAGCAACACTCTGTCATAGTCACCCCTTCTGGTGGATATTTTCAGGGCCCAAAATCCCTTTATCCTGAGACCTTCTGGGTCACTGTTATGCTTGTCCGCAAAATGCAGGCCTATTGGTGTTTCCTCCTTCAGGCATACACTTTTAAGGTGTTCGCCAATCCTTATGCGTAACTGTCTCTTGGTTTTGCCCACGTAAAGCTTGTGGCAGGGGCACTTAATTAGGTATAGGACACGTGAGGTTGAGCAATTGATAAAGGACTCGATCTTATACGTCACTTCTCCTTTAGAGTCAGTGTATGTCTGGGACTTCTCTACATGGCTGCAAATATTGCAATGGCCGCATGGATACATTCCCTTCATTGGTGGTAATTCAGTTAGCCATTTGTTTTTTGGAGTTCTTATAAATTCTGAACGCACTAATTGATCATTAAGGTTTGTTGCCCTCTTGGCCACCATGAGAGGCCTGGGGCCTACTATTTTTTTAAGGGGTTCATTTTTTTGAAGGACATGCCAATGTTGTTCAAGTATTTTCTTTACTTCATGCCAATGGCACCCGAATTTTGTAATTAAACGTGGTGAATTAGACCTTTCAGTTTTTGGTTTGTTCTGGACAAGTAAGTTTTCCCTGTCTCTCATCCCTGCCCTCTTTTTAGCCCTCCTGATCGTTCGGTGGGAATAACCCCGTTCACGGAACCTCTCATATAAATCTTTAGACTCCCTTATGTAGTCTTCATGTGTTGAGCAATTTCGTTTTATATGAATAAATTGACCCACTGGGATTCCTAGTTTTAAATTTGCTGGATGATGGCTGTCAGCTCTAAGGAGCGTGTTGGTTGCTGTGGGCTTTCGGAATGTGGAGGTTATGAACTTCCCGCCCCTGAACTCAACATTCAAGTCAAAGAATGAGATGGATTTTTTATCAACAGACGTATATTCCTATTATTGGTATTGAGTTCAGTCATGGACTGTTCTAACTGTGATAGTGTGCCATCCCACACCATAAGTACATCGTCTATGTACCTCAGCCAGGTCAAGGCATGGCTGAGGTACATAGGCGAGGCATACACAGTTTCCTCCTCCCACATTCCGAGATGGAGGCAGGCATATGAGGGGGCCCATGGGGCTCCCATCGCCGTGCCTCTGATTTGCTGGTAATAAGTACCTAGGAATTGGAAGACATTATTTTGAAGGGAAAACTCCAACAATTCTAAAAGGAATTAGTTTTGGGCACCTTTGAGGGGAAATTTTTGTTCTAAGAAGTGGTAAACTGAGAGTATGCCCCAGGAATGTGGTATAGAAGTGTAGAGTGATTCTACATCTATTCCAACAAGGAGTACATGTGTGTCAAACTCAAGATCTTTGATCTTGTTCAAGACGTCCCCCGTATCTCTCCCATACGAGGGAAGGTCGAGAACAAGGTCTTTGATCAAAGAGTCAAGGTATTTCCCTATTCTATCCAGGGGACCACCACAGGCAGACACAATCGGCCTGCCCGTGGGGTCCACTGGATTTTTGTGAATCTTTGGAATAATATAAAACATTGGTACGTTATATTCCGTCACATACAGGAATTGTTTTTCTTTAGCTGTGATTAACATGGCTTCATAGGCGAAAGTAAGTTTCTCATTGATATTGAGGACCAAGTTTGGTAAGGGGTTATGGTGAATTTTTTATAGGTGTCCCTGTCAGACAGGAGACGTACAGCCTCCCTCTCATATTTTTCTGCTGACAGAAGCACCACATTCCCTCCTTTATCGCTTTTTTTAATCACTAAATCCTTGGCTTTTTTAAGATCACCAAGGGCTTTCCTCTCACTGCGTGTAAGATTGTCAGAGGGCATAGAGCTCCAATTGACCAATTTCAAATCCTCCTCAACTAGCATCAAAAATGAATTCAACCATTTATTTGTACAGAATTTAAGCATAGTAGTAGAGCGTATACGGATGTCACTTTTTCTTATGCTGTCTGTGCCATATGGGAGCTCCACATCCTCTGACAATTCACCAGCTTCATCTAGCAAGGATTCTAAGATATAGACATAGGTCCTTATAGACCTCGAAGTGGTCCATACCGGAGGTGGGAGAAAAGGACAGTAACGCTGTATGCGATTTTTTCAACACGAAGTTCGAAAGATTGATCACTTTAGGGTCATTGGACACTTCAATTCCGAAGGAGTTATAAGTGTGATCAATATTCTCAACATCTGTGGAATTATTTATTACCGACGATTCCTCGGTCTTGTCCGTTTCTCCCATACATTTCCCTGTCCTCCTGATCTTTCTCTTTCTCTGTCGTTTCCTCCGCCTTTGTTTTTCTTGTTGGGGGTTTTTTTCAGAATCCCTTTCGGTGTGGTGGGCGGGGTAATTTCCTCCGCTGACTCCTCCCCTAAAAAAGTGACTGAACGTTCATCTTCGTCACTTCCAGAGGGCATGGAGTCATAGCCAGAATAGTTTCTGTAACTTCCACCTCTTCTCCTTGATCTATTGCGTCTATTTTTAGATGTTGAATCAAATATCTCACCACGTGACCAATCATCTAGATCCCTCTGAAATTTTGATTGTTTTGTATTTTTCAAACCCTTTTGGGTCCTTTCTATTTCTTTTTTCAAAAAATAATTTAGTTTTTGGAATTCCTCTAGATCTTTATGGGGTTCTAATTTATCTAGTATGGTCTTAGTTTCTTCCTGAATTTCCTCCAACTGTAGTCTTTCCTCCTCTACTATGAGTCCCATGATTCTAATTCCATGTGCTATGCATTCCGTTTTCCATTTTTCTAGGAAACGTTCAGTATGTAAATGCATAGCTGGAATAACACGTTCTCGTAGCCCCCTGGGTATAATTCCCTGGGAGATATAGGATTCTAAGGATAAGACATCCCATTTTCTATTTAACGATCGTACAAGTAATTTCTTATGTTCTTTGAATAAATTTTTTAAGTCCCCATTTGTTTCAGAGTCCAATCTACTGTGGTCAAAGGTGGCTCTTATTTCAGCATCGAGGGAGTCCCCTATCATAAATGCCATGATAGACATCCTGGAAATGTGTTAATAAATTAAGAACTCTTAATAAGTCCGGTATATTGCAGCAGCTCTGGAACCACACCAAAACTACGAGTGAAATACTTAATTGAAAAAACTATACATATAAAAACATATATACCCTTTAGTCACACATGTATACAGTACCTCACCGCAACTGATCCCAAAGTGTTCACAGTCCTAGTGTGCATAGGACGAAATAGATAATGCATTAATTAGGATGGGGACTCATAGTTAGGCAGAGAAGGAGTTCCATAGATGGATCAAAATGGGGAAGCTACTAAAAAGAAACCTGATTTAGAGATCAATGTGGCCAATTGATGTGTGCAAATGGTCACCTACCATCCAGAAATCCAATAGGGGATTCCCTATTGGTCATAATCTAAAGCGGGGAGCCACCGCAACCCAAGATATGTACTCAAATGGTATGGATAAGGAGCTACAGAACAGTTCCTAAATAATGGTTGCAATAAGGGATGCTCACACCTGCTAAATTCAAAAATTCAAAAACTTTATTGAAAGATAAGGCATATCAAGGATAAAAAGGCACCCTAGTAGAGGGGGAAATGCAGTACATGGAATGGAATCAATTGCGGTGATGTACAACATGTATGACATAAAAACTAAACAATGACTCACACACATAGCTGGCCACACACCCACCGAAAATAGAGATACACTAGTACAGTGACCTGCAGTATATGGCTCAAAACGAGCTTGTTGCTACTGCCAGGGCCTCTGTTAGTGTATCGGCATGCCACATTACCAATATGTCAAGAAGGAGGGTACCCAATGCAACACTAAATATTCAAATGTGCCAGACTGTATTTGATGATATTCCTTCAAACTCATATATCATGTCATGCATATGTTATTGAACCGAGAAGAACGTCTGCACCTGACCATAGGCGTGCGCACGGGGTGTGCCGGGTGTGCCTGGGCACACCCTAATGCCCAGGCACATCTGGCACACCCCAGGGCTTTTTTGCTGGCAGAATGTGTGGGAATCAATCTCTATTTCAGCACCTCTGCTAATGTATAATGGCAGCGCTGTGAGTCTGTCGGCTGTGTACCTCCTACATGTGAAGTCACTGACCGCGGATTAAGCAGGCAGGCGGCCGCATTTTCCAATGCTACCTCTATAGTTCCGGCTACAGCATCACTGACAGCTGAATATCAATCCGCCGCCTGCTGTCAGGTATGCTGTAGCTAGACTATAGAGGTAGCAAATATCACAGTGGCAAAACAATAGGGGTGCGACCCGGCCCCGTGCTGAAAGGCGCCCCTGTAGCTCCCCTGTCAGTCACATTTGTCTTCACTGCTGTGTCGGTTCTAGGTACAGATGACTACTTGTCACCATCCTGGATAGTGGGACAGCTAGCATCAGGCTGGATAGGGGAGCCAGCGGGGCGGCATATAGGAGAACCGATCTCCTTATTCACTTCTTGACTCCTGCAGGGCTTTCAGTGGCTGCAGGAGCGGGATCGGTTGTTAGTGTATGCCGTCCCACCGGACCTCCTATCCAGACTGCTGCTAGCTATCCACGATGGTGACAAGCATCCGTACCTAGGACTGCCTCCTAGCTCCGCCCCCCAACTCCAGCTTCAGCTCCCGCCTCTTCTGTCAATGCTGTTCCTGCCGCTGAAATGAAAGGAGAAATGCTAGAAATGCCTCCTAGGCTCTTCTGCCTGGTAAGACACAAACGCAATGTCTGCCACAGCAGAGTGTAGTGTTCCAGCCTGGTGTCCTAGTGACTGTCACTCTGCCCCCCCCCCCATACTGCCCCCTCCTTTTATTTTGTCCCCTCCATACTGCCCCCTCCCATCATGCTGCCCTCCCCCCTTACTGCCCCCTCTTGGCACACTATACCCCCACTGCTGCCCTCCCCATACTGCCCCCTCCTGTTATTTTGTCCCCTCCATGCTGCCCCTCCCATCATGCTGCCCTCCCCCCTTACTGCCCCCTCTTGGCACACTATACCCCCACTGCTGCCCCCCATACTGCCCCCTCCTGTTATTTTGTCCCCTCCATACTGTCCCCTCCCATCCTGTTGCCCCCCATACTACCCCCTCCTGGCAAACTCCCCCAGTACTGGCCCCCTCCCATTACGCTGTCCCCCTCCCATCATGTTGCCCCCCCATACTACCCCTCCTGGCACACTGTCTCCCAGTACTGCCCTCCACTGTCCCCTCCAATTGTGCTGCCCCCATATCATACTACCCCCTCCTGGCACACTGTTCCCCCATACTTCCCTCCACTGCCCCCCTCCCATCACGCTTTCCCTCTCCCATCATGCTGCCCCCCCATACTGCTCCCTCCTTTACACCAGAGTCCACAGTACTCTTTACATCCAATTTCCCAGTGTAAAGGGGAACTCTGAGGATTCTGATGTGAGGGAGGCTCTCTGGGAACCTTGATTTAAGGGGGGAAAACTGTGATAGGCTAAACACTATTGACTCTGCTTTTAGGGGAAATGCTGTAGACTCAGATGTAAAGGAGGACTCTGATGTGAGGGGAGCACTGTGGCCACTGTGGAATATGTAGCGGCTCCTTCACAAATGCTTTGTTTTCTGAAGAGCGATCCACAAACAGATTGATCTTCAGAGAGCATTTTAGAGGAGGTGAAGAGGCATTGTATTGCCTCCTCACCACCTGCTTTAACCCATTGAACTCTACATTGCACATGGTTGTGGGGCGCTTGCAGAATGCCACCATTCATTTGAATGGGTCACAGTCAGTGGGTTCTACACCTGCTGAAAGCAACAGGGGATAAAATTGCAGCTGTGGCATATGAACATGCCCAGCTGCTGCCTCTACAGCTAAAAGATGGTAGCGGTTGAGGGGTGGTAAAAGAATGTTTCGAAAGCAGAATTTTACTGCCCTTCAACCACTATAAACAATTAAATGTTGTAATAAGTTACAAAAATAAAGTGTTTTATTTATTTATTTAATACATTTAAAAAATGTTTTGATACATTTAAATGTTTGTTCACATTTATTTATAAGGGTGTTTGCGTGTGTATGTATATATATATATATATATATATATATGTGTGCGCATGTGAGTTTGAGTTTTGGGGTGCACACCCTAATGCAATAGGCTGCGCACACCTATGCACCTGACATAATCACCAATCTGATATCAAGCCTGGTCAGATGACCACTCATCTAGTGCAGTAACGTCCAGTATAAGGACTGATAAATAATCAGGACATCCTCATAAATTGGTAGACTGCTGGAGTTATTGTCAAAACTGAATATATGGATGCACAATTGGTGGGATGCTTGCATACAAGGGAGATATGGAGTAGAAGGAGATAGTCTGTCCTCAATTGAGGATGAATAATTGGCCAGTCTTTGGTGTAGTATAGACAGTGGCAATAGTAGTGGCCAGACTGTAGTCATGGGCAATTTTTGACCATCATGATCATCCAGGGGCAAGGGTGAATATTCTTTCAATGTTAGTCCGGTATTTGGTGGGAGCAGGGGAGAGACGCAGGTCACCTCATGGACTGCGCAGGCTCACAGCGGTAACAGTTAACAGTGGGTGATAGTGTTGGACATGATGCAAAATATATCACAGCAAAGAATATCGGCTAGACTGCCTTCAGCTGCATCTGGTCCCCATCCTGTTACTACATATACCTGGTGCTCCTAGCCTTTTCTCAATCCCCATAGAAATCTTAATGCTCACTGTACATCCGTTCATGGATGGCTGACTCTGGGCAGTGAATGTATCGATCTGTCTCCTGGTATAATAGCCCCTGGTTATGGTTGGCTCCTCCAGCGCACCCTGGGTCAGTGGCGTCTACCGCACATGGTGGTTTGTGAGCCTGGACGGCTGGATCAACTGATTGCTGATTCCTCCAATGGGTGTGTGGCCAGCGTGTGACGTCAACGTGTTTCGCATGCGTGACGCACGCTTCGCCAGGACGTCATTGCGCTGTGCGGAGGGACATTTTAAGGAGGCATTTCCTAATTGAAAACCAGTCACAGCTGACATAGCTGCAGACACTCCTCCATATTGTCCTCCAGCTATTCTAAAAGACCGACAGCATAACGCCATCTTGTGGTTCTAAAAGGGTATATAGCAAAACAGTTCTCTTCATAGCCATATTAGTGCGGTTCCAGAGCCGCTCAACCGGAAGACTTTTTTCCCCCCATATAGAGCACTAGGTCCAGGACATTTATGCTTTCTTAGACTGGAAAAACATGTTAATACATATCATTGTCTCAATCACCTAAAAGCAGTTTTAAACAGTGAATATGTATTTTGACTCCACATGGTGTGATTCACAGTACGAGTGGACAGTTATACATTATATATCCGTCACACTACGCTAGTTGAACACGCTCGGTATGCCATGTTGTTAATTCTCCCATCTATATAGATTTTAACCACTTTACCACTAGAGCATTTTGCTGTCTTACGTCTGGGCCACTTTTTGCGATTCGGCGCTGTGCGAATTTAACTGACAATTGCGCGGTCATGCGACGCCGTACCCCAACGAAATGTATGTCCTTTTTTTCCCACAAACAGAGCTTTCTTTTGGTGGTATTTGATCACCTGTGCAATTTTTACTTTTTGCGCTATAAACAAAAAAAGAGCGTTTATTTTGAAAAAATAACAATATTTTTAACATTTTTTTATATGAATTTCCCCCCAAAAAAGATGCAAAACCAATTTTTTTTTAAATTTTTGGCCAATTTGTTTTCTGCTACCCATGTTTGGTAAAAAAAATCGCAATAAGCGTATTTTGATTGGTTTGCGCAAAAGTTATTGCGTTTACTAACAAAGGGAAAGATTTATGTCATTTTTGGTGTTTTTTTTTTTAACGAGTAATGGCGGCGATCTGCGATTTTTTTTGCGGGACTGCGACATTGCGGCGGACAGATCGGACCCTTGACTGACATTTTTGACACTTTTGGAGGTACCAGTGACATTACTGCAGTAATCAGTGCTATAAATATGCACTGTTACTGTAAAAATGACACTGGCAGGGAAGGGGTTCATTTTATTGGAGAGGGAGGGGTTAATGTATGCCTGGTGCTTACTGACGTGTGGGGGGGAGGTGACTGTGTGAGACAGGGACAGATCGGATGTCCAGCTATGCTGAACACTCCGATCTGTCACTCCCTGTCACTGAGGAGATCCGCCCGCTCTGTTTACACAGGCGGGCGGGTCTCCAAACTGGATTCCCCGACGATCGGGGCAGAGCAGCGGCGATCGCCGCTGCTCCTCCCCTGGCCCGACTCCCGCTGAGAGTGAAAACAGCGGGAGCGCGCCTCCGGCGGCGCGCGAGCGCCGCCTGCAGGGGAGGAGTCTGGCGACGTAGGTCTACGTCGTCAGACCTACAAGAGCCACTTTGCCGCAGTAGTACTACGGTACTCAGCGGTAAAGTGGTTAAACAAAATCATATATGGCTTTTCATGTTGTATTTTATTCAAGTATTATAGGTATATGTCTACATGGCATTTTGACGGAAAAATCCAATTATGCATAAAGTGATCAACTATTCATTATCCTCTGATACATTGTCAGTGCCAGTGGAAGGTAAAGTGAACTATCCATAAACTCGGTAAACTGATCAACCTTTGCCACAAATAGGTTGGAATTTCACATTCCCAAATGGGGACCACTTTCAAAGAAATGTATATCTACTCCCACCTAGAGGTGGAGGAAAAAGAGGGGGAAGAAACAAAGAGGGGGGGCCCTACACACAGAGGGAACTCATTTTGCCTGAAGATAGGGGATTTCCATAGGGTCTATCCAGATTAGCCTGTTATTAACACAGACATACCAATAAGGTCCTATAAGGTTACTCCTAAAGGGGAGGGGGCCTTTTATATGGATACGAAGTAAGAAACTTCAACAAAAAGCACAGTATCACAGTTGCTAAGCTTTTCCCACATAGAGCAGCTCCAGTGACACTGGATTCTTACCTCTCATGTTAATTATTAGCCATGTTGGCCAGGGCTTTATGTATTATTCCCTAATTACTGTACTCATAAGGAATAAGGTGATTTTATACTGTTACAGAGGGAGCCTCGAGGGGAGAGTGCCTTTTGTTTAGTTACCTCATGGGTGCCTCGCAATTCTTCTCAGGGTTCGAGAAACACTCCTAAGCTCATGTCAGTATTTAAACCCATGGGCGCAAGTGTTTGTAGACGAAAAATCCACGCCTTCTCCTCTCTTAGCAACACTCTGTCATAGTCACCCCTTCTGGTGGATATCTTCAGGGCCCAAAATCCCTTTATCCTGAGACCTTCTGGATCACTGTTATGCTTGTCCGCAAAATGCAGGCCTATTGGTGTTTCCTCCTTCAGGCATACACTTTTAAGGTGTTCGCCAATCCTTATGCGTAACTGTCTCTTGGTTTTGCCCACGTAAAGCTTGTGGCAGGGGCACTCAATTAGGTATAGGACACGTGAGGTTGAGCAATTGATAAAGGACTCGATCTTATACGTCACTTCTCCTTTAGAGTCAGTGTATGTCTGGGACTTCTCTACATGGCTGCAAATATTGCACTGGCCGCATGGATACATTCCCTTCATTGGTGGTAATTCAGTTAGCCAGTTGTTTTTTGGATTCTTTCAATAAAGTTTTTGAATTTTTGAATTTAGCAGGTGTGAGCATCCCTTATTGCAACCATTCTTTAGGAACTGTTCTGTAGCTCCTTATCCATTCCATTTGACTATAATAAGGCTTACCTGTATGTACAATTAATATCTCCTAAACCTGCACGGTTTAGGAGATATTTGCACTGCATGCAGCCGCTGACGCGAGTGGCACATGCGCTCTGAAGGTCCGGCAGACCTTCAGCGGCGTTCCTTGCCGGGAAGTGCCGGAAAATTAAAGTGCCGGGAAGTGCCGCATGCGCGCGGGAGTGACGTCATCGCGGCTTCGGCTAATCACAGCACCGGAGCCGCCGAACCCGGAAGAGACGCCGAGGGATCATGTCAGCTCCCACAGCGGTGTCCGGGGGTCCGTGTTGGGGCTTCGTTCTAAGGTAAGTATTTCATAATGAGCTAGTATGCGATGCATAACAAACAAAGAGCTGGGGGGGGGCACACCCTGAACATGCATTTCTAAATCTGGTGCAGCTATGAACGAAGCAACATGCATATTTACAGAGAATAGCGCACACATGCAAAAGACATCCTGAACACATGCTATTCTCTCCCAGCGCGGGAGAGAACCACCAGGCCAGCAGCAGAAGAAGCCGGCGCGGCGAGGAGGAGGACGACAGACAGGAGTCACAGGACACTGGAGTCAGCAATTTCAGAAAAGAAGGCAGGTGAGAGGTAGTGATGTCGCGAACATAAAATTCGCCGTTCGCGAACGGCGAACGCGAACATCGGCGAATGTTCGCGAACCGGCGAACATTGCGAACCGCCATAGACTTTAATAGGCAGGCGAATTTTAAAACCCACAGGGACTCTTTCTGGCCACAATAGTAATGGAAAAGTTGTTTCAAGGGGACAAATACCTGGACTGTGGCATGCCGGAGGGGGATCCATGGCAAAACTCCCATGGAAAATTACATAGTTGACGCAGAGTCGGGTTTTATTCCATAAAGGGCATAAATCACCTAACATTCCTAAATTGTTTGGAATAACGTGCTTTAAAACATCCAGTGTGTGTATACGATCAGGTATGATGTTGTATCGATCAGGTAGCGTAAGGGTTACGCCCGCTTCCCAGTGACAGACCAAACTCCCCGTTTAACGCACCGCAAACAACCGCAAACAGACCAGAACCGACCAAAATGGGACAGGAACTGGGCTTTAAGGGTTAGGGTTAGGTTTAGTGTTAGGGGCTAGGGTTAGGGTTACGGTGAGATACTTAGAGTTAGAGTTAGTAACCCTACCCCTACGCCTCTTACCCTAACCGTCTAACCCTAAGCACTAAAAATAACCCTAACCCTAATTCTAATTTTTTTCTGGTTCTGGACATGCTACAGAGCTGAAACTTCACAGGTACACTTTTTAGACCCCCCAGACACTAAATCACACAAAAAAAGTTATTAAAAATTGTCCTTTTTGATAGAGAGCCAATGATTGGAAAAATTTAAAAAAAAATAAAAATAAAAAATTTCTTTGGATTTAGCATCTGGTGGGTCTAAAAAGTGTACCCGTGAAGTTTCAGCTCTGTAGCATGTCCGGAACCAGAAAAATTTACGAATTAGGGTTAGGGCTAGGGTTAGGCTTAGGGCTAGGGCTAGGGTTAGGGTTAGGGTTAGGGTTAGGGTTAGGGCTAGGGCTAGGGCTAGGGCTAGGGCTAGGGCTAGGGCTAGGGTTAGGGTTAGGGTTATTTTTATGGCTAGGCTTAGAGGGTTAGGTTTAAGGTTAGAGGGTTAGGGTTATGGTTAGAGGGTTAGGGTTAGGTTTAGTGTTAGGGGCTAGGGTTAGGGTTACGGTGAGATACTTAGGGTTAGAGTTAGTAGCCCTACCCCTACCCCTCTAACTCTAACCCTCTAACCCTAAGCACTAAAAATAACCCTAACCTTAGCCCTGACCCTAACCCTAGCCCTAACCCTAACCCAAGCCCTAACCCTAATTCTATTTTTTTTTTCTGGTTATGGACATGCTACAGAGCTGAAACTTCACAGGTACACTTTTTAGACACCCCAGACAATAAATCCAAAGAAATTTTTTTTTTTTTTTTAAGTTTATTTTTTTTTTTAATTTTTCCAATAATTGGCTCTCTTTTAAAAATGACAATTTTTAAGAACTTTTTTTGTGTGATTTAGTGTCTAGGGGGTCTACCTGTGAAGTTTCAGCTCTGTAGCATGTCCAGAACCAGAAAAAAAGATCATTTTTAAGTAGAGCAGGGATGGTGGGAACCCCTTTTACACCTATATGATCTTTTTTTTCTGGTTCTGGACATGCTACAGAGCTGAAACTTCACAGGTACGCTTTTTAGACCCCCCCAGACACTAATCCAAAAAAAGTCATGCCTGCCACCGTATATATCAGTGGTGGGTGGGCAGTGGCACTGCAGTGGGAACAGTACACTCTGTGGACCTGACAGTCACTGCCAGCCCAGGCAACTGCAATAATAAAAAATATATATTTTTTTTCAATTTGCAAAAAGATGCTGTGCCACCGTATATATATCAGTGGTGGGCAGTGCACTGCAGTGGGTACAGTACACCCTGTGGACCTGACACAGCACTCACTGCAATTATGACAGAGGAAAAGAAAAAATAATTTTTAAAATGCAAGGTACTGTGCCTGTGCCACCCGAAATGAGTGTGGTGTGCACACAGTACAGTCTGTGGTGGGTCTGTGGCCTCTCACACACAGCGGGCAGGTAACTGCAGTGCACAATAGATATATATATATATATATATATATATATATATATATATAAAATATATATATATATATATATATAAAATACTCAAATACCAGCCCTCAAAAGGGCTTTTGGGGACAATATATATATATATATATATCACAGAACAAAAAAAATTACACAAATACCAGCCCTCAAAAGGGCTTTTTGGGGACAATAGATATATATATATATATATATATATATATCTCCAAAAAAAACCTCAAATACCAGCCCTAGGAAGGGCTTTTTGGGGTGCTGTCCTTACAGCAGGAGTGTACCAAGAACACTGGCTAACAAGACCAGGAACACTGACTAACTGTCCCTAGCTATAACAGCAGTAGCAGCAGCACTTTCCCTGCTCTCAGTAACACAGAAATGATCTAAGATGGATGCTGCCCTTGCTTATTTATAGGAGGTGGGAGGGTGTGGGAGGGAGGTATGCTGATTGGCCTGGAATGTGTCTGCTGACTGTGAGATTCAGGGTCAAAGTTATGATGTGGGGCCCGGAAGTCTAGGATTACACCTAGCACCTTGGCAAGGGTGAAGGAACTGATAGGTGTGCGGTTGATCACTATGGAAAAGGAAGGTATAATTGGAAAAGGAAATATTATGAGCTCAGCTTTTGAGTGTGAGAAAGTGGTGTGATATCCTTACTGATATGCCAGTTACTAAATTAGTGATGTGTGGGGAGACTGTGACGTGTTGAAGAGATAGATTTGGGTGTTGTCAACATAGAGATGGTATTGGAAACCAAGTTAGTTTATTAACTAACCCTGGGTGGAGGTGTTGATGATAAAAAATGGAAGTGGTCTGAGGACAGAGCCTTGGAGGGCCCTTATGGCAATCTCCTGGGAAGTGAGCGATTTAAACTGGCCATAGACAATTCAAATCTTGGCTGGATCACCAGGGACCAACTTAGATTCCAAACCATGTATGGACAGGCTGATTGTACCCAGGTTGATCAATTGATCAACTTGATCAACATTCTCTCTGGAGAAGAGAAGCTTGAGAAGGGATATGATATCAATGTACAAATACCGGACTGGAGACCCTAGCATAGGGAACAAACTATACAGCAAAAGTGAATATAAAAGGACTTGCGGCCATTCGCTAAAATTAGAATAGAAGCGGTTTAACCTTAAATTGCGTAAAGTATTCTAATCCGTCAGAGTGGTAAGGATGTGGAATTCTCTTCCACAAGCAGTGGTGTCATCGGGGAGCATCGACAGTTTCAAAAAACGATTAGATGGGCACCTTAACCACTTGCCGACTGCCTAACGCCGATTTACGTCGGCAGTCAGCCCCTAACAGGCAAAGCGACGTAGGTCTACGTCGCTAGCCTGTGAGGCTCTAGGGAGCGAGCATGCGCCGCCGGAGGCGCACTCCCGCTCGCTCATGGACCCCCCCCACGTGCGTGCCCGGCGGACCCAATGTCCGCCGGGCACTCGCAATTGTCCGTTACAGCGGGAGAAAGGCAGGCGGCTAATGTAAACACAGCTGCCTGTCATTCTCCCCTGTGTAAGAATGGAGATCATACGGTTCTGCTATGTAGGACTGTTGATCTCTGTTCTTACACCTCAAGCCACATCCAATCACAGTTAGAAGCACGCCCCTAGGGACACACTTAACCCCTCCTTCTCAAATAAAGTTATCTCCTTCCCTGCCAGTGTCATTTTTACAGTAACAGTGCATATGTATAGCACTGATTACTGTAGTAATGTCACTGGTAACCCCAAAAGTGTCAAAAATGTTAATCAAGGGTCCGATCTTTCCGCCGCAATGCCGCAGTCCCGCTAAAAAAAATCGCAGATCGCCGCCATTACTCGTTAAAAAAAAAACAACAAAAATGACAAAAATCTTTCCCTTAGTTAGTAAACGCAATAACTTTTGTGCAAACCAATCAAAATAGGCTTTTTGCGATTTTTTTTACCAAACATATATAGCATAAAACAAATTGGCCTAAAATGTTAAAATTTTTATTTTTTTGGGTGACGGCTGTCTCTCCTTCTGTTGCTGAGGAAGGTGGTCACAGGCGGTCGGCCTTGTGGACCAGAAGTGGGGTGCTGAGCCAGGAGGTCCAGTGGATGCTGACAAGGGAGTTGGAGGCAGAGCGACCCAGGGAAAAACAGTGTCCGTGAGTACTGGGAAGCTTGTCAGGGGTCTGCCCAGGAAGGGGACCACTCCAGTAGGGTTTTCAGTGGACAGAAGTGGACAGTGAGAAAGGGGGTGCCAAGTTAGACCCTGAAGAGGAACTTAAACGAGAGTACATATTCTTTACCTTCACTTTAGTGGCATGGTGAAGCAGTGGCCTTGCCGCATTCTACAGTCAGTTGTCCTCAGAAATTGTGCATAGTTCAAGTTTGAGTATCCCGCTCATCCCTTCTCCCATCCAAGTTCCCTTAAAAACACAAAAAACCAAATCCCCTGGACTATTCATTGTCTAAGCCAAGAACTTGTAATGCTGTGTGTCTGCTATCAGTTGCTAATGGTAACCCTGGGGAACCCAAGAAGTGTAATTCTCAGCATTCCTCTAGGAGGCAGTGCTACAATAATTTATGGTTCTTTTATTGCAAGGTACATTTATCTTGGTCAGGTCCACGCATCAAACAGTTAAAGTACTTTGCCTAACATTTTCAAGAAACAGTTGCGTAATATTTTTCTTCCTCACATTTGTGGTGAGGTTACATTTGCATCGCAAAAGTGCAGTATGACGGCAGTGGTAAAATAGAGGATCAAGACAAGAGTTGGGCCCCTCATTGAGTCAAAAAGTCAATGCCTTTCGCTGTCTCAATGGTATGGAGGGAGTTACATGAAAAACCTATAAATGAATGGAAAGTTATGTTATTGGTATCAATAAAAAGATACATTTATAATGATTGGTGTGGCACCATTCTCATTGCTATATCACATTTTGCAAAAAATGCTATGGTTTATAATTGCACATCCCCCTCATAATTTTGAATTACTTTGATGCAATTTTGACCTGAAGATGTATCTCAGAAACTGAAGCCAATTAATACTCAGGACCAGGAACGGACTGAGAACCCTCAGGGCCCCCGGGCAAAATAAATTAAGGGGCCCCCTTCCAGGCCCCACCCATGTTCCGCCTCCAGCCAACCCTTGCCCCACCTCCAGCCACACCCACATTCCGCCTCTAGCCACACCCCGCCTCCAGAAGAAGGGTAGGAGAGCGGACGTGTGTCTCTTGTGTCTCTGCTCTTCTCCCTCCCCTCTATCTGGCGGCACCTGCTATGCCAGGCCCAGATGCAGGAAATGGGCAAGCAGCGCTCAGGATACATAGTTGAGGGAGGGGGCACTATAATGGGGTGCAGTGTTGCCAACCCCCCTGAGTAAAAATTACTGAGAGGGTGTCCAAAATTTACAAGACAGAGCCACATGAAATTTACTAACAGAGCCACATTTTTTACAGACAATTCAAAAAATTACATAAAATGGCTAATTTCAGTGCAAAACAGTGCAAATATCAATATTTAGGCTATATATTGTGTTAATAGCACATGTTACTAGTGTGATTAGCAATGTGTTTTAGGTATAACAAAAGGCCAAAAACATTTTTCTCCATTTATATGAAGGTCAGGTTAATAAAACCCAACACAGGGTTTTCCTTTACAGTGTAAAGTGAAAGAGAACATTGGGGACCCTGATGTAAAGGAGACCTCTAAGGACTCTGATGTAAGAGGCTTTGCTGTGGACTCTGGTGTAAATGGTAACTCTGATGTAAAAGAGTCTCTGGTCACCACAGCCCCCTTTACTCAACAGTCCATAAAGCTCCCCCTTACATTACTGTCCACAGAGACTGCATACAATGCACAAGAGACAATCAAAGACTGCATAAATGGCACTAGAGATGGTCAGTGACTGCATACATGGCAAAAAGAGATGGTCAGAGACGGCATATATGGCAGAAGAGACGATCAGAGACTGCATACATGGCACAACAGATGATCAGAGACTGCAGACATGGCACAAGGGATGGCCAGAGACTGTATACATGGCACAAGAAATGGTCAGGGACTGCAAACATGGAACAAGAGAAGGTCAGTGACTGCATACATGGCACAAGAGACGGTCAAAAACTGCAGGCATGGCACAAGGGACAGTCAGAGACTGTGGGCATGGCACAAGGGGCGGTCAAAAACTGCGGGCATGGCACAAGGGGTGGTCAGAGACTGCGGGCATGGCACAAGGGGCGGTCAAAGACTGCGGGCATGGCACAAGGGGCAGACAGAGATTGCAGGCATGGCACAAGGGGAAGTCAGAGACTGTGGGCATGGCACAGGGGGTAGTCAGAAACTGCGGGCATGGCGCAAAGGGTGGTCAGAGACTGAGGACATGGCACAAGGGGCAGACAGAGACTGAAGGCATGGCACAAGGGATGGTTTGAGACTGTGGGCATGGCACACAGGGTGGTCAGAGACTGCGGGCACTGCACAATGGGTGGGCAGAGACTGCAAGCATGGCACAAGAGGTGGTCAGAGACTGGGGGCATGGCACAAGGGGTGGTCAGAGACTGTGGGCATGGCACAGGGGGTAGTCAGAGACTGCGGGCATGGCACAAGGGGAAGTCATAGACTGTGGGCATGACACAGGGGGTGGTCAGAAACAGCAGGCATGGCACAAAGGGTGGTCAGAGACTGAGGGCATGGCAAAAGGGGCAGACCGAGACTGCAGGCATGGCACAAGGGATGATTTGAGACTGTGGGCATGGCACAAGGGGTGGTCAGAGACTGCAGGCATGGCACAATGGGTGGTCAGAGGCTGCAAGCATGGCACAAGGGGTGGTCAGAGGCTGCGGGCATGGCACAAGGGGTGGTCAGAGACTGCGGGCATGGCACAAGGGAAGGTTGGAGACTGCGGGCATGGCAAAAGGGGCAGTCAGAGACTGAGGGCATGGCACAAGGAGCAGTCAGAGACTGCGGGCATGGCAAAATGGGTGGTCAGAGACTGTGGGCATGGCACAAGGGGCGGCTGGTACAATAATATTCACAGCCAGATTCTGACAGTATAAAGATAAAAGCAGTTTGTATGCCCTACCTTCCAGAAATGGTATGGCAAAATCTTCATCTGTGGTGGTATCAGTGCCACTGCGCCCCTCCCCCCTGGTCTCACTCGTCTCCAGGCTCCTCTCCCTCATCTTCAGGCTCATCCCCCTTGTCTCACGCGGCACCTCCCCCTCACCTCTTGGCCCCTCCCCCTTGTCTAGATCGGCTTCAGATTCTTCCCCCGGACTCCCCCTCATCTCACATGCCCTCCAGTTCAGCGGCGATTGTCTCTATGTGCTGCTGAACTGGAGTCACACTCTACCTCCTATTTGTTTGCTGAGTCTGAGTGAGTGAGTCCAGTGAAGGCCACCATGGGATAGGGCAGCTAGGGAGGCAGTCAGATACCTGAAGCCAGGTTTCAGTAACAGCAAGTAGGTTAAAAGAATTGAAGATGAAAAAGTTTCTGGAAGATGTGAGCTAGCTACAGACTGTGTAGATATTAAAGCGGAGTTCCCTTAATTTTTGTGTTTATTAACCACTCGTCCTCCGGAAGATTTACCCCCCCCCCCTTCATGACCACGCCATGTTTTGAGATACGGCACTGCATTATTTAACTGGAAATTGCGCGGTCGTGCAACACTGTACCCAAATAAAATTTTTGTCCTTTTTTTCCAACAACTAGAACTTTCTTTTGGTGGTATTTTGGTATTTTATCACCTCTGCGGTTTTTATTTTTTGCGCTATATACAAAAAAGAACCAACATTTTTTGGAAAAAAAATATAAATATTTTTTACTTTCTGCTATAAAACACATTCAATAAAAAAAATGTAAAAAAAAATCGAAATTTCTTCATCAATTTAGACCAATATGTGTTCTGCCACATTTTTTTTGGTAAAGAAAATCCCAATAAGCGTGTATTGATTGGTTTGCGCAAAAGTTATAGCATCTAAAAACGATGGTATTTTGTTTTACTAGAATTGGCGGCAATCAGGGACTTATAGCGGGACTGCGATATTGTGGTGGACAAATTGGATACCTAACTGACACTTTTAACACATTTTGGGGACCAGTGACACTAATACAGTGATCAGCGCTAAAAATATGCACTGTCACTGTACTAATGACACTAGCTGGGAAGGGGTTAGCATCAGGGGTGATCAAAGGGGTTTTTTTTTTCCACAATAATCTTTATTACATTTTTTAACTGATCAAAGGTTTAACTGTGTACACAACCTAGTGGGGGAGGTGCTTTGACTAGGGGAAGGCAAAGATCTGTGTTCCTGCTTTGCAGAAACACAGGATCAATACCTTCCCTTCTGGCAGAATGGCAATCTGCCTTGTTTAGATAGACAGATTGTCATTCTGCCTGTGTCCTGTTTAATCGGAGGATGCCAGTGAACATTGAGTCCGTGGTACCCATCCCTGGGCTCCCGCTGTGTGTGATCACAGTGGGATCGGCCCGGGGGTGGTGTACTAGGTAGGTGATCTGGCACAGAGCGGCCACCCTGACGCAGTATATGTATGTTGGGCGGTCCACAAGTGGTAAAAGTCAGCAGCTACAAAAAGTGTAGCTGCTGAATTAAAATAAAGACACACTTACCTGTCCCAGTATCCAGCGATGTTACCGCCCGAACCTTCGGTTCTCTACCTCTCCTCTCCCCGACGCTGGCATTAGAACTGTGGGCACCCTGCTGTGACAGCTTGTGGCTTACAGCAGGTTGCACAATGCGCCTCCTAATTGGTAGGGCAATCTTCTGGGACCTGGGACATGTCTCAGAACATTGCAGGGAGGGAGGGGGAGAGGAGAACTGTCAAAATTAGGACCCCCCCAAAAAAAGGACATGCCAAATAGGCATGGGGGGGGGGGGTGAAGTGCTTAAAGTGGAACTTCCCTTTTGGGTGGAGCTCCGCTTTAACAGAGGGCACCTGAGAAAAAGAGACTGGTTCTTAGAAGCAAGGTAGTCATAATTAGAGTGTCAAGGGTTGCAGCTGCTGCTAGAGGGAGGAGGTAGGGATAAAAGTTAGATAGAGGGAATTTATCATATTCATAATGAATCTGATATTACCCTACAAGATTTGGGGAAATAGGAAAAATACATCATACAAGAAACCTGTATCATGGAGCCTTTGGGACTAAATTGCATTGTAAATATTTCTCCAGAATTGCTATATCCCACAAGACATAAACATGTAAGCGAAGCTGGGTGTGAACCTCTTTTGCATGCCTGTGTCAACATTCTGCAGAAACAATTGGTCATCAATCATAATTCATGAATTAGTTATGTTGCAGTACATAATATTTAAAATAAAATGAATATTTTCCCTTGTTAAAATACCTTTCTGCACCAATGCATGTTTGACTGCCATACAACCTTTCCTGGCCCACCTCACGTCAGCGCACAACGGGGTAACACCTCCTCTGGAGCCCACAGGACCATTTCTTCCTAGCTAAATAAAAGACAGGCCCTTCCCCAACTGAAGTGTTCTTCATTTTTGGTCATGCTCCAGGCCACCTGTTGATTGCAGTTGGTAAGCACTTTGTTTGCTTCAAGTATATCCCCCCTGCCGAAACCTTCCCCTCCATGTTCAGCCTCTCATGGAGTAGGAAGACCCAGAATGCTGGAAATAAACTTTTCTAAAAACTGTGTGCCCTGTGTGCCGGGCCGCGGGCAAAATGATGCTTAAACAGCATTGATAGTGTACAGGTGTGGTATTAGTAAGCTCTGCAATGTCGTCATTGCCTCTCCCTTTGGTTTTTTTCTGTCTTGTATATGCAGCACACCACATTGCTCTCCTGGCTTTCAGCCTGAGAGCAGCTGTGGATGATGTCACAGGGGGCAGGAAGATGGGCAGCAGGAGATGGTATCCGCCAGGCACCGCCGCCAAGCAATGGCGTAAACAGTCTTGGAAGTCTGCAGAGGAAAGGACTCCCTCTCTTTCTGCAGTCCTGCCAAGTAAAGACTTGTCGCTGTTGCTCCCTGCTGTGCAGTGTGTTCCTGGGGATTGGACAGTCTAATGTCTCGTACACACGCAACGATTATCGGCCGATCGATCGTCCAACTTTTGTCCAGAGTTGTGTTTTGTTGGTTGGAATGTGCCTAGACTGCACACGAATTTTCTCGGCCAACAAAAATCTACTTCAGAAGTGATGTCATGTGCTGGTTTACTTTCCGTGTGTTTTTTCTTCTCTGAGCATGCCCAGTCTTGCTCATCAGATTTTTGTCTGCCGAAATCTGTACTGATTGACGGGAAATCGGCCGTTGTGTTGACAGCCAACAAAAATTTTATAGCCTGCACACCCGATTTTTTTTGGCCGAAAAGTCGGAGTCGGTTGTTGGAAGCATCATACTAACAACCCGAAAATTGGCCGATCGGACGTTGGCCGAAAATTCCCGGCCAATAATCGATGCGTGTGTACGAGGCATAATTGTTTTATTTCTCAGATTCTGACTGTCTCCTGTCTGCCTCTGGATATGCTGTCCTGGCTCCCGTGCTATGCTGTGTACTCCTGTGGGTTGGACGGTCTGACTAGTTTTGTCTCAGACTCTGACTGTGTCTGCTGTCTGCTTCTACAATAGCTGCCTAGTATCACCTGCTGCTGCTTCTGAATTAAGTGGATGAAGGCGGATGAGTCTTAGGCTCCATTCACATATTGCCATCTTGAATCATAGGCAGAATCGTGGCGATTCTGTCCGCGATCCTGAATCATTGCAAATCACGGGACGCCGGTGCGATTCCCGTGACTTGTAATGGCACCCTAAATGTGGCGCAGTTTTGCCACGGTTGTCGCCCAACGAATTGCAGTAAAATCGCGCAGATTTGCGGGACGCCTGTTGCCCAAAAGAAGTTCATGTACATGCGTCCAGCAACTGTTTGCGCAATTTTACCACAATTCGTCGGACGACAATCGTGGAAAAAGTGCACCGCATTTGGGGTGTCATTGCAAGTCATGGGAATCACATGGGTGTCCCGCAGTTTGCAATGATCCGGGATCGCGGGCGATCCAAAATGCCTATATGTGAATGGAGCCTTAAACGTTTTTGTAACTTTTCTGTAACTGTAAACATTTTTAAAAAACTGTAAACTTTCCAGGAAAGGTTCTCAGGGGTTCTCAGGGGGTCAGCCTGTCAGTGCTCAGACCTTACGCCGCACACTGCATCAAATTGGTCTACATGACTGTCATCCCAGAAGGAAGCCTCTTCTAAAGATGATGCACAAGAAAGTCCACAAACAGCTTGCTGAAGACAAGCAGACTAAGGACATGGATTACTGGAACCATGTCCTGTGGTCTGATGAGACCAAGATAAACTTATTTGGTTCGGATTGTGTCAAGTGTATGTGGTGGCAATCAGGTGAGGAGTACAAAGACAAGTGTGTCTTGCCTACAGTCAAGCATGGTGGTGGGAGTGTCATGGTCTGGGGCTGCATGAGTGCTGCCAGCACTGGGGAGCTACAGTTCATTGAGGGAACCATGAATGCCAACATATACTGTGATATACTGAAGCAGAGCATGATCCCCTCCCTTCAGAGACTGGGTCGCAAGGCAGTATTCCAACATGATAACGACCCCAAACACACCTCCAAGATGACCTCTGCCTTGCTAAAGAAGCTGAGGGTAAAGGTGATGGACTGGCCAAGCATGTATCCAGACCTAAACCCTATTGAGCATCTGTGGGGCATCCTCAAACAGAAGGTGGAGGAGCTCAAGTTCTCTAACATCCACCAGCTCTGTGATGTCATCATGGAGGAGTGGAAGAGGACTCCAGTGGTAACCTGTGAAGCTCTGGTGAACTCTATGCTCAAGAGGGTTAAGGCAGTGCTGGAAAATAATGGTGGCTACACAAAATATTGACACTTTAGGCCCAATTTGGACATTTCCACTTAGGGGTGTACTCACTTTTGTTGCCAGCGGTTTAGACATTAATGGCTGTGTGTTGAGTTATTTTGAGGGGACAGCAAATTTACACTGTTATACAAGCTGTACACTCACTACTTTACAATGTAGCAAAGTGTCATTTCTTCAGTGTTGTCACATGAAAAGATATAATAAAATATTTACAAAAATGTGAGGGGTGTACTCACTTTTGTGAGATACTGTATATGCTTTATTATAAGTGTTTTTTTTTATTGCACCTTGGCACTGTTTTTGTATGTGAGTATGTATTTAGCTGAAAGCTAGTGCTTTACCGATTGAGGGGTCTTTATATTTAGTATCCCCCTATAGTCTGATATTTGTAGGATGTTTTATTATAGCAGCTAATTTATATTTCCTTTTTATGTTATAGGGGTGTGTGTCTTGTACGCATTGAGGGGCCAGTTCACACAACGCCTGCACAGGCTCGCACAGGAATGTTCCTGTGGGATTCACGCCGCATTCAAAACGCAGTCCATTTTCAATCTGCAGTGGGTGTCCATAAATAGTTAGCAACGTCCCAAACGCAGGCCACAAACACAGTGCGTTTGCCCACTCCGGATTGCATGGTACAAAAGTACAATGGGATCTGGGAGGAGTCAGTTTCTAAAAGTAGTAAATCCACTACTTTTGGTGCGATTTCAGTCCATTCAGAATAAATGGGGCTGAAATCGCACCACACAGAACTGCATGTAAATCTAAATCTACAATAGTTTTATCATATTTTGTTTTTTCACTATAGCTCAGAAGGATTATCAATATATATATATTTTTTTTGGTGGGGTTTATTTGTGAACCATTGGGGAGATTTATCTTCACTTCCTGTCCCTTAGACACAACAGGAAGTGAGAGGAAATTCCTCCAAGGCGAGAATCCCTGGTTGTCACCAGAGTCACCAGAGCTAGTGTCCCTATTGGAAGATTTCCCCTCCTGGTGACAACCCAAAATGTGGGATTTTTTTCACTCTCAGTTATAATGGTCACCTGCACAAACAGATAGGGTAAATCTCCCTAATAAAAAAACAGACAGCAAAAAAAAAAAATCTGACAGGTGTTCTAATTCCACTCCACTTTATACAGACTTTTTTTTTAAAAAAAATATTGCCTTTTGTTATATTTAACCACTTTACCACCGGAGGATTTTGCTGTCTTACGTCCAGGCCACTTTTTGCGATTCGGCGCTGTGCGAATTTAACTGACAATTGCGTGGTCATGCGACGCCGTACCCAAACAAAATTTACGTCCTTTTTTTCCCCACAAACAGAGCTTTCTTTTGGTGGTATTTGATCACCTGTGTGATTTTTACTTTTTGCGTTATAAACAAAAAAAATATTTATTTTGAAAAAATAACAATATTTTTCAAATTTTTTATATGAAAGTCCCCTGAAAAAATGTAAAAATCAAAATTTTTTTAAATTTTTGGCCAATTTGTTTTCTGCTACCTATGTTTGGTAAAAAAAATCACAATAAGCGTATTTTGATTGGTTTGCGCAAAAGTTATTGCGTTTACTAACTAAGGGAAAGATTTCTGTCATTTTTGGTGTTTTTTTTTTTTAACGAGTAATGGCGGCGATCTGCGATTTTTTTTTTTGCGGGACTGCGACATTGTGGCGGACAGATCGGACCCTTGACTGACATTTTTGACACTTTTGGGTGTACCAGAGACATTACTACAGTAATCAGTGCTATACATATGCACTGTTACTGTAAAAATGACACTGGTAGGGAAGGGGCTAACTTTATTAGTAATCAAGGGGTTAAGTGTGTCCCTAAGGGCGTGCTTCTAACTGTAAAGGGGCATGGCTAGTGATGTAACCACAGAGACATACGATCCTATATAGCAGGATCGTATGATCTCTGCAGTTAGATCAGGGAGAATGACAGACGGCTTTGTTTACATCAGCCGCCTGCCTCTCTGCCTCTGCACCGGGAGATTACTGTAAAAATGACACTGGCAGGGAAGGGGTTAACTTTATTGGAGAGGGAGGGGTTAATGTATGCCTGGTGCTTACTAACGTGTGTGGGGGGAGGTGACTGAGTGACACAGGGACAGATCGCATGTTCAGCTATGTAAACAAAGCGGGCGGATCTCCAGACTCGATTCCCCGACGATCGGTGAAGAGCAGCGGCGATCGCAGCCGCTCCTCCCCTGGCCCGACTCCCGCTGTGACTGAAAACAGCGGGAGCGAGCCTCCGGCGGCGCGCGAGCGCCGCCCACAAGGGGAGGAGTCCAGCGACGTAGGTCTACGTCGCTGGACGGAATCGAGCCACTTTGCCGCAGTACAGTCCCAGTGACTGGTCGGCAAGTGGTTAAAGGCTTCCTTATATCTAGGGGTCAGATCTGTTTTCCTTTCACCCTCTTATCTGATATTATGATCACTTTGTAAAGAATGGATAACTTGTTTCTCCTGACATTTTTAACACAATTTTGTTTAGTCACATTTTTCTTTCATGTAACAACTTCCTGAAATGAGATCACACTCTCAAAACGTCATTCCTTTGATTAAAGAGGAAGTAAAATCTTATTTTTTTAATAGTACCTATAGGTAAGCCTATAATAAGGCCTGTAGGTACTGTGAATACCTCCCTAACTTGCACAGTTTAGGAGATATTCAGAGTGCATGCAGCCGATGACATCATGGGCACATTGAAGGGCCAGCTTACTGCGCAGGACCTTCAGAGCCCGTGCCGTAAACGTCGGCTACCTCGTACTACAGGTTTGTTTGTTTGTTTGTTTTTTATCGGGGTTAACAACCTTAAACCTTGATTTAAATTAGTTTCCTTATACAAAGCTTACGCAATTGTGTAATTTTTAAATATGTATTCAGTTATTCACACTAGAGTCTATTATTAGCAGGGATTCTGATTTGACATACGGTGACTTAGAATGAAGATTTCTCTATTATCAGGCATGATTCTATTTTCCATCCTTAGGGTCCTTTCACACGGGCGATCCGATCCGATCCGCCTGTCAGTTTTTCAGGTGGACCTGTTCGGATGCTCCATGCATCCCTATGGAGCAGCGGATGTCAGCAGAGACATGTCCGCTGACACCCGCTGCCATCCCATCCTGTCCCTGAAATCCGGACGGATGGAAACCTTATTTTTCATCCGTCCAGGGGATCGGATCGTATGGGATCGGATGAGAGCAGACAGGCGGTCCGCTCTCATCCGATTCCCCATAGAGAGCAGCGGGACTCTGACACCTTCCTCTCCGCACACGGTGCAGAGACGGAGCTGTCACCTGCCTGTGTATCGATCCCCCGCTGAGCAGCACGGAGTCCGCCGACAGAGCGGACCGTTTGAAAGGAGTCTAATGCCTTGTACACACGCAACGATTATCGGCCGACCGATCGTCCGACTTTTGTCCAGAGTGGTGTTTTGTTGGTTGGAATGTGCCTAGACTGCACACAAATTTTCTCGGCCAACAAAAATCTACTTCAGAAATGTCATGTGCTGGTTGACTTTCCGTGTGTTTTTTCTTCTCTGAGCATGCCCAGTATTGCTCATCAGATTTTTTGTCTGCCGAAATCTGCACTGACTGGCGGAAAATCAGCCGTTGTGTTGACGGCCAACAAAAATTTTATAGCCTGCACACCAGTCAGTTGTCGGAAGCATCATACTAACAAGCCGAAAATCAGCCGATCGGACGTTGGCCGAAAATTCACGGCCAATTATCGACGCGTGTGTACGGGGCTTTAGGGTCCTTTGACACTGGAGACCCAATCTGATCCGCCTGTCAGTTTTTCAGGCGGACCTGATCAGATGTTCCATGCATCCCTATGGAGCAGCGGATGTCAGCGGAGACATCTCCACTGACACCCACTGCTATCCGCTTCCGATCCTGTCTGTGAAATCCGGAGGAATGGAAACCCTATTTTCCATCCGTCTAGCGGATGGGATGGGATGGGATCGGATGAGAACGGACAGACGGTCCGTTCTCATCCGATTCCCCCCCATAGAGGAGAGCGGGGATCTGAGAGAGGAGACGGAGCTGTCTTCTGCCTGCTCAGCTGGGATCGGCGGACCTCGTCGGACGCTGACCATGTGAAAGGACCCTTGGGCTAGCCATACATGTGTCAAATTTCGAAAGAACATTCTTTCGCAAATCAGAAATTTTGTGTGTTTTGTGATTCGATGGTGCCACCATTGATTTAGAAATTCGACCAACAAAGTCTTCAATTTCACCTCATATTGCAACAGAAAAGCTGGGAATCTTCTTTTCTTTTCAGGAATTTTCTTTTCTTACAATCACGATTCTCCCATCATTGATTAGAAAATCTTTCTTTTTTTTTTTTTTTATTTCCAACATGCCCGATCACTCAAATTTGATGACCGCATGGAAATCGGCTTTTGCTGCGGCCCACTAATGGTGCGAAATTTGAATGAAAATTCTTAGATAAGATTTTTGAAAGAAAATTCTTTCGAAATTCGATCCATGTATGGCCAGCCTAAGGTGGAATTCTGGGCTTAACACCAAAAATGTCCCCTTCCCTCTCTGAATATCTTTGCGTACTAACCAGTGTAGAAATGATCTGTATGCTTACCTATTTTCATGCCCAGTCCAGTCACATAGCCCCCTGTATCTGCCAGCGGTGCCGCAGGGGAGAGGAGAGAGGGCTCTGGCTACAGTTAGTATAGTAAACCCTGAAGTGGTGACGTCACCCATGGCAGTGTTTCTCAACCTTTTTTTCAATCAGGGCACCCTTTAACCACTTCAGACCCAGAAGGTTTTTCCCCCTTAATGACTAGGCCATTTTTTGCGATTCAGCACTGCGTTGCTTTAACTGACAATTGCGCAGTCGTGGAACACTGTACCCAAATAAAATTGATGTCCTTTTTTTCCCACAAATAGAGCTTTCTTTTGGTGGTATTTGATCACCTCTGCAGGTCTTTTAGATTTTGCGCTATAAACAAAAAAGAGCGACAATTATGAAATAAAAAAAAAACAATATTTTTTACTTTCTGCTATAAAACATTTCCCAATAAAAAAAATTTAAAAAATCCATTTTTTTTTTATCAGTTTAGACCAATTTGTATTCTGCTACATATTTTTTGGTAAAAAAAAATCCCAAAAAGCGTATATTAATTGGTTTGCGCAAAAGTTATAGCGTTTACAAACTATGGGATAGATTTTTGGACTTTTTATTTATTTTTTGTTGTTTTTATTAGTAATGGCGGCGATCAGCGATTTTTAGCGGGGCTGCGACATTGGGTCAGACAAATCTGACACTAAAGTGGGGTACACACTATAAGAAAATCAGGCGAACGATTGTCCGATTTTCCTCGTTGTTTCACAGCAAATTGGAACCAATGAACAAAAATTCTTAAGGTTTTTCTTGTACATAAATCGTATGAAAACTGTACACAATAAACGAAAATCATTTGTTTTTTCCCATACGAGCAAAATTTTGAAGTTTGTCCCTTCGAGAATTTTCGTACGAAAATTTTGAATCATCTGTAGAAAGTTCTGTACACACTATTCGAAAATCGTACGAAAATTCTTTGGACGAAAATGTTTGCCCTATTTTCTAGTATTTTCATAGTGTGTTTGAGCCTTTAGTGACACTTTTTGGGGACCAGTGACACCAATACAGGGATCAGTGCTAAATAATATGCACTGCTACGGTATAAATGACACTGGCGGGGAAGGGGTTAATAGTAGGTGATCAAGGAGTTAAGTGTGAGCCTAAATTGTGTTTACTACTAACTGGCAGGGGGGGGTCTGTGACAGGTGCACAGAGATCGGTGTTTTAGCTTAGCTGAGACACATGATCTCATTATTCCTGTCTGACCGGAGAGCCGCCTGCTTTGATTACATAGGCAGGCAGCACTCCTGTCAGTTTCTCTGAAGATCGCGGGAGGATGGCAGAAATCGTGCCCGCTCCTCCCGCGGTCTGGCTCCGCTGTGTCTAATCACGGAGGGAGCGCGGCTCCGGCGGCGCATGCACACCGCCAAGACCATGTGCACAAAATCACATAGATCTGATTATGCACAGCCTCCACCTCCACTACCAACCAGCGCCAAGGCTGCCATGTAAGTTTCCTTATGGGATTGTGGGGATTTCCCTCCCCCTCCCTTTCTCCCTTTCAGCTTCAGACTACCACCATTCCATGCAATGTTCTCATACGCATTTTTTGTTATAGATTTTGATCATACATCTACTCTTGAAGAAGTGGCATATTTAGTCCACGAAACGCATTAGTTTACGGATGTTATGATTTACCCTACTACTCAACATGATTGTCCATTGTTATGCTGGTTTATTTTGAAGCTGTCTTGGAAATTATTTCATTCATGCATTTATTTATTATTCTTTACCATCCCAGGTTTATATTTATATCCAATATACAGTATGCAACATCCTGTATCATATGTTTGTATCCCTTGTATACTATTAAATGTGATTTTTCTGCCATGCAAGCCTTGTCAGTGTCATGTCTCTCATATAAAGTCCCAACCTCTCTCTTCTTTGTAACCAAATTTAGGGATGGAGACGCATGGCAGTTCCCACCGTGCGCCTCATATAAAGTCCCGCCCTTCCCCCCTCTTCCTATGTGAGCCGAGCAGCCCTGCAGCAGTGAATCTGCATGGGGCGGTCGGCAAGTGGTTAAAATGATGCACACAATCTCAAGGCGCCCCATTCTAAAATGTTCAAAATGAAACTACTAGTTTTACGTAACACAGCAACATCCACACGCGTGAGCCATCCAACATTAGAGGTAATTTGTCCTTACAAAGGAAATACACCTTTGCACACTGTTACTGACTAGTATTCCAATATTTCTCTCCCTGTTTCTCTCCCTTTAGGGGCAGGGAAGGTGCAAACAAAGATGCTCTTCGGGCCCCCAATATTCACCCTATCAAATGGATGGACTGAGCCAGCAACAATGTAATCCCTATAGCAATTTATTGGTGACTGGTTACAAACAAAAAACGGACGCGTTTCGTCACAAGCCTTAGTCATAGTCTCGCTCAGCTTTTTTGTTTTATTGTCACTCCTTTGTAACCAGTTACAAATAAATTGCTATACGGACTACAGTGTTGCCAGCTCAATCCATCCATTTGTCTTGTTTTGGTGTGCACGGACACATTAAGCCCAGGCCCCTGTGTGTGATGCAATGAGATTGGGTGTTCCTCATTGTATGCACTGCTCCTCTGAGGCTTCACTTGATGATTCTCCTTATCAATCGATGAAGTCATTGATTGTTAGGATGCAGGAAGGTTGTAATGATATAGAAGAGAAACTGGCCGCACTCCACCACAAAGCTTGGACGAAGTAAGATCCTTTATTTGTACATGTCAAGCATTAACAAGGTAAACAGGATTGATTTGTTTCACACGAACAAAGCGTGTTTGTTCACTAAAGGAAGGTTATAATGGTGCACAATGAAAACCTGTGGCTTTGTGTAACTAAAAGGCAGAGATCAACTTGCTGGCTTGTATAACATTTGTGGGAAATCTTTAGGCATTTTGCCTGGGCACCCTGGTTGAAAAAGGCTGACTTGTAGGCTTAAACTGTGCTCCTTATTCTGTATAAGGAGGTTGTCTATTTTAATTTTTTTCTCTGTTGGTTGAACTACTAGATGGACTTGGTTCCTTTTTCAACCTGATAAAGCCCTGTACGCACCGGCTGAACACCGGGAGACATTGCCCGGTTCAAAAAAAACTGGCCAACATTTGGCCTGTGTGTATGTCACCCAGCTTCTGTCGGACAGGCATGCTGGAAAACCAGCAGCCTAACACCTCCCGATCAGCACTCTGACCCAATGGAGGAGAGAGCTGATTGGAGTGTTCTGCCAGGGCAGGGGGGGGGGGGAATTTTCGTCTCAGAACCCAACCATTCAGCAAGGGAGACCGCTGTACTAACTTCAGATAGCTAGTACAGTGTCTCCCACCGGAGCTGACAGGTTTTTTTTTTCATTCAACCCGCTGGGTTGTGCAAAAGAAAACTCAGTGTGTGCCTTGCTCAACTATGTAATTGGTGCACAATGTGTTTTTGTGTACTAGATAATATATACGCAATTGAGAAGTCAGATGGTTTATTACAATCTTATTGTGTCTGTAGAATTAGGCGTGTCAAAACCACTTGCCAACTGTATAACTTACACATACGGTGGCAAGGTGGCACTGCTGTGCCAGATCACATTCCTAGTATGTGATCCGAAACTTCTCGGTCGGGGACACGCATGCGCACCGCCGGTGGCCCACTTCCACTGTGATTATACACAGCAGGAGCTGATCTGCAGGTACTGCGGACTTGATGTGTTCTGGCACCCACCGATCATTCAGCACAGGGGCAGAATGGTGGTTTGCTGTTCTGACAGGAGGGAAGGCATTGATCATGTGTCTCTGCAAAGCAGGGACTAGGATCCATGTCTTCCTTGAGTAAAAGCACCTCCCACAGTACACTAAAACACTGGTCAGGAACACATTTAACGAAGGGGGGCGAGTCAAGTTAAAAGGCCCTCTCCTCCACGTCCCATCTCACCTCTGTGGAGGGAGGCAAGATCTCGCTTCTCTAGGGACTTGCCACCAATGTTAAACTTCTCTTCTGATGGCTATGAGTTGTCATTTTGTGGTGATCCTCTGTGGAACTAAGTTTCTCTATTCCGGATGTTCTAATGTGGGGACTTAGGCTCCCCTTTCTCAGTTAATTTTAGATTATTATGTTTTTACAGGTTTTGTGACTGTTCTTCAGTATGCTTTGCTGGGTCTCGCGGGGCAGTGTTGTGCTGTCTCTGACGACGCCCGGGGAGGTTATAAGGGAGCGAAGGGTGGGACCTTGGGATCTCAGGTGGCCTGGGAGGGCGATTGGCTGTGGGGACCCCCGCTAATCAGGTCTCAGGACACTCTGCGTTTAAAAAAAATTATTACTGTGTTATTGGGATGTTTTCTTTGCATAGGTTGGTGGTGAAAAGGCTTCCTTGTTTGTCTTTGCTATCCTCTTCTCCTCCTATTTCTCACTTTCTATTTATTTTTCTAGGTCCAGTCTGGAGTTAGACATTCTGTACAGTGGTGAGATATATGGAGTCGGGGTGCTCTGATAGGTCTCCCGTCATCGTTTTGCCCTGGTGTAGTGAGTGAAAGCCTGTGGGGGGTGCTCTTCCCCGCTGATCTGCATCTATGGCCCCTGTTAATCATTTGGTTTTGCAAATTTTTAGCCACAACACTCAAGGTTTGAACTCCCCTGTAAAACGCCGCAAGGCCCTCCAATATTACCACTCACTGGGGGCTGATGTGATTTTTCTCCAGGAAACCCATTTCCCCGCTACGTACAAGCCCTCATTTATGCACACTAAGTTTCCCAATTTCTATCTAGAAAATGCACAAGAAAAGACTAGGGGAGTTGCCATTCTCTTCTCAAAACTAATAGCTTTTGTCCCCACACAAAAAATCCGAGACCCTGAGGGTCGGTTTTTGTTTTTAAAGGGTACTATTGAGGGGCAGCTCTTTTCTTTCATCTGCTATTATGCCCATTATCAGGGCCAACTGTCCTATTTCTCAGCAATGTTCAAAGAACTTGTTCCGCATGTTGAGGGGTGAGGGTTTTTGGTGGGGACTCTAATCTTGCCCTCGATTTGGTGTTGGATAAATCTAGGCCTTCCAATGCAGGCCTTAAAAAGCCTGCCAGGGTAAGTCTGCATCTTGCCAGGCTTCTTTACTCAATTGGACTGGTGTATGCTTGGTGGGAGACGCATCCGACGGTTAGGGATTTCATGCATTTCTCTGCGCCCCATGCTACATATGCCAGAATTGATCATATCTAATTATATCCAGTGCAAGTACATCTCTGATACAAAAAACTCCGATCAGGAAGACGTCCTGGTCGGACCAATTCCATGGTCTGTTTAATACTCTCAATGCCCATCAGCCGATCGGGCCCTTTTAGGTGGAAATTAAATTAATCTCTACTCAGTGACCCGGTACGGTGCACTAAGCTGGAACATGCGATACAAGACTATTTTCGGGATAATGACTTGGAGGAGGTTGGCCCCACCACATTGTGGGCAGCCCATAAGGCTATCATACGGGGGAAAATAATTCAAATGTCAACCCAGATTAAGAGAGAGCGCAGCCTAGCCCTGGCAAGACTGGACTCTGATTTACAAGAATTGTGCAAAGCGCATAAACTTAGACCTAATTGGGAAACTCTAACAAAAATCGAATCCACTAGATTGGCACTTAACCTAGCGCTGACTACCAGAGCTGAAAAGAGCTTACGATGAAGTGGTGCATGTTTCTACTTCCAACGGGATAGAATTGGGCCTATGCTGGCATCTAAATTGACCCCTAGGGACTGCACCCATGCACTACCGAAGTTGCGTTCGGTTGGGGGAGTTATACCCAAAACCCACAAAAAATGATGCCAGAATTCAGGGAATTTTTTGCCCGACTGTACCTGTCAGACTCCTCGGGATCCTCGGAGGTGGTGGGTTCCTGTTATCCATTGATTTGCAGAAGGCCTTCGACATGGTTTCCTGGTCCTACATGTTTCGGGTCTTGGAGGCCTGGGGGTTTGGACCACAGTTCCTTACTATCCTACGTGCTTTGTACTCCTCTCCATGGGCTCAGGTTCATCTCTAGGGCGAACCTATCTCTAATGCGCGGGGTACCAGGCAGGGCTGCCCATTATCCTCTTTAATTTTCCCAATCACTATCGAAACTCTGGCTGTAGCTATTAGATCGGACCCGGACATCCGGGGGGTACGTTGCTGGGACCAGGAACATAAATGCGCTTTGTTTGCTGACGACCTTGTTATTCTTGACCTACCCTAGGACTACAACCCCTAAGGTGTTCAGATTGCTGAAGGATTTTGGTAGAGTATCGGGGCTGGAGGTTAATGTGGTGAAATCTGTGGCGCTGAATGTCTCAGTGCCTGAGGAGACCGCCTTAGGGACCATTCTTCTTTCTCTTGGAATCCTGTAAGTATCCCGTATCTGGGAATTCAGTTGAAGGCTCATATCGACTCTTTATACAAACACAATTATCCCCCTCTCATCCAAAAGTTGGAAACGGACCTCCATTGGTGGTCTCTTTATATAATCCGTCTTAGCTAGAAAGACTCCATTCAGTGAAAATGACTCTTCTACCAAGAATTTTCTACTTTTTTATGTCCCTGCTTGTCCCAATACCTTGTATAGTGCCTCACCGACTTCAGGCAAAGATAATAAAATATGCTTAGGGCAAGGGGGGACAACGATTTGGGAAATAATTTTTACTTTATCCAAAGACTCAAGATGGATTGGGGATACCCGATTTGTTTAGATACTATCAAGCGGCCCATATTACGCAATTATCAGTAGTTTACTCACGTTATGTTAAACCAGATAGGGTGTACATGGAGAGAATGGTGACTCCGGGCTATACGCTGGATTACCTTTTGTGATGCCACCCAAAGCATAGACCTCCTATCTTGGCACCTACTCCATCTTTTTCAGTGGGGCTGTGGGACAAAATGCGCTCTAGCAGTCATCTGGTCTCCCCTTTCAAACAGCTAGCTCATCTGTATAATAATCCGGATTTCCTTCCAGGGCTAGATATTGGGGCATTTAAATGGTGGTTGGACAAGGGTCTATACAGGATTGGACAGTTCTTTAGCCATAGGGGGCCCTTCACTCTTATGCATTGTAGGGAAGTTCTTGAAATGCCCGATTCAGAGCATTTCCGTTTTTTGCAAATTTCACATTTCCTTCACTCCCTTTGGCCGGTGAAACCGGACCACTACCAAGTGACCCCCTACAAAAAGTGGTGTATGCAGGATGCAGTTCAGAGGGGGAGCATCTCTCTCATTTATGGGCTGCGAGGGTGAGGCTAGAGACACCGAGTCGTGGCACACAAGCTTCCTGAGATCATAAGAGGGCATTATGAATGTTGCCCTGATAGAGGCAAATTTAAAAGTGCTCACCCCTTGGTACTTGGTGCCGACTAGGTTGGGCAGAATTTACCCTTCAGTGTTGCTCTTGTGTTTTTGAGATTGCCAGATAATGGGGTCGATAAGTCATATTTGGTGGGAGTGCCCTAGGATCCGTGGCTTCTGGAATGGTATTTGTGCCCTGATCCAAAGGGTGATGGGACAGTCGTGCCCCAAACTCCACGGTTGGCTCTTCCTAATGCCCTGATCCCTGGCCTACCTAAGTATTTACAGCATTTGATTTTCTTTATTTTCCTGGACGCTAAGATGATGGTAGCTAAATCCTTGAAGCAACCCACCCTATCTCTGGCACAGGCGAAGAGGAAAATTACATGGATTATGATACATGAGAAAATTGTAAGTATCCTGAGACACACAGTCTATGCGTTTCAACAAATATGGGAGCCTTGGGCTGATTATATGCAGATCTCTCTGGAGGGTTAGACCAATTGCTCCTATTGGAATGGGGGAACTCATCTCTCGCTCCGACTCCACGATTGACTATAATCTCTTCTTTTTCTCCTTTTTCTTTCTAGTCGGATCCTCTTCACCCTTCTTCCTTTTTTTCTCTTTCTGCTTTTTCCTTTATTCCATTCCCGTTTCTGTTCATGTTCTTCGGGATATGGGACTGCTCCAGGGACTAGAAATCTTAAAGTGTTTGTAATATACTGCCTGTCAGAGGAGTAGGCAATATTGTGTAAGCTTTATTCCTGATACCTCAGTTAACCATTTTTTATTACCCTGTTAAACATTCTTTAAGACGTTAAGATGAGGGACAGACTCTCTGGTGTTTGATATTGACACATGTTTTATTGTCCAGTTCCTTGTTTTCTGTACTGATTGTAAACTTTGTGCAAAATCTTCAATAACATTTTTGAAAGTAAAATTAGCATAGAATACCTTTTGTTTTTTTTTCTCAAAAAAAATCTCATTCTTCACCGAATTCACTTTTCTCTGTATGCTAATTTCCATAATTTTATACTTGAGGTGATTGTAGCCGTATTAGTTCACTTGCGACAGAGACAATTGAGTACTGTCCGTGATACTTTTTTTATTTGCACTAACATACAATTTTTCAGGACAAGCTTTCGGGGTATGTCCCCTTCATCAAGATCCAAGCAGTACTGATTCACAAAATATTAAGCAGCATGGTAAAAAAAAAAAAACACAATCTCTAAGCCAAAGGGAAAAAAAGAGAAAACCAAAGATAAACAAATGTAACTGGCAAAGGTAATAAAACTAGCATAGTTAGTGAGATAAGACGGAGGGAGAGCTATAAACTGGGGGGGTGATAGTCACAGAGGGGGTCGTAAAACTGTAGAATAATGAGTAAGGAAACCCATATCTAAATGTAGGCCGTTATTTTTTGTGTCAAAAAGAAGTATCATTCTTTATTCAACAATTTTCCTTTCCTGGATAGTTCTGAGACTCCCTTTAGGAACTAAAACATTGAGGTCTTCTATAGTGCGAAAAATGAGTCCCACAGGTGTGCAGAAACAAAAATCTTCTTTATGTTCCTTGATGGTATGTCTGTGCAAATTCATCCTCGCTTGCAACTTCTGTCCTGTTTCGGCTACATAAGATCATTTGCTACATCTTTTGCATTGGATGAGGTACACAACATTACTGGAGGTGCATTTGTATGATCCTGTTATATTGAAGATCCCATTTGTTTGTGTGACACTTTTAGACAGATTGATCTGGTTGCACAGTTTGCAGCATTTTTTATTGCAGGGTTTGCTCCCATTATTTGTGACTTCATAATCGGAATGAAGTTTCCTGCTGATTAGTTTATGTCTGAGGTTGGGTGGTTGTCTAAAAGCCAGTATTGGAGGTTGTTGGAATATTCCTTTCAGAGTTTCTACTTCTGTTATGATGGGCTGTAATTCTTTGATTATCTTTCTTATCCCTTCTAGTGCTGGATTGTATGTGGCGACTAGAGGTACACGGTTATTTTTTTGTTTTTCTCTTTGTATTGGAGAAGATTTTCTCTTTGGGTTTTCAAGGCCGTGTTTATGCTGGTGTTGATGGTTTGGTCTTTGTAACCTTTCTTATGAAAGGAGTTTGCTAGTGTTCTGAGATGTTTATCTCTGTCTTCTGGGTCTGAACAAATTCGGTGGCATCTGATGGCCTGGCTGTGTATGATGGTTTATTTAGTGTGCTGGGGGTGAAAACTGGAACTGTGGAGATAGCTGCATCGGTCAGTCATTTTCGTGTATATCGAAGTATGAAGCTTGTCATCCCTGATGTATACTGTGGTGTCTAGGAAGTTGACATGCCTGTTAGTATAATCCATTTTAAGTTTCATAGATAGGTGAAAGGTGTTGATCAATGAGTAAAATTGTTTTAGATTTTCCTCACCTTCTGTCCATATGATGAAGATATCATCGATATAGCGATAATATCTGTATGGCTTTTGTTGTATGCTAATCAGGAATTTGTTCTCCAGATCAGCCATAAATAAGTTTGCATACTGGAGTGCCATTTTACTTCCCATAGCAGTACCCATACATTGGAGATAGATGTCATTTTTGAAAGTGAGGTAGTTGTGTGTAAGAATGAAATTGATGAGCTGTGTAACATCCTCGGCACTATATTTGTGGTTTGGTGGGGATGATAGGAATCTGTGTCATGCAGCCAATCCATCCTTGTGATAGATGTTACTGTACAGCAATTCTACATCCATAGTGACTAGAAGTGTATTTGGTGGTAATTGTTGTATATTGTTAAGTTTGTTCAGAAAGTCAGTTGTTTCTTGAAGGAAACTCGCTTTCATGACTAATGGTTTTAACATATTTTCTACAAGGCCTGAGATATGTTCGCAAGTGTATTCATGCCTGTTGAGATGGGTCTGCCTGGATTTCCTGACTTGTGAATCTTGGGCAGAATGTGGAAGTCCCAAATTTCTGTATTATCCAGAATCGCATTAATAAGTTCTGAATGTAGGTGGGTTGATGCTGTTTTAACCTTGTTTAGACCTTTTAATTGCTTAGTAAAATTCTAGGTTGGATCATAATCCAATTTTTTATAATAAGTAGTATTAGTCAGCTGCCTCTGGCCCTCTTGTATATATTTGTTTGTTTTCATCACAACGACTGCTCCCCCTTTATCTGCTCTTTTGATGGTGATGGTCTGATTATTGTTCAAATCATGTACAGCTCTTCGGTCCAGTGGTGAAAGGTTGCAAAAAGTTTTTTTTTGCTGGGTGGATATTAGGGATGTAACTCGCAGTCTGAAGCTGTCAATATAGGTGTCCAGTTTGGGGTTTTGTCCTTGTGGAGGTATGAAGTTGCTGTTCTTTTTCTTTTTGTCGCCTTCAATTGTCCTAGGATACCTTTCATTACTGTGAAAATATTCTTTGAGTCTTAGTCTCCTGAAGAATTCCTCCATATCTGACAATACCTGTAAATTATCCAATTTGGTGATTGGGCAGAATGTGAGGCCTTTGGGCAGGACTGTTATTTCTGGTTCAGAAAGTTTATGATTTGAAAAGTTAATGATTCCAAGTTCCCCTGTTATATCCACATTTTCAGTCAGGTCAGCATTTACACAGATGATACCTTGGGATTCTGAATCTGATTCAAAGTCACTGATAGCAGGAGTTATAGATGTTGTGTTTTTTTATGTTGTTTTGGTTATATCCACAAGGCCTGTTCTTGGTGTTGCATGGCAAGTTTTTGAAGTTGCCTTTGTAAGGTTTCCATTTCATTCTTAATTTGGTTGATGCTTGTAGGGACCACTGATGTTAAGATTTCAAACACCGACTGCTTTTGTTTCCTGATTGTTTCCCTTTTACCATACAGTTCGTGAATGAGGTTGTTCCTTAATCTGAATCCTTCTGCATAAGGAGAGTTCAGTGTATTTTCACAAGGATTTTTAATCCGGAGACCTTGGCATAATTTTATAAAAAGGCATCACCAGTGTATAGTCTCTATAAGATGATATACAGTCCATATAGTATGTGAGCAAGAGGAATCACCACACACCAATGGCTATCAAGAGGAAATATGGTCATGTCACCAACACCATGTGGATAAATAATAATCTGCCTACCAGACTGAGTTGACTCTCAAATTATAGAGAAGTCAACAACAGCATAAAAGATATAGACAAGATGAAACTCGCATACTCTCACTGAACTGTCCGTCACAGTATATTGAGATGTAACTAGAGAGTTCCACATCCAACTGAAGTGCAGGATCACCTCAAAGGATTCAAAAAAACACAATAGTGCAGTATGTCCAAATAAGTTACAAATGCAATTTGTTAAAGAGTATTGCACTCACAAGCAGTAACATTTTGAAAAGCGTTATAAACAAAGATTAAAATGGCCGTGGCTAGTAACGTGCTTATGTCACGTGGTACTGTCCCGTCTTATGCGTTTCATCATCCAATGACATCTTCATTCTAATTTTACAGCTTTCATTATTTTTGAAAGGTTCCAGTTTCTTAATAATTTCTTAACTAATTACCCACTGGGCACTTAAACCCCCTTCCTAACCAGACCAATTTTCAGCTTTCAGTGCTCTCACATTTTGAATGACAATTACTCATGCAACACTGTACCCATATGAAATTTTCATCCTTTTTTTCACACAAATAGAGCTTTCTTTTGGTGGTATTTATTCATCATTGTTTTTTTTTTCTTGTTTTTTTGCGCTTTAAATAAAAAAGACCGAAAATTTTGTAAAGAATTCATTTTTCTTTGTTTCGGTTTTAAAATTTAGCAAGTTTAGTCATTTTTCTTCATGAATTTTGGCCAAAAGTTATACTGCTACATGTCTTTGGTAAAAACAACCCAAATAAGTATATATTATTTGGTCTTTGTGAAGCTTATAGAGTCTACAAGCTATGGTGCCAATCATTGAATATTGATCACACCCGATGTACTGATGGCCTATCTCATTTCTTGAGACCCTAACAAACCAGTAAAGTACAAATACCCCCCAAATGACCCCTTTTTGAAAATAAGACATTCCAAGGTATTTAGTAAGAGGCATGGTGAATTTTTTGAAGTTGTAATTTATTTTCACAATTCTTTGCAAAATGAAGATTTTTTTTTTTTTTTTTACAAAATACACTGTAAAGGCATACTTGCAACTACACCCCAAAATACTTTCTGCTACTCCTCCCGAGTATGGCGATATCACATGTGTGACTCTTTTACACAGCCTGGACACATAAAGAGGCCCAAACCTCTGCACCTTTCTGTTGAGCCAAGATGCCAACAGATCCACCTCAGGGATGCCCCACCAGAGACACAACAGATGAAACACCTCTGGATGAAGGGGCCACTCCCCTTTGTCTAACGCCTGCCGACTGAGGTAATCCGCCTGCCAGTTTTCCATCCCCCAGGATGTTCACGGCGGAGAGGACTGGAACAAAAAGTTCTGCCCACCTTAGAATGCTGGCTACCTCCAGAGCCACCAGGACACTTCTTGTGCCCCCCTGGTGATTGACATAAGCCACGGCCATGGCATTGTCTGATTGAATGCACACTGGAAATCCCTGAAGATGATTCATCCAATGTTCCAGGCACAGTCTGATAGCTCGGAGTTCCAGGACATTGATCAGTAGTCAGGACTCTTCTAGTGTCCAGAACCCCTGAGCAGAATTTCTGCCGAGGACGCCTCCCCATGGGGACAGACTGACATCCATGGTGACCACTGTCCAATGCAAGGGAAGGATTTGCTCAGCCGAAGCACCGGAGAATGAAGCCACCATATCAAGGACCCTTTTGTTCCCCGGCTCAGCCAGATCTGATGGTCCAGAGACTTTGGATTCTTGTCCCATTTGCCCAGAATCTCCCTTTGCAGGGACCTCGTATGGAACACCCCTCAAGTCCGGAGGGATGACTATCTGCTGGACAGCAGACGAATTTCAGTCTGCAGTTTCTGGAATTCGTACAGAGGAAGGAGCACTCTGGCTAAGGCTGAGTCTAGAGTCAGACCCAGATAGTCCAGCTTCGTGGACGGAACCAGAGCAGACATCTGAAATTTCAGAATCCAGCTGAACTCCCTCAGAGTTCGTATGATGACCTCCAGGTTTTCCACCAGAGTAATAGGAGACTCTGCTCGCAGGAGGTCGTCCAAGTAGCCCAGTACTGCGATCCCCCACTGACGTAACCATGCTAGCACCTGGGCCAACACTTTCGTGAAGACCCAGGGAGAGGAGACCAAAGGGTAATGCCACAAACTGATAATGCTTCTCTCCCATGGCAAAGCGGAGCAAGCGCTGGTGACCAACATATATTGGAATGTGAAGGTAAGCGTCCTTGATGTCGATAGAGGCAAGAAAATCCCCCTGATGAAGGGATGCCACCACTGTGCGAATGGACTCCATTCTGAACTTCTGCACCCGCACAAATCCATTCAGCGCCTTGAGGTCCAGAATTGGATGCACCTTGCCTTCCTTCCTGGGAACTGTAAACAGGTTTGAGTAAAACCCCTGAACAATTTCAGACATTGGAACCAGAACAATCACCCTTTGAAGTAATTTGTCTTGCACTGCCCCAAAAAAAGACCCTGCAAGCCATCCGGGGACAGGCGCAGGTTGGAAGGAAAGAACTTTTCCGTGGACCCACTTGTCTTGTACCAGGGAAGTCCACGGGTCCGGAAACAAGCAAAGACATCCAACTCTCGACTTGCCAGATCAAGTTCGCTTGGATCCACCAGAGGAGGCCCTGAAAGGCTTTTATCCCTTGTCAGTCACCCATGAGGGACGAAAAAACGTCTTATGAGCCGAGAAGTATGGCCCACGTCTATGACTGTGAGACCCTTAATGATGTCATACAGGGTAGCTCCAAACAGGCGATCTCCTTGAAAAGGAAGATCAGTCAAGGCTTTTTTAGAAGTCTGATCTGCAGACCAGCACAGAGGACCTAGCAACTAGGGAAGCCGCATCCAAAGAGGCATCACAGATTAACTGCATCTCCTGGACCAACTGGTCTGCCAGCTAGCAAAGGCAGGGGGGAACTGCTCTCCCTCCATGTCACAGCGTAAAAGCTTAGCCCACTCAGTCATAGTTTGCGACACCAGGGCAATGGTGAAAACCGGCCTCAGTGCCAAACCAGCTGTACATATTGCGGGCCATAGCCTCCGCCTTTCTGTCAGTCGGGTCCTTAAAGTCCAGAGACTCTTCAACCGGAATAATGGTTGCCTTGTTCAATCTGGAAACTGGAGGGTCCACCACTAATGGAACAGTTCACTTTTAAAGAAGGGACTCCTCATAGGGGAATCACCTAGCAAATTGCTTAGGGACCACAAGGGGACGTTTTGGTTGTTCCCGCTCTTTAGGGACAATTCTGTCAAAATAGGAGGGGAAAGGAAACACCTTTGCAGCCCTAAATGGCTTGTGAGTGCCAAAGGGAACTGACGCCTCCGTCGCAGCTTCAGCTGCGTCCTCCATCCTTTAAAGTCTCAGGCCCTTTTGTGCGTGGCTACAGGAGTGGAGGAATCATCCTTACTATCTGAGAACTTAGGGCACGTGGTCGCAGACACAGCAGAGTGACCCACGTCGGCAGTGGCCGAATCAGATTCAGGATCTGAGGAGACAGATGAGGCAGGGGAAGGCGGGGGAGCTTTTTGCTGGGCCATCGCCCAAAAACCACCTCCACCCGGGACACGAAGGACTCCAGGACCACCATCAATGCATCAATGGATGGTTGGGACCCGGAGGGGCCCACAACCTCTGAGAGGGGATCAGGTAGGGGAAATGTGCTAGAAAGACTGCAGGTGTATAAACACTGCTAAGGGACACCCCCACTGCTCCGGCAGCACCACCCGATTGCCAGTAACAGAGCACCAATCGATCCTCAGCAGAGAGGGAGAGGACCCCACCAGACTCACCACCCGGCAGAAACAGGCACCTACAGCCACCAGGACAATCTGCAACCCACATGCGGCGATCAGGAAATGAAACGATCCAGGAGTCAGCACCAGGGGATGAGGAGGGGCTCCCATCGCCCGGAGGGCTCTACTGTCATGGCCGCCACTATTTTCAATGGCAAATCACTGCAAAATGGCAGCTGGACTACACCAACATGGCTGCTGTGCATTAAGCACACAGGCTACAGCAAAATGCACCCCTGCGCAGCACCACAAGGCTCCCAGGCACCCAGGAGGGATACCTAGGTCTCAGAAAATGGCGCAGGCAGGAAGGGGAAACCCTGGCAGGAGCATCCAACAGGTACTGTCTCCCCAGACGATCCTCCGGTCATGATAGGCTTACCCCCCCACCCCTATCGCCAGCACCCTGCCCCCACCCCAGGACGTGGTCCATACCACCCCATCTATACAAAATAAATAAAATTCCTTTAGTTATATTTTAAGGCTTCATTATAACTAGGGGTCAGATCTATTCATCAGTGCAAGTGTCATCATATTCAGTTCTTTCTTATAATCTTCATTATTCAGTAATACAATCCCACCCTCCTTATCCGACATTATCAATTGATTATTTTGAAAGAATGAATAGCTTGTTTCTCAACTTAAGGACAAATTCACACTGCTCCAACATGGAAGTCAGACGACTTCCAATCTGACTTTGCCCTACGACTTCATGTCTGACTTCCAGGCGACTTCAATGAATGGGATCCAACTTTGATCTGACAATACCAGCCCTTATCTTAAAGAAAACAGCGTGGGGTCCCCCCCAACATCCATACCAGACCCTTATCTTACCTGACCCTTATATGAGGCATAAAAACATGTGAGGAAAGAGAATAATTTATTCTCCTTATAGATAGGGGGGGGGGGGTCAATAACCCCTGGAGCCAACCTATCTCTTAGAGTGGGAGCTTTTTTGTATGCAAACAGTGGTTTACTGGGAAGGACAGGACCTATTTTTTTATCCTGTTTGAGGATGGCCCAATGTCTTTCTGTAATTTTCTCGATTTTTTTGTGTTGTATACTATAATCCAGGGGTCAGGAACCTTTTTGGCTGAGAGATCCATGAACACCACATATTTTCAAATGTAATTCAGTGAGAGCCATACACTATATTTCAGGGGTCGGGAACCTTTATTTAATATTCATATTCATGGGTAAAACAGTTAACACAATATGTTTGAAACTAAATACAAGTAAATGTGTGTATTTTATGTAAGACCAACACTTTTAAAGTACAATAAGGCTCTGAATTATTTTTAATAACGTTGTCAGTCTACATTCTCATTTTCAGGGGTGTGAGGGTGGTACGAGAATGCAAATGTGCAGTGGACTCACTGCTCCATTTATCTGCCACCTCTAAAATCGATGTCCCCGGGCCTGCTCCTTGTGTGCTGGCTGTGTCTGGCTCCTCTGCTATGTGCTGCTGCCTCGCCTTACCGATGACTCCACTGATGCTGTCCACACACTCGGGGCCTTCAAATGCATAAACATGAAACATTTGTGACAAAGTGGCCAAATAAACACATAAACATGAAATATTCCTGACAATGGGCATCAGTCACGAATATTTCATGTTTATGCATTTGAAGGCCCAGAGTGTGTGCAGACAGCATCAGTGGAGTCACCGGTAAGGCAAGGCAGCAGCACGCAGTAAAGGAACCAGACACAGCCAGAACACAGCCCAGGGGCCGGGGGCCTCGATTTTAGAGGTGGCAGGTAAGTGGAGCAGTTCAGCTGTAAAATTGTCAGCATGTCAGCCACATTGTCATTTTCAGGGGTGTGAGGGTGGAATGAGATGCAAATGTGCAGTTAGTGGACTCACTGCTTTAGTGACTCACCTCCCAGGCAGGCTGCCACTTCTAAAACCGATGCCCCCCCCCCCCCCCTGGCCTGCTCCTCGTGTTCTGGTAATGGCTCCTCTGACTGCTGCTTCCTGGGCTGGCATATGCTGCCTTGCCTCGCCGCCTCACCGACCGACACTCTCTCTGACTCTATCCAGTCAGTCCATGCCACGCCTACGCCTGTCCCTTCCGCGCGTGCTCTAGGCCTGGGCTGGGCCTGGGACGGCAGGTGTTGCTTGGTGGGCAGATGCGTGCACTCTCCCCCTGCTGGCATGATGTCATGCCACTGTGCACGCCCCCCTCTGCCGGTCTGTTTGTAGAGGTGCCGCGAGGCAGCGTCTAACGGCGCCTGCACTGTTCTATGTCTGTCTTCTGTCTGTGAGCCAGATGCAGCCATCAAAAGAGCCACGTCTGGCTCGCGAGCCATAGGTTTCCGACCCCTGCTATAGTCCATCACTATCCGAAAATGATGCCAACTTCCTCTATTTTAATTTATTGGATAGTAAGGACTGCCTCTCCCTCCTATGCACTTTCAGCAGATCCCTCTTCAAAGCCTCATTACTATAGCCTTTTTGCTGGAATCTTTCTGTTAGTATTTTGGATTGATTAAGGAAATCCTCCTCTGATGTGCAATTTAGTTTTAAGCGTTCAAACTGACCCCTTGGAATATTGCACAACCACGTACGTTGGGGGCAACTATCCAAGGGTATGTATGCATTGCGATCAGCCGGTTAAAATAAAAAACTGCAGGTTTTGAACCGATCTATATACTTTGAAATTATCAAATCCAAAAATACGTTCTGGTCTGAACTGGTATTCCAGGTCAAGACTATATTCTTGTCATTATTATTTATCCTTTCTTTGAAAGACTACAGGCCCTCTGTCACGTACCTGGTAGGTGAGCCTGACGTGTAGAGGAGGGCCTCTCGTACAACTCCGGCTTGTGGGCCTCTGATAGTGAGACAGCGGCCACAGGAGCACAGTGACATAGGAGTGCCTATAATCAGTCCAGTAGTAGCGTGGCTGCAGTGAGCGGGCTGGTATGAGGCTGCTGGGAACAAGCTTGCTGGGCTGGAGTTGTAGCAGGCCAATTGAGCAGGGTGCATGGTCAAACAAGCCGGGTAGGTAATGGTTTGGCAGGAAGGACATAGACGATAGGCAGCAGAGTAATCGGGTCACAAGCAGGTCGGTACCAGGAGAGCAGCAAGGCAGGATCAACAGGCAGAAGCGAAATCCAGAAGACAAGCCAGGGTCAGCGTAGGAAGCAGACAAGCACAGGTTAGAGACAACAAGCCGGATCAAGATCAGAGGTCACAAGGAGTCAGGAACAGTACACAGGAAGCTGCAGGCCAAACAGCAATGAATCCATGCAGAGAGTCAGTTTAAATAGCCAGCTTGGCGCCATCTAATGCGGGAAGTTCCAACTACCTTATGGACCAGACTTCTCTGACACCCTCTCTATCCCCATTCCAAACTAAAATGAGATCATCTATATAGCGCCTATAGCAGACTAGTTTGGGCGGGCAGTTCATAAACACAACATCTTCCTCCCAGTGGGCCATGAACAAGTTGGCCACACTGGGAGCAAAATGGGCCCCCATTGCCACTCCCCTAGTCTGCATATAGTAGTCATTGTTATACCGAAAAAAAATTTGGGGGCTGGAAAAAGTCAAAAAACATTGGAGAGGTGGGAATTTCAGTTGAGTACCCGAGAATCATATTGGATATACAAAACTAAAGTCGCTGTCCCGAGAGGATTAAATGTCGACTTCGACTTAAACTGTTTCATTTCAGATCGCTAAAACATTTTTTTCCTCTTATTTATGTATATATTTTTATGCAATTGAATATAATTGTAATCCTTGAGACAGTGGGTGTGCTTTGCAGCTCCCTTAATAATAGATGTACAAGTATATCTTCATATATTTCTATGTATATTTTATATTGAATTCCTTTCCTTATTTATTTCCTATTTTAACCGTATTTTATTATGTGTCCCTTTAAATGGGACTTATTGCACATTAAACTGTTTAATTCCTTTTTAATAATTCATTTATTGGTGTGGCTATGAGTGTCTCGGATGTGGAGGAACCCCTAAGGCAAGGGGCAATTAAATGGCTCCAGTGTCACCACTGATAAATCTGCTCTCCCTTTCCGGTCAGTTTATATTGCTGCTAGTTCTTCCGGTTAGTGCAGTGTGGACCAGCTTGTTTATATGTCCCTGTTGCCTAGAGACATCTCTGCCTATCATCGCTGGTCTGGTCCTTCAATAGCGGGTGCTGTGCGTTGAGAAAGTCCCGCCCCTTGAGACGATACGCATGCGGAGGGAGGTGGAGCCGTGACGTCACCCGCTGTCTCTGTAGCAGCCGCTGGACCGGCTGAGCGATTTCATTACATTTGCACTGTTTTTTTACAAGTAAGAGGCGCTTTCTTTTATATAATAAACTTATAGTTACTTACTTCACTATGTACTGCTTCAATTGTTTCATTTGAGCTGCGCTCTGTGGAAAGAATGGATTACCCATTTGAATCTGAGGAATTCATATGAGAGCCATCCATCCGGTACCATCTGGGTTTGCCCTGATCCTGCTGTGGAATTTTCCAAGCGCATTTGACCCGCTGTTGGTTTAGGGGTCTATGGTTGATGTAAGAGGCTAGTCTGTTTGGTGGTGGATTCGTACATGTGTGTTCTCACATGCTTACAGACTCGGATCTGGGTTATTTATTTAGTGCACTTCCATCCGCACGGGCCCCTTTCTGCATGGAATTGTGTATAATTAACCCCGCCTTAGCCAGTCATTTTGTTTGATCTATCAGTGATAGCACTGATCTATTTTTAAACTTCAAGAGAATAAACCTAAACAATAATATACATATATTTTTTTTTAAGATATACTTTGTTGCATCACATCATGCATAACGCCGCTTACCCCAAAAGCATTACCAGAAGCACCTTACTAAGATACACATTACTGAACAAGGCATGCATAGTATCAAACATAGTGCAATTTCAACAAGGAACGGGTGTGAAGGGGGATTAGGGAAGAGGGCTAAGGGACGGGAAAAGAGTTCACAGGCCCGAAGCATTATTAAAAGGACAAAGACACGCAAGGGAGAGTGGGGGGAAGGGGAACTCTTCAGACGACCTCTTCCTCTTTTTAGGTCCATCAAGTTATAGTCTCTGAGCAGGCTGTGAATCAGTCTGTGACAGTCCCCATTGGGCATCCACTCCTGTTGGTGGATGAGGAGCTTTCTGGGGCACCACAAAACGTCTTTAAAGCAACACAGCACACGCCAGGCGCAGTCAACGTCCTCCCGAGTAAAAGTCCCACAAAATAGTCCATTCAGCACACAAAAGTGTGTGATGGCAGTCTGTAGTACAAAGTCCTTGAGTGGTTTCAAGGCTCTCAACAGGCCCTGTGCAAAGGGGAAAATAAGTTTTCTCCTGGATAATGCAAAATGGGAAGTGCCTGTATCTGCACAAGTTTCTGGCATGCATAAATGCCCTGAGCGGCAACCACCCCTGGATTGCCATCCATGCCAGGTCTTTCTGCCTGTTGGTTAGTCCCTTCAATGAAACATTCTTCCAGACCACTTTGCAAGTGGCTGAAGGTAGGCCTAAAACAGTCTCCACAGTGTTCATGGCTCGGATCAACTTGTAGTCTTTGGCTTCCACTAATCAGGCTTAACTCCATGCAGCCCCTTCTCCTTGATAAACTTAAAAGTGTGCAAATAATACCAAGGAGTATCCTGGCTGTAGGGAATGGAACTGTCCCATTTGTCCCATCCAAGGGACCTTCAAAGAGGCAAAAGAAAAAGTGGGACATGGAGTTTCCACCAGAGTCCAAATTTCTGTCCACCAAAGTCTTGTGGATTCAGTTGCACGCAAAGAATACCCTCATTTGTGTAGTGATGTCAGGCACTCCCTTACTGCCCTTGAGGGTTTCCTTAAACATGACTGCCCACTTCACTCTGTCCATCTTGGAGCCCTAGATGAAGTGAAACACCGTCCTGGTGATGGCCTTGCAGGTGTTGACCCGGGGGGTCCAGACCTGGGCGAGGTACTAGAACACAGGGAGAATCTCGCTGCGGAGTACCAGTGTTTTTCCTTCAATGGTAAGTTCTCTGAGGCTCCATAGTCCAAACTTTTGCCTCATCTTGGACAGTCACTCCTCTGAAGATTTCAGGGCTGCGCCCTCAGCTCCAAACCGGACACCAAGAATTTTGATTCTTTGAAGTCTGTCTGGACGCTGAAAGAGATGAATGCAGAAGGCAGGAACCACTCTCCGAAGAGCATGACTTCTGACTTCTCGCAACTGACCTTTGCCCCTGAAGCTTTGCTGAAGTCCTCACAGGTCTGAACGAGTAAGTCGATGGAGCGCTGATCAGCACAAAACATCATCATGTTGTCCATGTAGAGTTATTACTTGACATCCCTTCAGTCTGGTCCGAGTGCAGTTATCCCTCTGATTTCTGATGCATTCAGGAAAGGGCTCTGTACAGAAAACAAAAAGCAGAGGTGAGAGAGGGCAGCCTTGTCTGACCCCAGAGAGAATCGGGAAGGGGTCAGTTTTCCAGTCATTCACCAACACTGTACTACAAATGTCATACATCAGGTTAACATACAAACAAAACATTTGCCAAAGACCAAACCTGCGTAGAGCTCTGCACATAAACTCCTGAAAGACACGGTCAAAGGCCTTTTCCTGGTCAAGACCAGGACCGTGTGTGCTCGGCAGCCTTGAATGTACTTGACTGTGTCCTGGACAAGTGCAAGGCTGTCTGCAATCCTGTGACCAAGAATGCCACAAGCCTGATCTAGGTGGAAGATCTGCCCAACGACAGACTTCAGCTTGTTGGCCAGAACCTTGGTGAGGATTTTGTAGTCCAGGTTAAAGAGAGAGATTGGACGCCAGTTTTTCAATGTCCATCTCTCTCCTTTCCTCTTATACAAAATCATGATCACCCCCTCCCTCAGCGAAGGAGGCATTCTGCCCTCCACCATCATCTTCACATACAGCTCAAACAGGTCCGGGTCCATGAGATCCAACAGCGCTACATGAAGCTCCGTTGGGAGATCATCGCAGCCCTGGGGTCCTGCCCCACCTAAAGGATCTGACGGCAGGGTGCAGCTCCTCCAACGTCAAGGGAGCGTTGGTGGCCAACAAACCTGTAGGATCAATAGGGTTAGTGGTACCTGACAAGAACCTGTCGGCAGCAGTCATTTCCGTTTCTTTAGGGGAGTAGAGGTTGTTGTAAAAGTCGCTAACCACTTGCATCACAGCCTCCTTCCCCTTCTGGAGTGTTCAGTTCTGACTAGGGTTTGTGTCCTGAGTGAACTTTCCTGGAAAAGAAAGAGTTACACTTCTCGTCTTTCTCAAGGTTGGCACGGAAGACAATGTGCCTGGATCCTTCATGAAAGTGTCCTTTCAGGCTCTTCTTGGTGTCCTCCAGGTCCTGCCTAATGTCCTAGCCACAGTGTTGAATGTCCTGCAGGGACTGCAATTGACTTTGCAGTCTCCTGAGTTCCCTCCTCTGACACACATCTGCTGGCATCCCCTTGCATGAAAGAAGCTGCGCAGCTTAATTTTCACAAACTCCCACCAGTTGCTTACCTTTCCGAAGAATCTCTTCTCCTCCATGCAGGTGACGTAGGCTTCCCTAAATTCCTCCAGCAGTTCCTCATTTTCCAGCAGGGTAAAGTTCAGCTTCCAGGAGCCCAGGTTGGGGGCGAACCCCTCGCTCTGGTCAACCCGAAAGTAAATGTGGTCAGAGAAAAAGCAGGGGACCATAGAGAGCTCTCGATGCCTGACTGCCGTCGAGGTGAGCAAAAAAATCAATCCTGGTATGTACGGATCCATCAGGCCGGTACCATGAATAGTTCACAGAACCTCTCCCTATGGATCCTGGCATCCTTTAAGGAAGCCCCTGTGATCATCTTCCTGAGCAGCCTAGAAGTAGCATTGAGTTTCATGTACATGCTGGAGATGTGTCTGTCCTCCCCAATCGGACAGTTGAAATCACTGCCGATCACTACTGTTCTGGTAGTGACGAGTTGGGTCCGCAGGGTCTGGAAAAGTTCCAGCCGCGGACTCTTATCCAGGGAGGTGTACACGTTGATGAGCCTAGCTGTCTCTCCCACCATGAGCCATCTATGACTTAAAGATGGCCACAGACGAGCTCCTGGACAGAGTCAACTGTGAGAGGACACCCACAAGGGCTAAAGTCGATACTACACTTGATCTTAGCCAGCTTGTAAGAAAATACTTTTCAGAAGCCAGTGGTAAAGAAAAAAATGTTTCTTTTTAAATTACCTCAAAACCATAGAGCTATTGTCTGCCTATGAATTGATTACTAAAATAAATAAAGGTAATTACTAGATGATAAAGTTACACATGAGAAACTAAAGCCTGGTACTAACCCGCTGGGTTGAAGGGAAAAAAAACTGTCAGCTCCAGTCTGAGCCGCTGTACTAATAATGAAAAGTTAGTGCAGCGATCTTCCCTTCTGAGCTGTTGTGTTCTAACAGGGGGTCGCCACCCAAGTCCCCCCTCCCCCAGGCCAGAACACCATTAGCTGAGAGTGCCATTCGAGAGTCGGCCAAACAGACAGGGTGGCATACACACGGGCCAAATATTGGACGTTTTCTTTTAACTGCCCGATGTCTCACGATATTTGGCCTGTGGGTACGGGGATTAAGGGCTCTTTCAAACAGATACAAAAAGTGTTTTCCTTTAAATCCTGTGGGACTTTTCACATCACTGCCCTGTGGGTGCGGTGCATTTTCAAAAGTTCGACATGCTAATCTTTGGTGCGGTTTTAAAAACACAACTTCCCACTGAAATTAATGGGAATCACAGTAAAATCACTGTAATGCAAACAAAAAAACACAAAAAGTCCATTGTCCTATTAGGATGATGGCTGACGCGTTTCGAGGCCTACGCCTCTTCCTAAGTGGACTATGTGGATGACGGCCTGTTGCATTTCGAGGCCTACGCCTCTTCCTCAGTGGACTACTTCTGACACTCAAGTTTCTGAGTCCGATATGATTGATTTCATCTGCGTTTGTGAGTAGCCATTTTTATGTTACAACAATAAAACCATTATTGAGGATAATGCGCTAAGTCGGTGCGCCCTTTTTGTGTTTTTTTGTTTGCAGTACTGTTGGACTACCCCAGTCCTTTAGGGCAGCAAGACCATAGCCATCTGAGACGCCTTTTGCAAAGTCCTGTGGGAAGAGCAGTCGGGGAGCTTTGTTTTCTGAGAAAAGGTGTGTCTTTCACCTTATTTTGTTTGGAGCAGTTTAAAATCACTGTAACCCTAGGTTCACATATCCGCGATTTGTGCGTGCCCCCTTTGCCTGCGTTTCTACAAAAAAAGGTGCATGCACTTTTTCAAAAACACAGCCACAAAGAAATTGCATGGTCTTTTTGACCATCTGATTTCCCTGTGGTACCCGCACTGCGAATTTACTTGCGTGGGTGTGCCATTCAGAATAAATGGCAGCCCCGCACATTTGCCAGAGCACTGCATTTTCACTGTAGGTATCGGTGCGATACCCGCAGCCACACACATGGATGTGGATTTTTGCATTTTTGGTGCATTTTTGAGCCACATATCAATTTTTCACATTTGCAGGTGGCCCAAAAACTCACAGGAAACACATCTGAAACACATATGCATTTTACTGCGATTTTGCTACAGAGCAGTGTGAAAGGGGCCTAAAGCCGGCCAAACACAGAGCAAATTTCTTTCTGCCCGCCAGGAGAAAACAGTGATTATTGCTAGTGGCTATACCAGCCACTAACGATAATCACATGGAAAATCCAGCAGGCTGGTTGTACCCAAATTGATCAATCGATCAACTTGGTACATTCAGCCTGCCAATACATGGTTTGAATCGCAGCTGGTTCCTGTTGAACCGTCTTTGGTCGGCCTAAAGCCGGTTATACTGTACACTTGTAGAATTTCATTCAAAATATTTCCTTTTAAGAACATTCCGTGGATTTTCTGATCATTAGTAGGGATGATCGAATGGTTCGGGTCCACCATCGGTTCGGCCCGAACATTGGGTGTTCGAGGTTCGGCCGAATTTAGAACTTTTTGCCCAAAAAGTTCGGAATTCGGCAACCAGAACCGCCCAAAATGCAATGCTTCAGGAAATGGGCTTTAAAAGCCCGTGATTGGACCAGAACCATTAGCAAAAGCCAATTGAGGGGGCAGGAGAATGCTAGGAATGTGATTGGAGTGACTAGGGGGTCCCTAGACTAATCATTAGTGAATACGCTCCCCAGTATATAAGATCGCCCCAGCCATATTCCCAGCATTGTTATACTGGACATGGAAGAGAGTGGAAGCAGTTCTGTTAATTTTACTTTAAAAGTGTCATTTAGCTATTTTTAGTGTGAGGAAAGGGATATCTAGTGTAGTTAGAGTGCTCCTTTACACTTAAGTTAGCTTCAAAAATTTAGTTTCTGTAGGGAAAGTGTTAAGTGTCAGGGGACCGTAGTGTAGTGTAGGGTTAACTGACAGTGACTGCTATGGCAGGGTGACAAAACCCTTCCATAGCAGGGTGACCGCTATAGAGAAATGATCATTTCTCTGAGTTGCTTCGGGACAGGTATGTGGCTTCTCACCAGCAAGCATTTTTTATGCTGCAGGGGCTGCCACTGCCAGTGTTTTTTTGAGGACATGTTTGATGTCAGACATGACATCTGAACATGTGTATAGGGGGAATATATAGACATATATGTCTGAATATATACCCCTAGACATATATAGGTGTGATAGTAGCAGAAATAAATGCTTGCGCTAATGAAATCATTTACAGTAATATATTTCTGCTACTATCACACCTATATATGTCTAGGGGTATATATTCAGACATATATGCCTATATATACCCCCTATACACATGTTCAGATGTTTTGCCTGCCTCAAAAGAACCCCAAAAAATGCCAAAAAAACGCTAGCGTCAAAAAAAAAAAATGCCCAGGTGTGTTTTTGCTGGCATTTTTTGGGGGGTTTTGGAGGCAGGCAAAACATCTGAACTTGTGCACAGTACCACTATACACAAGTTCAGATGTTTTTCCTGACTGCAAAGAACCCAAAAAAATGCCTGCTATTAAAGAGGTTGTAAACTCGTTTAAAAAAAAAATTTTTCTTTTACAACCTGCAAGAGAAAGACATAATGAGCTAGTATGCATCGCATACTAGCTCATTATGAAATACTTACCTTAGAACGAGCCCCCGCCGTGCCGCTCTCTTACCTGTATGACGAGCGACATGTTCAGTCGCCCGTCTTCCGGGATCGCGGCATCCGGCCATCGGATTGGCCGGAGCCGCGGTGACGTCACTCCTGCGCACGCGCGCAGGAGCCGACGGTCACGGCACGGGGCTCTGAAGGAACGGCACGATCAGCCGTTCCTTCAGAGCGCATGCGCCAGTGACGTCACTGGCTGCATTAAAGGTAAATATCTCCTAAACGGTACATGTTTAGGAGATATTTACAGTACCTATAGGTAAGCCTTATCATAGGCTTACCTATAGGTACAACTTCCTGAGGAGGGTTTACTTCCTCTTTAAACCGGCAAGGTGTTACAGCAGAGAAGCCATATTCCTGTGCTTAAAGTTTTCTAATACAAACGATCTTTTTTTTTCTGGTTCTGGACATGCTACAGAGCTGAAACTTCACAGGTACACCTTTTAGACCCCCCAGACACAAAATCACACAAAAAAAGTTCTTAAAAATTGTCATTTTTGATAAAAAAAGCCAATGATTGAAAAATTATAAAAAAAAAAAAAAAAAAGAGATTTTTTTATTTTTACTTTGGATTTCAGATCTGGGGGGTCTAAAAAGTGTACATGTGAAGTTTCAGCTCTGTAGCATGTCCAGAACCATAAAAAAAAAGATTGTTTGTATTAGAAAACTTTAAGCACAGGAATATGGCTTCTCTGCTGTAACACCTTGCCGGTTTAATAGAAGGCATTTTTTTGGGTTCTTTGCAGTCAGGAAAAACATCTGAATTTGTGTATAGTGGTACTGTGCACAAGTTCTGATGTTTTGCCTGCCTCCAAAACCCCCCAAAAAATGCCAGCAAAAACACACCTGGGCATTTTTTTTTTTTGACGCTAGCGTTTTTTTTGGCATTTTTTGGGGTTCTTTTGAGGCAGGCAAAACATCTGAACATGTGTATAGGGGGTATATATAGGCATATATGTCTGAATATATACCCCTAGACATATATAGGTGTGATAGTAGCAGAAATATATTACTGTAAATGATTTCATTAGCGCAAGCATTTATTTCTGCTACTATCACACCTATATATGTCTAGGGGTATATATTCAGACATATATGTCTATATATACCCCCTATACACATGTTCAGATGTTTTGCCTGCCTCAAAAGAACCCCAAAAAATGCCAAAAAAAACGCTAGCGTCAAAAAAAAAATGCCCAGGTGTGTTTTTGCTGGCATTTTTTGGGGGGTTTTGGAGGCAGGCAAAACATCAGAACTTGTGCACAGTACCACTATACACAAGTTCAGATGTTTTGCCTGCCTCAAAAGAACCCCAAAAAATGCCAAAAAAACGCTAGCGTCAAAAAAAAAATGCCCAGGTGTGTTTTTGCTGGCATTTTTTGGGGGGTTTTGGAGGCAGGCAAAACATCAGAACTTGTGCACAGTACCACTATACACAAGTTCAGATGTTTTTCCTGACTGCAAAGAACCCAAAAAAATGCCTTCTATTAAACCGGCAAGGTGTTACAGCAGAGAAGCCATATTCCTGTGCTTAAAGTTTTCTAATACAAACGATCTTTTTTTTATGGTTCTGGACATGCTACAGAGCTGAAACTTCACAGGTACACTTTTTAGACCCCCCAGATCTGAAATCCAAAGTAAAAATAAAAAAATCTCTCTTTTTTTTTTTTTTTTTTTATAATTTTTCAATCATTGGCTTTTTTATCAAAAATGACAATTTTTAAGAACTTTTTTTTGTGTGATTTTGTGTCTGGGGGGTCTAAAAGGTGTACCTGTGAAGTTTCAGCTCTGTAGCATGTCCAGAACCAGAAAAAAAGATCATATAGGTGTTAAAGTTAAAGGAGGCTCCCGAACCACATCCCTGTTCTACTGAAAAATTATCTCTTTTTTTTTCATGGTTCTGGACATGCTACAGAGCTGAAACTTCACATGCACACCTTTTAGACCCCCCAGATACTAAATCCAAAGTAAAAATAAAAAAATCTCTTTTTTTTTTTTTTTTTTTTAATTTTTCAATAATTGGCTTTTTTATCAAAAATGACAATTTTTAAGAACTTTTTTTGCGTGATTAATAGTTAATGGGGCATGACCCAGAACCCTAGGCACTTTTTAGGGGCATTTATTGGGTTTTGGGGCTTCAAAATGGTGTTTTTTGATTACCGAAGTTCGGGTCCCATTGATTTCAATGGGGTTCTGAAATCCGAACCGAACTTTCGTGAAGTTCGGGTGTTCTGGTCGAACCGAACTTTTCAAAAGTTCGATCATCCCTAATCATTAGTACAATCAAATCGACATTCATTTCTTACTATTTTGATGAGAAAATTCAATGGAGCAAGATGGAGATTTTTTTTGAATGAAAGAAAAATTATCTCAGAAAAGAAATGTTTAACAGTGTATGTTGTTTTCTTTGGCAATTTACATTAAATTCTAAATCAAATGTTCAAAGCAAACAAACTGTTTCGAATAACATTTGTCCAGTCATTGAATGTACAAAGAATTTTATTTGTACTAATGTTCCCAAATCTACTTAATTTGCAGCTATAACAGCTTCAACTCTTGGGGGAGGGCTGTCCACAAGGTTTAGGAGTGTGTCTATGGGAATGTTTGACAATTCTTCAAGAAGCGTACACGTCAGGCACTGATGTGGACAAAAAATCCTGGCCCGCCGTCTATGCTCTAATTCATCTGAAAGGTGTCCTATCTATCGCATAGTCCTGACCCTCAACCCGAAAGAACACCTTTGGGATGAATTAGAGCGGAGACTGGGAGCCAGGCATTCTCATCAAATATTAGTGCCTGACCTCACAAATGCGCTTCTGGAAGAATGGTCAAACATTCCCATAGACACTCCTAAACCTTGTGGACAGCCTTCCCAGAAGAGTTGAAGCTGTTATAGCTGCAAAGGGTGGGTCAACTCAATATTGAACCCTAAGGACTAAGACTGGGATGCCATTAAAGTTTATGTGTGTGTAAAGGCAAGCATCCCAATACTTTTTGTAATACAGTGTGCATTAAATACACTCATCAGCATATGCTTTATAACATTCCATTCAATAATAGTCGATCATAAGATCAACTTCTTTAGAATAAGGATGACTACAGAAGATGTATCAAAATTTTGCTGTTCCCCGCTGAACCAGCAAAATTCTGATCCATCTATGGCCAGTTTGTTGACTTGTGACCGGTAGTTATAGGTAAGCATTAAAAAACTAGGCTAACGAACAGCAAAGTTCAGGGTCTTTTGACCAAACAAAAGTTTGAGTTTACATACACTGAATATTCAGGAATACCAACATTTAATTATTTACCTAAGATACATAAAAAATAATCCAACTCAGACTCCATGACCTCCAAATGTTTCTTGGATCAAATCGTTGACTGCACATTTTTCACACTTTATTACATCTATAATGAACCGGATAACAAGAAACCCGTGAGAGGTAGTCATTGTAAAGAAAGGTTTACAATGCAATTTAGCTCGAAAGGGCTTAGAACTTGTGTTCCCTTTTAAATTTAACAGCATTGTAAACATTTTAACAGAATGACTACATATCACAGGACACAAACAAGTTGGCAAAGCTGAGAGCAAACCTCCTTCCACTAGCTGTGCCATAAATCATGAAATAGTTATGTTGTAGTATAATATTAAAATATTGTAGTATAGTATAAATATTGTAGTATAATGTTAAAATATCTTTCACCACCAGTGCATGTTTTACTGCCATACAACCTTTCTCATGATCAATAATGGTATACAATGAAGTCACAACTCATGTGCCTAAAATCCAGAGGTCTTCCCATTTGATCTCTTGTTACACCTTTAAGATGTGTGTTGTATCTTGAAAGAAGAGGTGCTAGTTTAAGGTGACCTAGTGGTTAGCACTTTTGTCTTTTTTGTCTTGTAACACTGGAATCATCGATTCAAATCTCAGGCAGGACACTAACTGCATTAGACTGGTTGTAAATTCTGAAGGTTTTTTAATGCATGAAGGTATAAAAAACTTCAGTGTGCAGCCCCCTCAGTACTTACCCAAGCTTGATCCCCATCCAGCGATGTGCATGAGAGCAGTGGGTCTCCCAGGCTCCAGGCCCGGACTGGGACAAAAAATAGGCCTGGGCATTTCAGGTTGAGCAGCCCATTTTTTTTTTTTAAACCATATCACTAGTAATGATAACTCATGGTTTCTCTATGTCTTTTAGTTATACAGTGCCTTGCGAAAGTATTTTCGGCCCCCTTGAACTTTGCGACCTTTTGCCACATTTCAGGCTTCAAACATAAAGATATAAAACTGTAATTTTTTGTGAAGAATCAACAACAAGTGGGACACAATCATGAAGTGGAACAAAATTTATTGGATATTTCAAACTTTGTTAACAAATAAAAAACTGAAAAATTGGGCGTGAAAATTATTCAGCCCCTTTACTTTTAGTGCAGCAATCTCTCTCCAGAAGTTCAGTTCAGAGGATCTCTGAATGATCCAATGTTGACCTAAATGACTAATGATGATAAATAGAATCCACCTGTGTGTAATCAAGTCTCCGTATAAATGCACCTGCACTGTGATAGTCTCAGAGGTCCATTTAAAGCACAGAGAGCATCATGAAGAACAAGGAACACGCCAGGCAGGTCTGAGATACTGTTGTGGAGAAGTTTAAAGCCGGATTTGGATCCAAAAAGATTTCCCAAGCTTTAAACATCCCAAGGAGCACTGTGCAAGCGATAATATTGAAATGGAAGGATTATCAGACCACTGCAAATCTACGAACACCTGGCCGTCCCTCTAAACGTTCAGCTCATACAAGGAGAAGACTGATCAGAGATGCAGCCAAGAGGCCCATGATCACTCTGGATGAACTGCAGAGATCTACAGCTGAGGTGGGAGACTCTGTCCATAGGACAACAATCAGTCGTATACTGCACAAATCTGGCCCTTATGGAAGAGTGGGAAGAAGAAATCCTTTTCTTAAAGATATCCATAAAAAGTGTCGTTTAAAGTTTGCCACAAGCCACCTGTGAGACAAACTTTTTGGCAACAATGCAAAACGTTATGTTTGGCGTAAAAGCAACACAGCTCATCACCCTGAACACACCATCATGGTTTGGGCCTGCTTTTCTTCAGCAGGGAGAGGGAAGATGGTTAAAATTGATGGGAAGATGGATGGAGCCAAATACAGGACCATTCTGGAAGAAAACCTGATGGAGTCTGCAAAAGACCTGAGACTAGGACGGAGATTTGTCTTCCAACAAGACAATGATCCAAAACATAAAGCAAAATCTACAATGGAATGGTTCACAAATAAACATATCCAGGTGTTAGAATGGCCAAGTCAAAGTCCAGACCTGAATCCAATCGAGAATCTGTGGAAAGAACTGAAAACTGCTGTTCACAAACGCTCTCCATCCAACCTCACTGAGCTCAAACTGTTTTGCAAGGAGTAATGGGCAAAAATGTCAGTCTCTCGATGTGCAAAACTGATAGAGACATACCCCAAGCGACTTACAGCTGTAATCGCAGCAAAAGGTGGCGCTAAAAAGTATTAACTTAAGGGGGCTGAATAATTTTGCACGCCCAATTTTTCAGTTTTTTATTTGTTAAAAAAGTTTGAAATATCCAATAAATTTCGTTCCACTTTATGATTGTCTCCCACTTGTTGATTCTTCACAAAAAATTACAGTTTTATATCTTTATGTTTGAAGCCTGAAATGTGGCAAAAGGTCGCAAAGTTCAAGGGGGCCAAATACTTTCGCAAGGCACTGTATTTAGCCTGCTGCAGTCATTGTATTTTATCAATCATTTGGAATTATATAAATATATGATAGTAAATGATGGAATGAATGCAATATATAAGGTGCTACATTTTTAATGAAATTTTTGACATATATTTTTTTTATCTTTAAAATCACAGAACAAAATAACTGTGCTAAGGATTCAGCACGTTTTGTGCAGTGTTAAAAAAAATCCTATATATATATATATATATATATACACATATGAACTGTCTCCCTCTGACAAAGTCTGATGCCATCACTTTACCCTTGTGCAGCATGTATCACTCAGTGAGTAAAAGAGAGATCAGACAATTGCCAAAACCAATCTCATATACAGACACATGTTCAAAAATTTTGTAAAGATAAGGATTTCTTCTGGAAATAGGCTGGCATAGTCACTCAGTTACCACCCCAAAAAGGTTTCCTGCATTTACCTAAAGTGTATATATGTTTTCTTTTTTACACCGCACTCACCTACCCAGCCAGTACACCGCAATTACAAACACACCAAAAAAATAAATATATATATATATATATATATATATATATATATATATATATATATACGTGTATACAATATATATATATATACTTTAAATGTAGGACACCTTTGGGGCCCACCAAGAGCTTGTTCTCTCTCACGCAGTCTGATGCCATGCCACTTGTGCAGCATGCAGTGTGTAAAAGAGAGATCATCAGACAATTACCAAAACACATGATCAAAAATTTGGTGAAAATAAGGATTTCTTTTGCAAATAGGCTGGCATCAGTCAATTACCAAAACCAATCTCATGAGACCAGGGCCGGTGCTAGACTATTCTGCGCCCTAGGCAAGACCAGTTACTTGCGCCCCCCCCCATAAATAAAAAAAAAACTTCAAAATTTCCCTATACTCACAGCACACACCATGCATTCCCCATACCCCCCCCCCCCATACTTGCATCACTCGCAGTTTGTCAGAGGGGGGGGAGCAGTGTTTCAGAGGGGGGGGGGAGCAGTGTGTCAGAGAGGGGGGAGCAGTGTGTCAGAGGGGGGAGCAGTGTGTCAGAGGTGGAGGAGCAATGTCAGAGAGGGGGAGCAATGTGTCAGATAGGGGGGTGACTAGTGATACATTAAAGCAGAGTGACGAATGCCCCCATAAATGCAGAGTGACCAGTGCCCCCATCCAGTGCAGAGTGACCAGTGCCCCCATCAATGCAAAGTGACCAGTGCAGTGCCCCCATTAATGCAGAGTGACCAGTGCCCCCATTAATGCAGAGGGACCAGTGCCCCTATTAATTCAGAGTGACCAGTGTCCCCATTAATGCAGAGTGACCAGTGCAGTGCCCCCATTAATGCAGAGTGACCAGTGCCCCCATTAATGCAGATTGACCAGTACAGTGCCCCCATTAATGCACAGTGACCAGTACCCCCATTAATGCAGAGTGACCAATTCATTGCTCCCATTAATGCAGAGTGACCAGTGCAGTGCCCCCATTAATACAGAGTGACCAGTGCAGTGCCCTCATTAATGCAGAGTGACCAGTGCAGTGCCCCTATTAATGCACAGTGACCAGTGCAGTGCCCCTATTAATGCACAGGGACCAGTGCAGTGCCCCCTTTAATGCGGCTTGACCAGGGCCCCATTAATACAAAGTGACCATTGCAGTGCCCCCATTAATGCAGAGTGACCAGTGCAGTGCCCCCATTAATGCAGAGTGACCAGTTCAGTGCCCCCATTAATACAGAGTGACCAGTGCAGTGCCCCTATTAATGCACAGTGACCAGTGCAGTGCCCCCATTAATGCAGAGTGACCAGTGCCCCCATTAATACAGAGTGACCAGTGCAATGCCCCCATTAATGCAGATTGACCAGTTCAGTGCCCCAATCAATGCAGAGTGACCAGTGCAGTGCCCCCATTAATACAGAGTGACCAGTGCAGTGCCCCAATTAATGCAAAGTGACCAGTGCAGTGCCCCTTTTAATGCCGAGTGACCAGTGCAGTGCCCCTATTAATGCAGAGTGACCAGTGTCCCCATTAATGCAGAGTGACCAGTGCAGTGCCCCCATTAATGCAAAGTGACCAGTGCAGTGCCCCCATTAATGCAGAGTGACCAGTGCAGTGCCCCCATTAATGCAGAGTGACCAGTGCAGTGCCCCTATTAATGCAAAGTGACCAGTGCAGTGCCGTCATCCAATGCAGGGTGACCAGTGGAGTTCCCCTCATTAATGCAGAGTGACCAGTGCAGTGGAAGTATTCTCAAATTTTTACCTTAAACCCCTTAGGTGAATGATCCTTCCTTTCAATACTGTAGCCTCAGTCCTCACATGCTGCACGCACCTGCAGCCAGTCTGCAGTGCTAACCGCGTGGAGAGAAGTGGGTGGAGTGGAGGCGGAGCCAAATCATAATAGGCGGGGAGGAGGCGGCACGGCGGCTTGGAGGAGGAAGGAGTGAGTCACTGGTAGCTAGACGCCAAGCGGCTCTAGCAACCAGTGCTGTGTGTGTGTGGGCTCCCGCCCGCCTCTGCAGCAGAGAGAGAGAGCGGCCACAAGCAGAGCCAGTGGGTCGGATCGAATGCGGTCTGGATGTATTCCAGTCCAGATGGTGCAATAACGGCCCGGGACTCTGAATAGTAAGTGAAGTCTAGACAGCAGTGCGCCCCTAGGCGGCAGTGCGCCCTAGGCGGCTGCCTAGTTCGCCTAGTGGGAGCGCCGGCCCTGCATGAGACACATGATTAAAAATTCTGTGAAGATAAGGATTTCTTTTGCAAATAGGCTGGCATCAGAAAATTACCAAAATCAATCTCATTAAACACATGATCAAAAATTTTGTGAAAATAAGGATTTCTTTTGCAAATAGGCTGGCATCAGATCAGACAATTACCAAAACCAATCTCATGAGACACATGATCAAAAATGTTCTAAATATAAGGATTTATTTTGCAAATAGGCTGGCTGGCATTATAGTAGTAGTCACTCACATTACCTTGGCCCTTGGGTGGTGTGCAGTGTTGTTGCAGAGAGTTTCCGCTTCACTATATCAACCACAAGGTGGGCCCCTCTAGCTTCACCCCCTGCAGAGTCACCTGACCCCTTCTTTTCCACCCCCCTGAGCTACAGAGAAGGCTGATTGGCCGTGGAGCCGGCCGCAGTGAGAGAGACACTGTTCCCACTTCTGGGAAGGGGGTGGAACGAGCTAGAGGGGACCCCCTTCTGCTTGATATCATGAAGAAGCGGGAACACTCTCTCACTGCGGCCTGCTCCGCAGCCAATCAGCCTTCTCTGTAGCTCAGGGGGGTGGAAATGAAAGGGGTCAGAGTATGACCCCTTCGTTTCCACCTCCAGAGCTAAAAAGGCTGATTGGCCGCAGAGGCGGCGGCCGCAGTGAGGGAGACAAGTCAAGGGGTCCTAATCCCCTCTAGCTCCACCCCCAGAGTCATCACGGTGACCTGAGTGAGTCTGACGGTCTGACCTCACCTCTTCGTTACCACCCCCTGACCCTGAGCTACAGAGAAAGGCAGAAGGCTGATTGATTGGCCGCGGAGGTGGGCTCAGCATCAGCCCGGCTGACAGTGCCTACTGCCTAAGTTCGGAGTGGGGAGTCTCTCATCATATCCAGCCAGAAGGATATGCGGCCCTCTCCGCGGAATCGGCCGCGGAGAGGCCGGCGGCAAGTGTGGACACAACAAAGTGACAAGTGACATGATGCGTGAGTCCCCCGTGCCCGCAGAAGCCTCGGCTCACCAGGCATATGCCCGGTCTGCCCTATGGCCAGTCCGGGCCTTCTCCCAGCTCTCTGCCACCTAATTGGCTTAGAAAACAACAGAGGGAGCCATTGGCTGCTGCCAAATGTAATGGAAATACGAGGCCTACAATTATTTTTACCTTCATGAACATTATTGTGAACTTTTCATAGGGGTATAAGTCTCAGTTCCAAAGAAACTCCAAGAACTGGACAATCTTAGAACAGCTGTAATAGAAGAACATTACAAACTGGTCCTTGAATTCTCTGGCCACCTGGTAATGTAATCTAACTGTAATGTTAATAGCCCCTAAAGAGGTATGTGACAAATAAGTCTGTGGAACAGGTGCTTCAAAGGACTCAATTGAGGTGATGGGGGGGATGGAAGTCAGCTAGGACGATTTGTCTTTTATGACAGCTGATGTCCTCCAGCTGACCAAGCATCTTGAGGTTCTGATAGTCAAACAATGCCCCATGTTGAACGTAAATGGCAGAATCTTAAGATATGTGAAAGGGAGTGTCTCTACCTGGATAGGTGGGAGTAAAGGGGGGGGCAGAAAGGAGATATAAAAGCAAGACACAGACCCTAACTTTCTCTCTTGATCTGTGGCTGCACCATGGGAACATAAGGTTTTTCTGTGTAACGTATCACCATTATTCTTTGTTCCTCTTTTCTGTCAATTTTCTGTCCTGTCTATATTTCCATTGTACCATCATTCTTTTTTGTATTACTTACTTACTTTGTATTTTATTTGTAACATCACTGCCTTTAAAGTTTTACCAGCTACATTATATTTGGTTATATTTGATTATTAGAACGTTTCTTTTCCGTATAAATAAATTATATCTTTATTTTTTTAGCACAGTTATTATTTGTTAAAATTGAGTAAGAAAAGGCACAATGGTCGCTGGAAATATGCAATCCTCACTCACCCAGCGCTTAAAACATAAAAGAGATACAATTAATAAAACAAACCCTGAATGTATGGGTTGCAGCTGCTGCTATATAATATACAATGTAACAGGTGTAATAGAAATAATCTAAAAAAGATAGATATAACCACAACACTAGCAGCGCTAATAAGTACACAAGATAAGTACTTATACACAACTAAATGTCAATCATGCAAAAAGGAATCACTTGACAACTATATAAAGTCTCTGGTAAGTAACAATTGGAAACCAGTGTTTCTTGATCTGATCAAAGGGAAGGGTGTGAAGGATATCTCTGTCATCCACTAAACCTCCACCAAACACCGGTGCTCCCCCCTCACTCTGGACACTCACCAGATACTAGATCAGAACTCTCCCATAAACCACAAACTGGTCCCCGGATTGTGTCCTCACACTCTTTAGATCCCGATTCCAAATGACATTTAGTAGCCTCCACTGCTGCCACTTCCAGTAATGGCTTCTCTTAATTTCCTCTCAACTTGTTTCCTCTCAACTCGTCAGTTGAGAGGAAATTAGGAGAAGCCATTACTGGAAGTGGCAGCAGAGGAGGCTACTAAATGTCATTTGGAATCAGGATCTAAAGAGTGTGAGGACACGATCCGGGGACCAGTTTGTGGCTTATGGGAGAATTCTGATCTAGTATCTGGTGAGTATCCAGAGTGAGGGGGGAGCACCGGTGTTTGGTGGAGGTTTAGTGGATGACAGAGATATCCTTCACACCCTTCCCTTTGATCGGATCAAGTCACACTGGATTCCAATTGTTACTTATCAGAGACTTTATATAGTTGTCAAGCGATTCCTTTTTGCATGATTGACATTTAGTTGTGTACTTATCTTGTGTACTTATTAGCGCTGCTAGTGTTGTGGTTATATCTATCTTTTTTAGATTATTTCTATTACACCTGTTACAGTTATTATTTGTTAATCATTTTATTGGTAATAGTCCCATCAGCATTGGCTAGATTCTTATATAGATGAAAGGTTATAATCACTTTTTATATTTATCATCAAGTGAGGTAGAAGAGAAACCGCAAAAACACAATCACAAGTGAGGAGGGAGCAGGGGGGGGGGGGGGGGCAGAGTCACGCTCTGTGTGTCTTATGCCTGACGAGGGGATTCCCAAATGTTGCACTTGGTCCTCTGTGATGTGATCTTTCTGCAATAAAATTTTGGACGATATCTAATGATCAAATGTGTGCTGGTGAATACGTGGGCCGTGTGTCCTATGGACACACAGAGGTGGGCCCTGGAGCGAGGACGCACGAGTGCCCCCAACAGGAGGGTGGAGTCAGGAGCACCGGCGGGGGATCTGGGAAAAGGAGGATAGGGCTGCTCTGTGCAAAACCACTGCAAAGAGCAGATATGTATGTAGCGGGGTTAAACATGCCTAAAGACACTGTTTGATATGTGGGAAGGAACTAGGCTCCCTCTAGTGGTAGCTGCATGGAATTTCCTGGGCTGTGACTTCCTTTTCACAAGATGAAGAAACTACATCTCCCAGGCTGCTTTGCAAGATCCAGGAACTAGGCTCCCTCTAGTGGTAGCTGCATGGAATTTCCCAGGCTGTGACTTCCTTTTCAAAAGATGAAGAAACTACATCTCCCAGGCTGCTTTGCAAGATCCAGGGTGCACGGCTGCACCGCACGGCACTATGGGGGAGGTTATTTAAAGGAAGAGAGAAGCGCGCGAAAGGGGGGCCTTTCTGCGCTGGACTCTGAGGAACCAGCGAGCGAGAGTGAAGGACTGACACTGGATATTGGGCCAGAGCCTTTTAGCCTGGAGGGACGACGTGGAACCGTCCCATCTCAAGCACGAGGCACATTCCTGGAGGTCATACTGCTGTTTGCCGAGACCGGAAGTCATCCGCCAGAAGGACCCCGCGCGGCTGGCATATAGCCAAAGGACTGAGACCGCAGTGGAAGCGCGCGAAGGAGAAACTTCTGTTGGTGAGAGGGCACATGCCCAATAACTGACTTTATCTGCTGAAGAGACAGTTTTATCTACAGATAGCGGTAGCGCAGCAGGAGGTGATAAAACCCCGGGGTTTATCACCATACTCTCTCAGGAGACTCATAGACAAACAATAAGGTCTGTAAAGGAGTCGCCAGAGGCTTATCTCTCTCGCAGAAGTTATTGCTCAGTTACGCAGACACCCTGCGGTGACAACTAACAGCTCGTTGTTTTCTCTCTCTTGATCTTTATTCCTAATCTGGATTACAAATGAGCTCTATTCAATAACCTTGCTAGCGAAGATCAACAAGAAAGAAGAGAACTCTGGGGGAGGGACTCAGATAGGCCCACCTACCTGGTACTGTGTCTAGCCTTAATGCAGGAGGAGTGTGGGGGTATTCTTTTACCTTTTTAAAGCTGTTTTAAATAACCTTTTATGGACTTGTATTGTATTGTATTGTATCTCCCCTATTCAATTTGATATATAGTAAATTAAGTTTGGTTAATTACAATCTTGTGCGTTGTTCCATTGTGTCACCCAGAAGGACTACTATTCAAGAAGGTAACAAGGTATTGTTGCATAGTGAAGTATTGTATTCCAACCTGTGTATCTATTTGATAGTCCAGTCCTATTCTGGGTCAGTTGTGCCCGAGGAGGGATCGAGCCAATTTGATTGGGTTGTTAGGCAGGGTGTAGACCCAATAATATAATCGGCAGCTCCTGCGGGGGTGGTGCTACACGTGGGGGCTCGTCCGGGATTTCTACAGTCCTGCAACACAGCCCTCTCAGCCCCTGAATCCCCTCCCACGCAGAAATGGATCCTGTCGCTGCTGCTGAGTGGTGCAAGGAAGAGAATGTCATAGTGGAAAATGGCCTGGTGGTTGAAATCAAGGGAGAAGCCTGGACTGAAGAAAAGCTCCTCCCTGTTTTAAGGGCACTATCCACAGACAGGAAATTCTGGGTGATTGACATAAAAACTGACACCACTGCCCCACACACGTATGCACTGTGTGAGTGGAGGAAGGGGGTCCCTGATTATTTCAACGGAAACAGTGTAAAAACTACTGACCAAACAGAACTTTTCCTGATACATCCAGGAGTTCCTATTGCGGGTCCCTCATCCACCACCCCTGGGGTATCCAGCCAAGAAAAAGGTGTCCAAGAAGGGCATCCTGAGTCATCACCTTTGTCGACTTTTAGCTCAGAACTGTGTGCTGTTCTTGGGGAGATTGTGGCAAAATGTAGCAGGGACTCCTCGAGCTATCTGATGACTGGATATAGGAAGCTCCGGACATTCTCTGGGAAACAGCCTGTGCCTTCAGCAGAAGATGGGTTCGAAGAGTGGCTAGATACCGCCACTCAGGCTTTGGAGGAATGGGAGGTACCAGAACAGCACAAGAAGCAGAGGATCACAGAGAGTTTAAGGGGACCTGCATTAGAGGCTGTACGTAATCTAAAGCTTAGCAAGAAGAACTGCACTGCACAGGATTATTTGGACATTCTGCAAGATGTGTTTGGTCGGACGGAGAACGCGGCTGAACTTCTCTACCAGTTGGACCACTGTTATCAAGAAGAGGGGGAGAAGTTGTCCGAATTCATTAAACGTCTGGATAGGATTATCCACCAGATTCTGTTAAAGAAAGGAATAGACCCCCGGAAAATAGATGAGACTCGTGCACGACAGGTTCTGAAAGGGGCTCAACCTTTAGATCCCATTGCCATACTGTTACGAACTCGTCGAGATGGCGGCATTCTAGAATACCCCGATCTGATTCGAATGGTCAGAGAGGAAGAGGTCATGTTGGACAACAAGAAGAAAAGTCGGCAGTTTGACTCAACTGCCCGGGTTGGAGTGATAAGTGTGGAAGAGGGTGACTCTCAAGTTGAACTCCTAAAGACCCAAGTGTCTCAGTTGATAGAAATGGTGTCCATCCTGACTGGTCAGGTATCCACTCTACCCAAGGGGAGTATATCGGAGAGGCCAGATGAACCTGTTAGTCTCAGCACAGATCCAGAGCCACGGCCTGTAAGATTGTTAACTTGTTTCAACTGCGGGGGAGTTGGGCATGTTAGAAGGGTATGTCCCAGCTCAGGAAATGCTGCCGCGAAACCTCGCGAGCCAGCGGGAAACTTCAGAGGACACCGGTGAAGGAGTCAACCGGGTGTCCGCCAGTCTTAAGGGACTCCAGAAGTGGTGCAGGATCAGGGAAACTGAGTCAGGGGGTCAGACCCAAATATAACACCCCCAGTTCTAGACTCCGGGTTACTGAGGGAAGGAAAGTCAATGCACACCGGATTCGGCGGGGGCCTAGATCAAGGAAGAAAAAGGAGAAGAGGGCCAGGGTACAGAGAACTGAATCAGATAACAAGGCTACATCAAGAGAATTCCCAACTAACTTGGTCGGGCCCTCCCCAGTGGTCTCGGTTCAGGTGGAAGGAATTTACACAAGAGCCCTCCTTGACACAGGGGCCCAGGTGACTCTTTTGTATAGAGACTTCTATGATAAATATCTTACCCATCTACCTTTGCAGAAGTTGGAAGATCTGGAGATATGGGGTATTGGGACCCAAAGTTTTCCCTATGACGGGTATCTGCCAATCAAGTTGACCTTTGATCCATCAGTGGCTGGTGAAGCGGAAACCTTCGACACCTTAGCGGTGGTCTGTCCTCGTCCACCCGGGGCCAACAAAAGCTCTCTCATCGTAGGAACAAACACTGACCTGGTAAGGCGCCTTCTGATACAACTGGTCCAGGGACAAGATGCTCAGGCGCCAAGGATCCATCCCATGCTATGGCAGGCCTACCAACGATTAGTGTTGGAGCAAGAGACCCCCGCAGAAGGAGTTGGACGACTCTGGAAGCTGGATAGAGCAGAAGAGATTGGGGTTTCGGCTATCGGAGTACCCAAATGCTACTGCCAGGTGACCCAAGTTGAAGGGGAGGGTTTGCCCCGGCTGTCCAAAAGGGACTTGCGGAAGGAGCAGTTGGAAGACCCTTTGGGAAAACTTCTCTTGGAAGCCCTGGAGATCCAGAGCCCTGAGTTGCTTCTAACTGACTCCCCTCAGGGGGCCCGTCTGTTGCATAGAGAGTGGACCCGGTTACAGATCAGAGAAGGAGTGGTCTACCGGAGAGGTCCATCTGAAGATCTGGAGGAGAAGTGGCAACTGTTCTTACCAGCTAAATACAGAGAGGGAGTTCTGGCCGCTCTTCATGATAATCATGGCCATCTGGGGCCCGAAAGAACCTTTCAGCTTGTCAGGGACAGGTTCTACTGGCCTTGTATGAGGGCCGAAGTTGAAGGATACTGTCATTCTTGTGTCCGGTGTATACAGAGGAAGACTCTGCCACGTCAAGCAGCCCCAATGGGCCATCTACAAAGTCAGGGACCCATGGAGCTGGTGTGCATTGATTTCCTTTGCTTAGAGCCTGATCTGAGTGGCCAGGGGAATGTCCTTGTGGTAACAGACCATTTTACCAGATATGCTCAAGCATTCCCAACAAGGGATCAGAAGGCCTCAACGGTAGCCAAAGTTCTTGTAGAGAAGTTCTTTGTACATTATGGGTTACCACAACGCCTCCATTCTGATCAGGGAAGGGACTTTGAAAGCAGACTGATCAAGAGACTGTTAGATATGTTAGGCATTCAAAAGACTAGAACCACTCCCTACCATCCACAGGGGGATGCCCAGCCTGAACGATTTAACAGGACTCTTTTGGATATGTTGGGGACTTTGAGCTCAGAGAAGAAACAGCATTGGGGCAAGCACGTAGCTGCCATTGTGCATGCCTACAACAGCACTGTCAGTGATGCTACTGGATATTCCCCTTATCGGCTGATGTTTGGAAGGGAGGCTCGGTTGCCAGTGGATTTGGCCTTTGGCATTTCGCCTGATCATACCTCTTCAGCATCGCATAGAGGATATGTGGACCGACTGCGGAAGAGTCTGAAAGCGGCCTATGACAAGGCTCAGGCCACATCTGATCAACGTGGACTGCGGAATAAAAAAAATTTCGACCTAAAAGTTCGGATCCATGACCTGCAACCAGGGGACAGGGTTTTGTTGAGAAACTTGGGTGTCCCGGGAAAACACAAGTTGGCAGACCGCTGGAAGTCCCAACCTTATGTTATCTGCAAGCAACTGCCAAACCTTCCTGTGTACCAAATTCGGCCTGAAGGAAGTGTGGGTCCATTGAAGGCTTGGCATCGGAACCATTTGCTGCCTCTCTCTGAAGCGGTTCGTATGCCCCCTGTGGAAGACTTGTCAGAGGCCCCTTCGACTTCTCGCCGGTCCAGACCAGTTACCAGATCTCAGACGACGCTCCCAGATGAGGGAGAGGGAAGTTCTCCATCTGAAGATTTGGAAGATGAAGAGGAGGTACCTGACTGGTTGTGGTCATCTCAGTTGCCAGAACCCACACCTGCCTCCCTGTCTTCGTCTGACTTGGCTGATAGAGGAGCCCTTCGGGCAGAAGCCCCTGAATTCATACCCTTTCATATGCTTCCAGAAGAAGCAGCTGAGGATGAAGATCCTGAGGAGGAGGTTGCACCCTTCTCTGAAGAAGAACTGACCTCTCTTGAACCATCAGGTGCCTCTGTGTTGGAACATGAGGAGGGGGACATGGAAGAATCCTCAGAAGTGCCTGATCCTAGTACCTCTGAGAGCATGCCTCCACGGGAACAGAGGGAAAGGAGAGTCATTCACCCACCTAAGAGACTGACCTATGATCAATTGGGTGAATGTTCGGAAGAAGCTGTTTTTACTTCCAAAAGATCTCCTGACCAGCCTAGTTCCTCCACTGTAGATTTGGTGGGGGACAACCCTAGCTCACCCCCAGGCACAACTGTACAAGCCACCCAAGTTTTGGGGGGTCTGTGAGAGATCATGAGAACAAAGTATTGAAGTAGAAAACGTTTGCATTTAAGTTTGTACATAAGGATATTGGGTTTGGCCATTATATATAAGCACAGTTTTTGATGTTCACAATTTGGTTTACTTTGTGAGTTAATGTTTGCGCACATTTTGTTGCTCTGACCTCACTATGTTTTTTCTCTTTCTCACCTTTTGATGTTTTTTTTTCAACACAAACTCTAAGATGTAAGTGTTTAAGAAATTGCAAAGGCACATGTGCTTTTTAAAGGAGCACTATATAAAAGCACTAGAAATCAGCACTATATTAACACTGTAGAAATCACTTATTTGCTTATTAATTGCACTTTATCGTTTTACTGTTGCACTGCTATTAGAATACAAAATTGGATGTATTCAGATTGACTTATTTCAGCAAAATGTTAATGTTTTTGTTGTATAATGCCAACCTATGCACTAGGGTACATACTGTTGACCTCTTTGGGGACCAAAGTTTCTCAAGTGGGGGGAGTGTGTAGCGGGGTTAAACATGCCTAAAGACACTGTTTGATATGTGGGAAGGAACTAGGCTCCCTCTAGTGGTAGCTGCATGGAATTTCCTGGGCTGTGACTTCCTTTTCACAAGATGAAGAAACTACATCTCCCAGGCTGCTTTGCAAGATCCAGGAACTAGGCTCCCTCTAGTGGTAGCTGCATGGAATTTCCCAGGCTGTGACTTCCTTTTCACAAGATGAAGAAACTACATCTCCCAGGCTGCTTTGCAAGATCCAGGGTGCACGGCTGCACCGCACGGCACTATGGGGGAGGTTATTTAAAGGAAGAGAGAAGCGCGCGAAAGGGGGGCCTTTCTGCGCTGGACTCTGAGGAACCAGCGAGCGAGAGTGAAGGACTGACACTGGATATTGGGCCAGAGCCTTTTAGCCTGGAGGGACGACGTGGAACCGTCCCATCTCAAGCACGAGGCACATTCCTGGAGGTCATACTGCTGTTTGCCGAGACCGGAAGTCATCCGCCAGAAGGACCCCGCGCGGCTGGCATATAGCCAAAGGACTGAGACCGCAGTGGAAGCGCGCGAAGGAGAAACTTCTGTTGGTGAGAGGGCACATGCCCAATAACTGACTTTATCTGCTGAAGAGACAGTTTTATCTACAGATAGCGGTAGCGCAGCAGGAGGTGATAAAACCCCGGGGTTTATCACCATACTCTCTCAGGAGACTCATAGACAAACAATAAGGTCTGTAAAGGAGTCGCCAGAGGCTTATCTCTCTCGCAGAAGTTATTGCTCAGTTACGCAGACACCCTGCGGTGACAACTAACAGCTCGTTGTTTTCTCTCTCTTGATCTTTATTCCTAATCTGGATTACAAATGAGCTCTATTCAATAACCTTGCTAGCGAAGATCAACAAGAAAGAAGAGAACTCTGGGGGAGGGACTCAGATAGGCCCACCTACCTGGTACTGTGTCTAGCCTTAATGCAGGAGGAGTGTGGGGGTATTCTTTTACCTTTTTAAAGCTGTTTTAAATAACCTTTTATGGACTTGTATTGTATTGTATTGTATCTCCCCTATTCAATTTGATATATAGTAAATTAAGTTTGGTTAATTACAATCTTGTGCGTTGTTCCATTGTGTCACCCAGAAGGACTACTATTCAAGAAGGTAACAAGGTATTGTTGCATAGTGAAGTATTGTATTCCAACCTGTGTATCTATTTGATAGTCCAGTCCTATTCTGGGTCAGTTGTGCCTGAGGAGGGATCGAGCCAATTTGATTGGGTTGTTAGGCAGGGTGTAGACCCAATAATATAATCGGCAGCTCCTGCGGGGGTGGTGCTACACGTATAACAAGTTTGTTATTAAAAAGAAAAAAAAAGCTGAACCCTTAGTATCATTTTAGGTTGACATGTTCTCCCTGGCTATTCATGGCTTCCAGTCTCTTATATATATATATTTTTTTTTTACATGTCATAGGTGGTTCATCCCTTAGTTTCTTCCCCCTCCCCCCCCCTTTTTTTCCAGTGGATGTTCAGGGTGTCATTTTCATTAATCTATTCAATTACATTTTTGATTATTGACTATTACATGCAATTATAGCTTTACTAAAGTCCTCCTCTTTTACATGGAATATCTGATAGATTTACATCATTATATCTTCAGGACTGACGGATGACGGATCCGACCAGCACCTGATATTGCCTCATCTAGAGCGGTCACACCCAAGTTTGGATTTCAGACAATTTTCTCAGTGAAGTTAGACCTGCTCGGTGAGTTTTTTGGACATTTTACTTTGATCCTGGAGTTTCTATATTCTTTTACATCATTACCATTTGTTTTTTTTTAAATTTGTTTATCGGACTGTGAGATTCTCATGTGGACATGGATGAACTACCTATGAGTCGGACACTCAGAAACTTGAACACTAATCCTCTTAGAGACGATGCACATGCCACTTTGAAACAGATAAGAGATGATAGTTCAGCTTCTGTCAAAACATTATTTCATAAACTGGAAAAGCTCATGGTGAAGGAGGTAAAAGCATATTGGGAGAAGACCACTTTGACTGAATACTTAGATGTTGAACGTATTCAGAGAGGTCTCCGTATAAAAAAAGTTCCCCACGTTTGAATTATTTAATGAAGACCTGAAAAAACAATGGACGGACACTTTGTCTACATGTTCTTTTAATCTCATGAAACTCATTATTGATTCAAAAACCCTGGAACTGAAGAGACTACAGGATGAGATCTCTGCACTACAAGAGGAAATTACACCTCTAAAAAAGTATCTCTCAGTTCACGGAGCTTGATCAAAAACTCAATGACAAAATTAATAAATTGGAAACAAATACTATCAGCGGCAAGAAGGAGAAAGACAGAATTGATTATGAGACAAACAATGTGTACATCTGGAAGAAAAACAATGCTTGGAATCGTTACCATCATAAAAAAGAGAGTCAGTTTCTCGGATCCTGAAACAGTTGTCTCGGACACCTCAGTTGCTTATACCACTTCCGATACTTCTATTGACTATCCACACAGGTCTAGATCGGGCATTAGCCCTCATAATATGTCAAAAAAATGAGTCAAGGAAGGGCAGGAACTATACAAAAAAGAAAAAGTCAAAAAAACAAAAACAAGGAGAGGAGGAAGGAAAAAACGTTGAACGTGCAGATGGCCAATATTACCTCAGGACACATCGCAAGTAACTTACTCAAATGTTTTGAATTTATCTCAACGGACTTTCACATCAAGTGAAGTATCTTTATTGTCCAGGGGTCTCAATTTTTGCCCTCATGCACATCTAAATCCGTTCGATACGGTTTTAAATATAAATAAATTTGTACGCAATTTAACCCTCAAAAGACACTTTTTTGTTGAAACTGACAGCAACGTTACAGAGGAATCTGTTTCAGAACTCACTCCGATAGCTAATCCCCCGACTCTTTCCTTCCAGAAACGATGTGCCAGCATGGAACTGGAAGAGTTGGCATATGAATCCTGTGCTTTAAATCTTGATAAAGAGGAAGGAACTCGCCGGGTGTTTTTGAATGTACCCTCAACTTTTTATCCTATACAATCTAGGTCTACAGATATGGATACGTTCCAAAAACTAATCGAGAGAGACATCTTCAAATTGGCATCTACTATTCCTCCACACGTAAAAAGAAATATAGACAATTTAACTACTGATGAAAGGAAGGCTCTGAAACTCCTAAAGGAGGACTCCTCCACCATTATTAAAAATGTGGACAAGGGAGGTGCATTGGTTGTCTTGGATAAAGAAATTTACAAAAAGGAAGCCATGAGACAACTTATGGATCCTAACACCTATATTACCTTAAGGGTGATCCGACCAACAGGTTCAGAAATACATTGGCCAATTTGGACAACAAAGGAGCAGCTTTAGGAGCCTTTTCCATTAAAGAATCTGAGAACATGATCCCGGATTTCCCAGTGATACCAATCTTTCACCATCTCCCTAAGATACATAAGGGATTAGATCCAGTTTTTGGAAGACCAATAGTTTCTGGTATTGGCTCTCTTAATGAGCGTCTGGGGGAATGGCTGGATGGACAACTCCAACATTTGGTTTAAGCATTTCCGAGCTATTTAAAAGATTCTAACCATCTCTTAAGCCTTATGGACACATTTGTTTGGTCAGATGATTACAACTGGATCACATGTGATGTGTCCAGCTTGTATTCGTCAATCCCACATCAATTAGCCTTGGAGGCGATTAGACATACATTAGAGGTTTTCACGGATGTGTCTCCTGTTCTCCAGCCCTTTATTGTGGATGTTCTGGAATACCTTCTTAAGCACAACTATTTCTCCTTTGATGGAATTTTCTACCTCCAAAGGTGCGGGGCAGCGATGGGAGCCAAGTTCTCCCCCTCTCTAGCAAACCTATACATGGGTTGGTGGGAGAGGTCCCGCATCTTTGGAAGTACAAATCCATACAGAGAACAAACCTTTTTATACCTTCGCTATATAGATGATCTGCTCTTTATCTGTCACAAAACAGTTGATTTTGATATGTTCATACAATTTTTAAATGATAACGATTTAAATCTCAGCTTTACAGGATCAATTAGTTCTGAAGCAATAACATTTTTGGACATCACCCTGAATCATGTGGGAAGTAAAGTCATTACTACTTTATATAGAAAACCCCAGGCAGGGAACAGCCTGTTACATGCTAAATCAGGCCATCCCCTCCATACCATAAAAGGGATACCAGTAGGACAGTTTCTCAGATTAAGGAGAATTTGTAGCGATACAATCACTTTTAAACAAGAATCTTTTGCTTTGTACCAACGTTTTCTCCAGAGAGGCTACCCTAAATGGATGCTAGACAGAGCATACCATCTGGCTCTGAAGAGAAACCGAACAGACCTTTTACATTCTAAAAGGTCTTACCAATCAAGCACACACCATCATTCTATTTCAGAGCCCTTTGATAAGGAGACGAATATAGAAGGGAAAGTGTGCAAAAAAATGATACCCTCTCTCACGTTAGCACTTCCATATAGTTTGGAATTTAACAAAATTAAATCAATAATAAATATGCATCTCCCTATCCTACATACAGATGCTAATTGTGAAACAAATTCTTAATCAGGGCGTCAATATTGTGGCAAAAAGAGCGGTCACATTGGGGAATACTTTATCCCCTAGTCTGTTTTCCTCTAAAGTCCATTCTACATCCCTAACATGGCTACACTGTAAAGGCAATTATAAATGCGGGACACGAGATTGTCTTACTTGTCCCCACATTCTGACAGGCACCCAGTTTTTGTCTTCAACCAGTGGCAGGAGTTTTAAAATCAATAAATGTTTTAATTGTAATACAGAATATTCAATTTATCTTATCTCCTGCAAGGTTTGTTCAGCCCAATATGTTGGCAGAACAACCAGAAAACTAAAAGACAGATTCAGGGAACATCTGAGTGACATCTGATGTCTTAAATCTACAAATGTGGCCCGCCATTTTAACAATTTACACAATGGTGATGCTTCTCTAGTCATGGTTCAAGTGATAGAAAAGGTTCTAAATTCTACTAAAGGGGGAGATATATTCCAGACACTTTGCAAGAGAGAAGTGTTCTGGATATATAAGCTCCAGACACGCCAACCTGAAGGTATGAACTTTGAGTGGGACGTGATACATTTTTATACCTAGTTTTCCAACAGATTTCTCTTTAAACCTTTATATTTATCTCCATCATTGGATGGATGGATTTGGGATACTCTGGTTTTATCTTAATATACTATGTTTTATATTAAGATGTTATATTGTATTATATTTATATTTATATTCAACTTATTACTATATATTTATATATCTATTCCATACAGAGTTTTACCCTATTTATCCGCCATTATTGATACTATACTATTATGATCTCCAAAGTTCAACAATGTCCCTTTTCAACATTTTCTTGGTCATTCATATTTATAATTCATTCATTCATATAGTTTCTTCCCCCCCCCCCCTTTTTTTTTGCTTCCCCTCCCTCCTCCTTCTCTTTTACAACACAGCTGTAGAAATGGCATACACATGCACTATGCTTCTTCCAGCTAACAATTTATGGGCTTGCCTTGATGAATTCATGGCTTCCAGTCTCTTATATATATATATGTTTTTACACCATATATATATATATATTTTTTTTTTACATGATCTATCAGTCATAGGTGGTTCATCCCTTAGTTTCCCCCCCCCCCCTTTTTTTTTGATTATTGACTATTACATGCAATTATAGCTTTACTAAAGTCCTCCTCTTTTACATGGAATATCTGATAGATTTACATCATTATATCTTCAGGACTTTTTTGGCTATTTTTTACCGAGCAGGTTCCCCTACATCATCCACACATTGATCGATTAGAGTGTCGGTCTTCTGGACAGCGACATATTTATATATAATGCAGGTACAAGGGGTACCAAACAAGTCGCTAAATTATCCAGCCCGACTTTCTGTTTTTCCTGTTTGTATTGTGTAGTCATACATATATACACATTTATTTTTATGAATAAAAAAAAAAAATCTTTTTGCCTTTTACATATAGTGTTTTTAGAATTCGTTCAAATCTAGTGAGACTGAGACATCGCACCTGTTTCTCACATGTGCACGATCTCTCATAATATACCAACTTTTTCATTTTATCTCACAATGTTTTCTCTGATTTTTTATTCACATGTATCTTCTACACATACACGTCTTTTTCATCGGTCATTTTTTTGACATTGAACCAATTTTGGATTTTTTGGTGCACATTCTCTATATATATTACATCTATGTAGATTAATACTTTTATCAGGAGGCACATATATCACCAAGATTGTTTTATATGTTATCATGCATTTATTTATTTCACATTTTTGTTATATATATTTTATACACTTTATATTCACATCATTTATATGATTATGTATTGTACACTTGTATACCATATGGAAAATTTTCCTGTATGTTGTTGCTTGTATACATATCACATGTATTTTTTCTTCATTGTTTCATAGTTTTTGGCAATGATTTCTTATGTTTTTGTTTGGGGAGACTTTTGCTCGTGAATTCAGACCACAGGTGATTGCAGCGGTTCATTTCAATGAACACTCAATTAATTCAATCAGTTTCAGCTGCACATTCACCTTTATCTGAGGTCTGTTCACGATCAGAATTCACTTGGTAATGAGTAAGCGACATTCTTAGTCGTGAAACGCGTCTACCTTTTTGTCCCATGTCTCACAGTTTGATTTTTTGATGTTTGTTTGATGTAGAATAAATCACTCCCTTTTTGATTTCAACCTCGGAGTGCGGTCACTTTTTCCTCTACAATCTAGTCTCTCATCATAGCCAGCCAGAAGGATATGCGGCCCTCTCCGCGGAATCGGCCGCAGAGAGGCCGGCGGCAAGTGTGGACACAACAAGGTGACAAGTGACATGATGGGTGAGTCCCCTGTGCCGGCAGAAGCCTCGGCCCACCGGGCATATGCCCGGTCTGCCCTATGGCCAGTCCGGGCCTTCTCCCAGCTCTCTGCCACCTTATTGGCTTAGAAAACAACAGAGGGAGCCATTGGCTGCTGCCAAATGTAATGGAAATATGAGGCCTACAATTATTTTTACCTTCATGAACATTATTGCGAACTTTTCATAGGGGTATAAGTCTCAGTTCCAAAGAAACTCCAAGAACTGGACAATCTTAGAACAGCTGTAATAGAAGAACATTACAAACTGGTCCTTGAATTCTCTGGCCACCTGGTAATGTAATCTAACTGTAATGTTAAATAGCCCCTAAAGAGGTATGTGACAAATAAGTCTGTGGAACAGGTGCTTCAAAGGACTCAATTGAGGTGATGGGGGGGGATGGAAGTCAGCTAGGACGATGTGTCTTTTATGACAGCTGATGTCCTCCAGCTAACCAAGCATCTTGAGGTTCTCATAGTCAAACAATGCCCCATGTTGAACGTAAATGGCAGAATCTTAAGATATGTGAAAGGGAGTGTCTCTACCTGGATAGGTGGGAGTAAAGGGGGGCAGAAATGAGATATAAAAGCAAGACACAGACCCTAACTTTCTCTCTTGATCTGTGGCTGCACCATGGGAACATAAGGTTTTTCTGTGTAACGTATCACCATTATTCTTTGTTCCTCTTTTCTGTCAATTTTCTGTCCTGTCTATATTTCCATTGTACCATCATTCTTTTTTGTATTACTTACTTACTTTGTATTTTATTTGTAACATCACTGCCTTTAAAGTTTTACCAGCTACGTTATATTTGGTTATTAGAAAGTTTCTTTTCCGTATAAATAAATTATATCTTTATTTTTTAGCACAGTTATTATTTGTTAAAATGGAGTAAGAAAATGAACAATGGTCGCTGGAAATATGCAATCCTCACTCACCCAGCGCTTAAAACATAAAAGAGATACAATTAATAAAACAAACCCTGAATGTATGGGTTGCAGCTGCTGCTATATAATATACAATGTAACAGGTGTAATAGAAATAATCTAAAAAAGATAGATATAACCACAACACTAGCAGCGCTAGTAAGTACACAAGATAAGTACTTATACACAACTAAATGTCAATCATGCAAAAAGGAATCGCTTGACAACTATATAAAGTCTCTGATAAGTAACAATTGGAATCCAGTGTGACTTGATCCGATCAAAGGGAAGGGTGTGAAGGATATCTCTGTCATCCACTAAACCTCCACCAAACACCGGTGCTCCCCCCTCACTCTGGACACTCACCAGATACTAGATCAGAACTCTCCCATAAGCCACAAACTGGTCCCTGGATCGTGTCTCCACACTCTTTAGATCCCGATTCCAAATGACATTTAGTAGCCTCCTCTGCTGCCACTTCCAGTAATGGCTTCTCTTAATTTCCTCTCAACTTGTTTCCTCTCAACTCGTCAGTTGAGAGGAAATTAAGAGAAGCCATAACTGGAAGTGGCAGCAGAGGAGGCTACTAAATGTCATTTGGAATCGGGATCTAAAGAGTGTGGAGACACGATCCGGGGACCAGTTTATGGCTTATGGGAGAGTTCTGATCTAGTATCTGGTGAGTGTCCAGAGTGAGGGGGGAGCACCGGTGTTTGGTGGAGGTTTAGTGGATGACAGAGATATCCTTCACACCCTTCCCTTTGATCGGATCAAGTCACACTGGATTCCAATTGTTACTTATCAGAGACTATATAGTTGTCAAGCGATTCCTTTTTGCATGATTGACATTTAGGGTAGCTGATTTTGACAGGTACCCGCTCCCACCTCTGGTGAGGTCACCGCAAGGATCTACTGTCAACGATGTTCAGCCCACCCCACCACAGCTTTTTGGGACACACACAGGTCCCAGAAGACAATGGGACCATTCACAGAGCACATGTGCAGTAGGAAACTGGCTGTGAAGTTGGAAGTTCTCACTATCGGTTTCCCTTACCTAGGATGCCCGACACCTGCACCTGAAGCCAATTGAAGAATCGGCTTGTGTGAAGACATTGCTTAACCACTTCTGGACCGGAAGGATTTCCCCTCTTAATGACAGGCCATTTTTTGCAATTTGGGACTGCGTTAATTTAACGGACAATTGCGCGGTCGTGCGAAACTGTACCCAAATAAAATTGATGTCCTTTTTTTCCCCACAAATGGAGCTTTCTTTTGGTGGTATTTAATCACCTCTGCAATTTTTATTTATTGTGCTATAAACAAAAAAGCGACAATTCTGAAAAAAAAAAAAAAAAAAAAACAATAATTTTCACATTCTGCTATATAACATTCCCAAAAAAAAATGTAAAAATCCCAATTTTTTAACATTTTAGGCCGATTTGTTTTCTGCTACACATTTTTGGTAAAAAAAAAAATCGCAATAAGCATATTTTGAATGGCTTGCGCAAAGGTTATCGCGTCTACAAACTAGGGGAAAGATCATTTTATTGTTTTTTTTTTTTTACTAGGAATGGCGGCGATCTGCAATTTTTTGCGGGACTGCAACATTTGGGCAGACAGATTGGACCCCTGACTGACATTTTTGAAACTTTTGGGGTTACCAGTGACATTACTACAGTAATCAGTGATAAAAATATGCAATGTTACTGTAATAATGACACTGGCAGGGAAGGGGTTAACCTAGGGGTGATCAAGGGGTTAAATGTGAGCCTAGGGGAGTGATTCTAACTGTATGGGGGTTGGGCTTGTGAAATGATCATAGAGACCTGTGATCCTATATAGAAAAGTCACAGGCACTCTGTGATCATTCCAGAGAGAAGAACGGTCAGCTGTGTTTACAACTCTTACACACTCTCTCCCCACTCTGTGCTCGGCAGATGCCAGCACCTGCCTTCCGGTTCACTTCCCTTCGAGCATTGCGACGCAGTGGGGTGGAACCGGCGGCAAATTCAAAAGTGTAAGTAAAATAAATTACTTGATAGAAAGTTGTTATCCTAATGGATTACATTGTATCAAGCAATCTACCTCAGAAATTCACTCACTGACTTTTCCAGTGCCCTCCCTGCGCTTTTCCAGTTCTTTGTGCCTGGAAAATTGAGAACGACCATGACGTCCAAAAAGCACTCTTTTGCGCAAAAGCACTTTTAGATGAACTGGAAAACAACAGCAGCAAAACGGAGTTATTTGATGAACTGAGCGATAGCGATTCGTGGGAAAATTTGTCATCAGGTACAGAAAGTGATGACGACAGCGACGATTCTGCGACTGAGCTCAGCGATGTGCGGACTTGGTGCTCTATTGACTGCTGTACGGATCAGGCAGCCCCCCCAAGATTCCCATTTACAGGAGCATCTGGTATAAAAGTTGATATTGACCATGACAACCCCTTGGCACTCCTCCAATTATTTTTGACCGTTGACCGATGAGGTTATTGAAAAAATTGTTACTGAGACCAACCGGTACAAAGACCAACAATGCGCTATGCAATGGAGGTTTGCAAGATGCAGAAAGTGGGAACCAGTGACCAAAGATGACCTGAGGAGATTTCTGGGCCTAATAATTCTTCAGGGAGTGGTGGGTAAACCCCTGCAGAAGTGGTATTGGACAACCAATTCATTATCCACCACTCCATTCTTTGGCACAGTCATGTCAGAATACCGATTTTCCCTTATAATGAAATATCTGCACCTTGAAAATAATGAAGAATTTGATAAAACTACCCATCCTGCACCAAAACTAAAAAAAAATTGGGAAGTATATCAAATGATTCTTCAGAATTTCCAACGGAGCTATGTGCTAGAAAGAGACATCAGCATAGATGCAAGTCTAATGGACTACAAGGGAAGGCTCAGCTGGGTGCAATACATTGCATCAAAGAGGGCACGATTTGGTGTAAAATCCTACATGCTGTACGAATCATTAACTGGCTACATTTGGAATTCAGTGGTATACACTGGAAAAGGAACAAAAAATACAGTAATTATGGAATGGCAACATCTTCTGTTCTTTCACTGATTGAGCCATTGCTAAATCAGGGCTATTGTTTAACAACGGAAAACTTTTATACGTCTCCTGAACTTTATGAGGTTCTACTGCACAACAAAACTGATTCCTATGGAACCGTAAGGGCTAACCGGTGCGACATGCCGCCAATGATTGGCAAAAAGAAGCTGAAGACAGGAGAAATAGTTGCCTGGCAGAAAGGCAAAATTATGGCACTGCAATGGCGGGACAAGAAAGATGTGTGCCTAATGAGTACAGTGCATAACACCTCCACTGTTATGGTACGCATGAAAGGTAGGAAAGAAGTCATGAAGCTACAAGTAGTGATAGACTACAACACCATGGGAGGTGTCGACAGAGCTGACCAAGCAATGACATTCTACCAAGCTATGAGGAAGCAGCAAAAAAAATACTATAAAAAGATCTTCAGACTTCTTCTTGAGCAATGCTTGAAGAATGTCTACATTCTGCTAAAAAAAAAGAGTGACAAGCCTTTGAGTCACCAAACACCATCAATGGCTGTGAACAGATCTGGACGTTGTGCAGTTGGCGTTGTCAACCGGGAACGCCTGACTGGTCGTCACTTCATGGACTACATCCCACCAACTGAGAAAAAGTCGGCACCTACAAGGATGTGCCGGGTTTGTTGCTCGAAAAGAGATGCCAGTGGAAGGAAAATAAGAAAAGAAACCGGATACTATTGTCCCGATTGTGACGTCGGACTTTGTGCAGTCCCATGTTTCAAAATATTTCATACCCGAGATGTTTATGAACCTTTATTACAGTGACTAGTAATATCGCACCCCTTGTTTGTACATATTTCAGTGTTTTTGGTTTAATTATATTATTGAATAAAATGTATTATTATTATATTATAATTTTATGATTTCGTGTTTCAAACTTTATCATACCCGGGATGCCTACTAGACTCTTGTTTGGACAGATTTAAGTGGGTTATTCCTAAGAATTACAGGCCTAAAATATAAAACAACAGATTTCCATGCAAAACAATGTACCGCTTTTAGCACAAAAATTTTGACATAATCAGACCGCCAGGGAGGTTAAAGCCACAAGCTAAAATCTCAGAAGTATTAACATACATGTGCATATTAAACGAAGTATGTCAAATCAGCACTCAGGTCTGGTTCACACCAGCAGTTGCATTGCAGTGCAGCAGCTGGTGTGTGGTGCCATCCAGCTGAGATCAGCACTGTTATGATGCTCTCCTTTTTTTTTTTTAAACAAACTTTATTGAGATGTCACACATACTGGTTGTCTAAAAATGTATAAAAAAAAATATCTTCAAAGAGTATATATGGAAGACTCTTTAAAAACAGCCACAAAATTGTGAATTTCTTTACAATGTCTTTTTTCATGCAGGTGGAATACTGGAAAGAACTCCACAAATGTCTGAGTGCTGCAGTGTCAGGTGTTTAAACATTCTACCATGTTCATAAAACTGGCAATAACTGCTTCCGAACCACCCGCCACCTTTTTACTGCGGCAGGGTGGCTCTTCTGCGCAAACCGAGGTAGACCTACGTCGGTCGCGCATGGAAAGTTAGGGGGCAAGCACGCACCACCAGCGGCGTGCTCCTGCCCCCACTCGGCAGCGGAGAGAGAAGAACGGTCAGCTGTTGTAAACAGAGCTGACTGTTCTTCTCCCTGCAATGACCATAGAGCCCATGTGATCTTTCTATATAGGAACACATGTCACTATAGTCATTTCAGAAGCCACGCCCCCCCCCACACACAGTTAGAATCACTCCCTTAGGTTCACATTTAACCCCTTGATCGCCCACAGGGTTAACCCCTTCCCTGCCAATAGCATTATTACAGTAACAGTGCATATTTTTAGCACTGATTACTATAAGCGGTTATTGCCAGTTTTATGAACATGGTAGAATGTTTAAACACCTCAAAAGTGTCAGAAATGTCAGTTAGGGGTCCGATCTGTCCATTGCAATGTTGCAGTCCTGCAAAAAATCGCAGATTGCCATCATTACTAATAAAAAAAATAAATAAATAAAAATGACATAAATCTTTCCCGTAGTTAGTAGATGCAAAAACTTATTGCAATTTTTTTTTTTTTTTTACCAAAAATATGTAGCAGAACACAAATTGGCCTAAAATGTTAGAAAATGTTGATTTTTAATTTTCTTTTTTTTTTGAGAATGTTTTATAGCAGAAAGTGAAAAATATTGTTTTTTTTTTTTTTTCAGAATTGTCGCTCTTTCTTTGTTTATAGCGCAACAAATAAAAATTGCACAGGTGATCAAATACCACCAAAAGAAAGCTCTATTTGTTTGAAAAAAAGGACATACATTTCGTTTGTGTACAGCATCGCACGACCGCGCAATTGTCAGTTAAAGTCACGTAGTGCCAAGTTGAAAAAATTGACCTGGTCATTAAGAGGGCAAATCCTTCCAGTCTTAAAGTGGATAAGGGTATTCATTAGTTCTTATTCTTGATGCCACCATGGGCGTCCGCAAGCTAGGGAAGTGCCCCCCCCCCCTGGAATCTCAACTGCCCCTTTAAAATGGTTGTTAAGCCGCTTTATACCATCCTGTCTGGTCTGTTTAATAATCTTGTGTGCTAGTGCCCCTTTGTCTGTGTATGTGTTTTAAAAAAATAAGCTGTTCTTTACTGGTTTTCAGCGCGCCGATCGCTGCTCACGTGACCTTCCAGCTCTCTCCTTTCCCCATTGACAGCTGCCTGCAGTGGGCGGGGCCGAGGATTCCCCAATGGCATCAGTCGGGAGGGGAGGAGGAGAGGCTGAGAGGAGGAGAGAGGCAGCGTGAACGGCGATCGGCACTCTGAAAACTGGTAAGGAACAACTTATTTTTATAAAACACAGACACAGGGGCACGCAGGATTATTAAACAGACTGTAGACAGAATATGAAACTTTAAATAAAACTACAGCAGCTGGAGGGGAGGATGCGGGCACTGACACAGGAGCAGACAGGGGGGGGAAGAGGGGGGAGAGAGAACAGAGGAAGACAGGAGAGCTGCGGATGACGGAGGCACATAGACTGACCACAGTGTCAGAGCTTAGCAGCCATGGTATACCGTTGTCAGTTTACAGAGGGGAGGACAAAGCCAGGCAGAATCAGCTAGGTATTTCAATCACAGCCAATGAGGAGGGAGCGGGGGCAGGGCTGAGCCACGTTCTTTGTGTCTTGTGAGAGCGAGGGTCTGGAGTGAGCATACAAGTGCCCCCCGATAGAAGCAGCTTGCTATGGGGACACCCAGCAGGGGGGAGGAACCAGGAGCGCTGGCAGGAGACCTGAGTGGGGGAGGATCAGGGCTGTTCTGTGCAAAACTATTGCACAGAGTAGGTGCATATGACAGGTTTGTTATTTTAAAAAAAGTTATCTTTAAAGTGTTACTAAGCCCAGGGGCCTGCATTTACTATATCTGGTCTCCCACAGTACACAGAACATGGAAATGCAATTAATTTAGTAAATATAAACAACTAAATACCTTTTCTCATCAGAAGTATATAGCAGTCTTGTGACTTCTATCAGTTCCTGGTACAAGCTTGTTGGAGGAGTGTTCATACTGCACTGAGCTGTCTTATCAGGATCCAGGACCTCTGACCCTCTGTCTGGACAGTGCTGATTGGCCCTGTACTGATCACATAAACTCTCCCAAGAAGAAAAAACTCTCTAACACTACACACCAAACTGAGCATGTGCAGCTTGACTCCAAAGGCTCTGTCTTATCCGGACATGTTTTGTAGTCGGTGGAAGAAGGGGAGGATCAGAGAAGACAGGATCAAACAGCCTTTTTACACAATGCAGAGGATTAACCCCTTCCACAGTTCCACAGTGAGTATAACAAGCATGCTTTACTGCATATACAGATGGATATAACTGTTGTGGGATAGTAACACTTAGGTTACTAGTGGTGTATCCCAAGATTCAGTGTTGGGACCCCCGTTCTTTTTAATACATAATGATATAGGGTCTGGGATAAAAAGTACCATTTCAGTTTTTGCAGATGACACCAAGCTATGCAGTGGAATAACTTCCTTACATGATGTCTCCAATTTACAAGCTGACCTCAAAGCACTGTTTCATTGGGCAACTATGTGGCAGATAAATGTAAAGTTATGTACTTGGGGGGCTGAGAATATGCATGCATCCAACATATTCGGGGAAGTACAATTGGGGGAGTCCATAGTGGAGAAGGATCTGGGTGTTCTGGTAGATCCTAAGCTTAATAATAGCATGCAATGCCAAGCTGCGGTTTCCAAAGCAAGCAAAGTCCTTTCTTGTATTAAAGAGGAAGTAAACCCTCCTCTGACACTTTTACCTATAGGTAAGCCTATGATAAGGCTTACCTATAGGTACTGTAAATATCTCCTAAACGTGTACCGTTTAGGAGATATTTACCTTAGAGCCCATTCACACTAGCACGACTTGTGAGGTGACTTGTGTAGCCCCAGGTCGCTTGACATAACAAAAGCAATGTTAATCAATCAGTGCCGTCTTAATTGGCACTACTGAAGTCGCTCCGACTTCAGAAAAGGGTCCTGTACTACTTTGGGGCGACCTGTGATCCGACTGTCCCATATACTTCAATGGGAGTCGCCTCCTTATCTTAATTGACACGACTTGTTATCAGACTTTCCAGGAAGAAGAAAGAGATTAGCGAGGCATTCCCCACAGTCAGACAAAGTCGCCTGTCTCTTCAAAGTAGTGCACAAGTCTCTTCCAAGTCTCTTCCAAGTCTCATCCAAGTCTCTTCCAAGTCTCTAAACAAGTCTCTTCAAGTCACGGGCGACTTTCTGGTCGTGGTAGTGTGAACCAGCTCTTACATGTAGCCACTGACGTCACTGGTGCATGCGCTCTGAAGGAACGGCCGCTCGTGCCGTTTCTTCAGAGCCCCGTGCCGTGACTGTCGGCTCCCGCGCGCGTGCGTGGGAGTGACGTCACCGCGTCTCCGGCCAATCAGATGGCCGGATGCCGCGATCCCGGAAGACGGGCAACTGGACATATCGCCTGTCATACAGGTGAGCGGGCGGCACGGCGGGGGCTCGTTCTAAGGTAAGTATTTCATAATGAGCTAGTATGCAATGCATACTATTTCATTATGTGTTTCTCTTACAGGTTGCAAAAAAAAAAAAAATTGTATGGGTTTACAACCTCTTTAAGAGAGGCATGGATTTCAGAGAGAGAGAGATATAATTTTGCCCCTGTACAAATCATTAGTAAGACCTCATCTGGAATATGCAGTTCAGTTTTGGGCACCAGTTCTTAAAAAGGATATTGGGGAACTGGAGAAAGTGCAGAGAAGGGCATCCAAACTGATAAGAGGCATGGAGGAGCTCAGCTATGAGGAAAGATTAGAGGAACTGAATTTATTCTCTCTTGAAAAGAGGGGATTAAAGGGGGATATGAACAACATATATATTGTAAATATATATGTGGTCCATATAGTGAACTTGGTGTTAAGTTATTCACTTTAAGGCCATCCCAGAGGACAAGGGGGCACTCTTTATGTCTAGAGGAAAAGATTTAATCTCCAAATGTGGAAAGGCTTCTTCACAGTAAGAGCTGTGAAAATGTGGAATAGACTCCTTCAAGAGTTGTTTTTGTCCAGTAGATTGCTTTAAAAAGGCCTGGATTCTTTCTTAAATGTACATAAAATAACCAGATAGCAACATTTTTAGGTAATGTTGATTCAGGAAATATCGGGGGATCAGAAAGGATTTTTTTCCACCTGAAATTAACTAAGCAACTAACTAAACTAAGCACGCAGGAACTATCCTATTGGATAGAATGAGGTCAGCTGACTACCTGAATATACTGAATGACCAGGTTATTCCAACTGGAAGGTCGTCTACAGTACCTGACTACACCATCTCTGGCAGCGACTCCAAATCCACTCACTGCAGTCTCCACCTCCGCTCCTTCAACTTCAGGACAGTCAGCTCCAACTCCTACGATGATGGCTCCGCCTCCCGAACCAAGAGTACCTATACCTGAACGCTTCTCGGGGGATCGCCGGAAGTTTAAGTCATTCAAAAATGCCTGCCTGCAACCCAGAACTTTTTCTTTAGAGACAGTTAAAGTGGGGTTTATTATTTCCCTGTTGTCTGATGAACCCCAGTCCTGGGCCCATCAGTTACTGGAACAGAAGGATCTTGCTGTCAGTTCCGTTGAGGTTTTCCTCGAGGCTATGGCACAGCTGTACGATGACCCACAACGTACGGTCACGGCCGAGGCTACGCTCCATAAACTACAGCAAGGCCGACGCCCTGTAGAGGATTACACAGTGGACTTTCGTAGGTGGGCCGCAGACACAGGGTGGAATGAGGCCGCCCTCAAATACCAATATCGGTTAGGTCTGTCTGAAACCCTGAAAGATGAGTTGGCACGAGTAGAGACCCCCACCTCATTAGAGGGGCTCATTCAACTCGCCATCCAATTGGACAGACGTTTGCGGGAACGCAGGTCTGAACGAGCTCAGTCTTATCAGCCTACATGGATGTTACCCAAGGTGCCACCATCTCCTGCTCCTCTACCCACTGCTACCAACCCAATGTCTCCTGAAGAGCCTATGCAGATCGGAGTGGTCCGTACAGCCTTAACCCCTGCTAAAAGACTTTGTCGCAGGCAATTGAACTTATGTCTTTACTGTGGGGAAGATGGACACTTTCTCCGTAACTGCCCAGTGAGACCTAGTAAGCCCGTTGCTTCCAACCATCTGCATCATCAAATTCCGGGACCCTCTCCCATTCACCTAGTCCTTCTTGTTTCATTACAGGTGGCAGAAGGAGAGATCAAGCTGCCCGCAATCATTGATCCTGGAGCCTGCAGTTGTTTCCTGGATATCTCTGTGGCAAGAAATCTTCATATTCCACTCCAGACCAAGCGCCATAAACTGGAAATCCACCTTGCAGATGGCACCACTCCCAGGTCCGGGCCCGTCATTCAGGAGACCTTACCCGTACTTGCCACTACTGGCCCTGGCCATAAGGAACTTCTAAACTTTGACGTCCTTCCTTCACCCATGTTTCCTGTAATTCTGGGAATTCCGTGTCTACGGGCCCATAACCCGTTGATAGACTGGTCCAAAGGGGAAGTATCCTTCAAATCAGTGTACTGCCTCCAACATTGTATGACTCCTGAGATACCTCCTCCTGCCAGCTGTCTTGCCATTCAGCCTGTTTCCAATGCCAGCCAAGACGTTCCTTCCGTCTATCATAATTTTCTGGACGTGTTTGATAAAAAGAAGGCGGACTCTCTACCACCTCACCGTCCCTATGACTGCCCAATAGAATTATTGCCTGGTGCTGAGATCCCTTTTGGCCGTATTTTCCCACTCTCAGAGACGGAACTTGAAGCCCTACGGCAATACATCGATGAAAACCTCAGCAAGGGTCGTTTTTCTTCTTCTCCGGCCGGAGCCGGAATCTTTTTCGTGGAGAAAAAAGACCACACCCTTAGGCCATGTGTGGACTACAGGGACTTGAATAAAATAACTATAAAAAAACGGTACCCACTTCCTCTCGTTCCTGAGCTCTTCCAGAGGTTTCGTTCTGCTCAAGTCTTTACTAAATTAGACTTACGAGGTGCCTATAATTTGGTACGGATCCGCGAGGGCGATGAGTGGAAAACTGCCTTTCGAACCCGTTTCGGGCATTTCGAATATTTGGTTATGCCCTTCGGGCTGTGTAATGCCCCCGCCACTTTCCAGCACCTAGTAAATGATATTTTCAGAGAATTCCTGGACAATTTCCTCATCGTTTACTTAGACGACATTCTTATTTTTTTCTACTACCCTGGAGTTGCACAGAATACATGTACAAAAAGTATTAGCCACTTTTAGAAAACATGGGCTTTATGCTAAAGCAGAAAAATGTGAATTCGAGAAGTCATCCATACAATTTCTGGGTCTGATTATCTCCACAGATGGAATAGCAATGGACCCTCAGAAAGTGTCTGCCATCCTGGAGTGGCCTGCCCCCTCTGACAAAAAGGGCATCCAAAGGTTTGTGGGTTTCGCAAACTTTTACCGAAGGTTTATTAAGGACTTTTCCCGCATCATTGCCCCCATTACGCAAATCACTCGGCAAAACACTCGGTTCCAATGGTCCCCAGAGGCTCAAAGTGCATTCGACAAGCTCAAGGCTGTATTCACCAGTGCTCCTGTGCTACAACACCCAGACCCAGCCTTACCTTACGTCCTTGAAGTTGATGCTTCAGAAGTGGCCACGGGAGCTGTCCTATCGCAACGCCAGGGACCCAAGGCATTGCTTCACCCTGTAGCGTTTTTTTCTAGAAAACTCAGTCAGCCCGAGAAGAACTACGATGTAGGGGACCGAAAACTATTGGCCATCAAGGCCGCATTAGAAGAATGGCGATATTTGCTGGAGGGCGCAGCCCACCCAATAATGATATTCACGGACCACAAGAACCTCGAATATCTCCGATCAGCCAAACGCCTAAGGCCTCGGCAGGCCAGATGGGCGCTATACTTTTTGAGGTTTAACTTCCACCTCACATACCGGCCAGGCTCTAAGAATGGGAAGGCAGATGCCCTCTCGCGGATGTTCCCTGAAACTCCTGTGGATGTCACCCCCAGTACAATTCTGTCCTCTCAAAACTTTCTTTTACTCCAGCCTGACCTTAGGACCACCCTTGAACTGGCCTCTGCCCGCTGCACTGCTCCTGAGACTGCTACTCTCAAAAAACAGGGAAAATTTTTTTTGCATGAAGACAAGTTCTTTGTACCCCAGGAAGCCAGACTCACGGTCCTTAAAGCTCTTCATGACCATCAACTTGCCGGTCACTTTGGGGTCCGAAAGACCTTAGAACTAATTCAGCAATCCTACTGGTGGCCGAACCTAAGAAAGGACTGTAAGGACTATGTGAGTTCCTGTACGACCTGCCTTCGGAGTAAAGGCAGTCACGTCCAAGCCTGTGGTCTGTTGAAACCACTTCCGGTCCCAAGACAACCATGGGAAATGTTGTCCATGGACTTTATTGTGGACCTACCTTCTTCAGAGGGATTCTCCACAATTATGGTGATAGTAGACCGCTTGTCTAAAATGGCCCATTTTATTCCCATGGTTGGCACTCCTTCGGCCGTGGACATGGCACATACCTTTGTCAAGGAAATAGTGAGGCTACATGGTCTACCCGGCAGCATTGTATCCGACCGTGGAGTACAATTTACTTCCAGATTCTGGAGGTCTCTCTGTAAAGCCTTGAATATTGAAGTCTGCTTATCTTCAGCATATCACCCCCAAAGTAATGGTCAAACAGAAAGAACCAACCAAACCATTGAGCAATATCTCCGCTGCTTTTCCACATTTTCACAAGACAATTGGGTAGCCTTACTCCCGTGTGCGGAATTTGCCTACAATAACACAATTCATGCTTCCACCCGCCAGTCTCCATTTTTTGCAAACTATGGGTTTCACCCATCCTTTTTACCTAACCCTGTGTCTGAAACTACAGTACCTGCTGTTCAAGATAGGGTAGCCTTCCTGCAAGAAAATTTTCTGCTATTACAAAAGACCATGCAAAAGGCACAAGAAGCCAAAAGGAATGCTACGACAAGAGAAGGAGGGATAGCCCGGCCTTGAAGGTGGGAGACAAAGTGTGGCTGTCCACTCTTAACCTTAAGTTGGCCTGCCCATCCAAGAAGCTGGGTCCAAGATTCATTGGTCCCTTCCCGATCAAGAAGATGGTCAACCCTGTGGCTTTTGAATTATGCCTTCCAGATACTTACAAAATTCACCCAGTCTTCCATGTGTCTTTGCTTAAACCGGTCAATCCTGGTCCTTTTCCTGGAAGAGATAGCTTGCCTCCACCTCCAGTTGTAGTAGATGGAGAAACGGAATATGAAGTGGAATCCATCCTGGACTGCCGTAGACGAGGAAGGCAAGTCCAGTATTTAATCAAATGGAAGGGCTATTCTCTGGAGGAAAGTTCTTGGGAACCTGCTGGAAATATACACGCTCCCAGACTGTTACGTGACTTTTTCAAAAAATTCCCTGAAAAACAGGCTCTGTTAGGCATCCGGAGGCTGCCCCTCAGGGGGGGGCACTGTCAGGGAACTACCAATATCCTGGTGAATCAGCGAATTCGCGCATTGGCGCGAATGCGCATGCACGCCCAAACACGGGCAAACACAGTCAGGAATGTGCGTGCGCCATTGCGCACGCGCGTACGCCATGCGTAATGGCGCTTGGCACCAAACGGCCTATTTAAAGCCAGCAGCCACAACATCTAGTTGCTGGATGATCTTCAGCTCCCTGTGTCCCTTGTGCCTTGTTTTTGCCTTTGTCTTGGATTTCCTGTTGCCGACCCGGATTGCTTGACCATCGACTCTTCTTGATACCTCTGGCTCCTGACCCTTTGTAAGATTCTGGTACCTTCGGTACCCTTATAGGTCATTTCCTTCTTCATATTGCGTCCCACCTTTTCAGCTAGGTGGAACGCATATACCTTTAAGCCGCATGACGTCATCACTAAGCGCCGCTCTGAGCGGCTATTTCAATCGCCGGCTTCTCTCTCACAAATTGTTCGTTCAAACTGCATGGTATACAGCCTTGTCTTACGCTGCCGGAGCCTCCAGCTATTGCCATACCTGGATAGACCGGAACCTCGCTATTGATCCCGTATCTCGCTACCCGATCATTCACTCATTACCGGACCCTTCAGCTTACTAATCTAACTAGTGATAAGTACCCCACAGGGGATTCCTTCCTATCAAACTTACACTATCTACTTCTGCATACTAAGGACTGTTACTATCTATGCATTACTATTTCTATCATCTGCACTGTTACATAGATTGCTAGCTCTTGAGTCTACTACCATCTATATCCTTGCACTAAGTTAGCCTCTCTTGTACACTCCATCTGCTGTCCCCTACCACCTGTTATTGCACATGATTGCTAACCTATCTACCATCATCTACTACTCTCCTGAACATTACTATTGAGTACTCATCATTGCTATCACAACTCATGCCTGTCCTTTCAGCACATCACCTCTATACTATCATATACAACCTATCACTCCAGGAACATCTTATTGAGTGTTTGTATATTGTATGCTGAAGCAGGCTGGCCACAATGATGAGTCTGGAGAGTTGGACATGGTGATTCAACACATCTCTACATGACTACTGAGTGGAGATTCTGCAGCTGCAAATCCAACTCTCTAAACAAACGCTAGAGCGTTACAGATTGAACGAACCTTTAAAAAATGGATTCAGCAGAATTAGCCACTCAAGTGATACAATTAACACAAAAGGTAGATGCATTAATCCTTGCTCTTACTGAAGTAAAAAATGAAAATCAGACTTTAAGACAGCAGATAGCCCGTGTTTCACAACTCACTGCTGCTCAACCTCGTGAGCCTAAAATAAACCCTCCTCTAGTGTTTACAGGTGATCGGAAAAAATTTTGTGAATTTAAAAACGCATGTCAATTGCTTTTTAATTTAAAACCTCGTACTTATACTACAGACCAAATTCAAGTCTGTACTACTATTTCATATTTATCGGGTGATCCACGGGCTTGGGCAGACTCTCTCTTTGAGAAAGAGGACCCTCTTCTCAACTCCTATCCTTTGTTCATAGCGGAACTCGCTAGTTTATATGAAGACCCCAATAGGCAGAGTACTGCTGATAGCCAATTGAGGGCTTTAAAACAAGGAAGGAGACCTGTTGAAGACTTCATAGCAGAGTTCAAAAGATGGACCCTTGATTCTGGGTGGAATGATGCATCTCTGCGAACTCAGTTCAGACTCGGGTTATCAGAAGCCGTTAAAGACGAGCTCGCCCGAGCGGATTTACCTGGCACTTTGGATGCCTTAATACAGCTCAGCATCAATATTGACAGGCGACTGCGAGAAAGAAAGGCTGAGAAGATGGGAATGCCATTGTCCAGTCCTTCTCGGGTTTCGCCCGTTGACCCTATTCCTATGGAGGTAGGAACGATACGCCCACCGTTATCGACTACTGAACGAGCCAGGAGAAGATCCGAAAACCTCTGCATGTACTGCGCCTCCTCGGATCATTTAATAAGCATCTGTCCCCTTGTCCGCAAAAAAGACGGTGAGTGTTCACATGTCTTGCTGGGGGGTTTAACGACTTCCTTTTCTAATCCCTATCTCTTTATTCATTTGACACTACAGTGGGACCAAATTAGGATCACCACCAAGGCTATGATCGACACAGGATCTTGTGGGAACTACATCGATACTCGTTTTGTTACCTTAAATAAAATACCTATTATTTCAAAACTTAAACCTGTCTCTGTTAGTTTCATTAACGGTATCCCGTTATCTTCTGGTCCAATCACCAATCAGACACAAGCACTCCTTGTTACTGCCAACGAGTCTCATGCGGAGACAACCACTTTTGATGTATTACCTTCACCACATTTTCCCATTATTTTGGGACTTCCCTGGTTACACATACATCAACCAACCATTGATTGGAAGACACGGACTCTAACCTTCCCTTCTCACTATTGCGAGATCACGTGTAACCTCCAATCATATAAAAAAATCCTGTCTATGGTGTCAGATGAAATTACACCACCACCATGCTACCAGAATCTGTCAGAAGTCTTCCTTGAGAAAAACGCTCAAGTGTTGCCTCCCTATAGGGACTATGATTGTTCTATTGATCTACTCCCTAATAGCAAATTACCTTTCGGTCATGTTTATCCTCTTTCTCAGGATGAACTTTCTCATCTCAAGGAATACTTGGATGAGAATTTAGCGAAAGGGTTCATCAGACCCTCTACTTCTTCCACAGCTGCAGGACTTTTCTTTGTCCGCAATAAGGATTCAAGTCTTAGGCCTATTATTGACTATAGGCAATTAAATACCATTACGATAAAGGATCGCTATCCTTTACCTCTCATTCCTGAACTCATTGAACAAGTGCGCGGAGCTACCTACTTCTCTAAATTGGACCTAAAAGGGGCATACAACCTAATCCGAATCCGTGACGGGGATGAGTGGAAAACAGCATTCAGAACCAGATACGGATTATTCGAATATCTTGTGATGCCTTTCGGGTTGTGTAATGCTCCCGCAGCTTTTCAGCGATTCATAAATGACATCTTCAGAGACTTACTTGATGTTTGTGTTGTGGTATATCTGGATGATATACTCATTTATTCTCAATCTTTGTCTGAACATATAAAACATGTAAGACTTGTGTTGTCCAGATTACTCGCACACAATTTATACGTAAAATTAAAAAAATGCCTATTTCATAAAGAAGAAGTACTATTCCTAGGATACATCATATCTAAGAACGGAATCAAAATGGATATGAGCAAGATATTGTGTATTCTGGATTGGCCTGTACCAACAACTCGTAAAGCATTACAACGATTCCTTGGATTCTCAAACTTCTATAGGAAGTTCATCAAGAACTTCTCTGCTATTGTGAGACCTCTCACACAACTTACAAGTGTAAAGAAGCCATTTAAATGGTCTGAAGAAGCCAATGGAGCTTTCCGCTTGTTAAAATCAAGCTTCACTTCCGCTCCCATACTACGCCATCCAGACCCATCCCTCCAATATATACTGGAGGTAGATGCGTCACATATGGCAGTAGGAGCAGTTCTCTCCCAATGACCAACAAATACTTCACCACTTCACCCAGTTGCTTTCTTCTCTAAATCATTAAGCAACCCAGAGGTGAATTACCCAGGTGGGTGAAAAAGAGTTGCTTGCCATAAAACTGGCACTAGAGAATTGGCGACATCTACTTGAAGGTACTCAATTGCCAATACTCATATATACAGATCATAAAAATCTCCAATACCTTCAGACTAACAAGACCCTTTCCCACCGGCAGGCACGTTAGTCACTATTCTTCCTAAGATTCAACTTCCTAGTGACCTACACGCCTGCAGACAAAAACAAAAAAGCGGATGCGCTATCACGATTAACCGAAGATAACTGCGCCGAAATCCCTTCATTTCCTATAATACCCTATGATCGTATTGTTGGTGTTGTTCGCTCCCTGAAGGAAGAGATTCTGCACAGTATAGGACTGGATTCACCTCCACCACAACTAAGTGCTGATGCAGAAGGCTTCCTCTACTTTAACGACAAACTCTACATACCTCCTAGTATGCGTACCAAGATCTTGGAATTATCACATGACGTACCTATGGCAGGACATATGGGTATGACTAAGACATTTAATTTGCTCACCAGGCAGTTTTGGTGGCCTGATATGAAAACGTCTGTACAAAAGTTTATTTCCTCATGTGATGTGACATCTGTGCAAGGTCCAAAATTGACACTACAAAACCATCTGGTCTACTTTGCAGTCTACCAATACCCCAGGTTCCATGGGAAGTTGTATCCTTGGACTTTATAGTAGAATTACCACCTTCCAGGGGATTTAATACCATTCTAGTGTCAGTGGACCATCTGACAAAGATGGCACATTTCATTTCTATTCGCAGACTACCTTCATCTAAACAAACAGCGGAATTACTAGTGAAACATGTGTTCAAGCTACATGGAATTCCAAAGACTCTTCTATCTGACCGAGGTTCACAGTTCATCTCCAAGTTCTGGCAAGCTCTATGTCATATAGTACGTATTGAGCGAAAACTCACTTCTCCTTACCATCCTCAGACCAACGGACAAACTGAAAGAGTCAACCAGTGCATTGAACAATACCTACATTGCTACACCTCATACCTACAGGATGATTGGGTGGACCTCCTCCCTCTGGCAGAATTTGCTTATAACAATGCAACCCACAGTACTACTAAGCAGAGTCCGTTCTACTTAAACTATGGGTTTCATCCAACACTTCTTCCACCACGCATCCTTCCATCAAGTAACCCAGTAGCCTCAGATTATCTTACCCAAATAAAAGACTCTCTGGGTTTACTTAACACCACCATCTCACATGCTCATAGCCAACAAAAAAGGTATTACGACCTTCGTAGAAAACTTTCTCCTCAATACGCTATTGGGGATCTCGTTTGGCTATCTACAAAAAATTTGAGGTTAAAGATACCCAGTAAAAAGCTTGGACCTCTATTTCTCGGACCTTTTCCAATTAAAAAGCTCATTGGAAGAGCTGCAGTGCAACTCACTTTACCAGCAGATCTTAGAATACATCCCATCTTTCACGTGTCGTTACTTAAACCACATGTTCCCAACCAAGGAATAAGGCCTACCATCTCGCCTCCACCTCCAGTACAAGTTGAAGGCGGAGAGGAATTTGAGATTAGGGAGATTTTGGATTCTCGTTCTCGTAAAGAAGTATCCAACCAGGTGTCGTCTTGGGGTCCATAGTTCTTCCATCTTATGAGATATTGGAGTTTTCCACTGTGGATACGAGAATCCAAAATCTCCCTTATCTCAAATTCCTCTCCGCCTTCAACTTGTACTGGAGGTGGAGGCGAGATGGTAGGCTCATATTGCGTCCCACCTTTTCAGCTAGGTGGAACGCATATACCTTTAAGCCGCATGACGTCATCACTAAGCGCCGCTCTGAGCGGCTATTTCAATCGCCGGCTTCTCTCTCACAAATTGTTCGTTCAAACCGCATGGTATACAGCCTTGTCTTATGCTGCCGGAGCCTCCAGCTATTGCCATACCTGGATAGACCGGAACCTCGCTATTGATCCCGTATCTCGCTACCCGATCATTCACTCATTACCGGACCCTTCAGCTTACTAATCTAACTAGTGATAAGTACCCCACAGGGGATTCCTTCCTATCAAACTTACACTATCTACTTCTGCATACTAAGGACTGTTACTATCTATGCATTACTATTTCTATCATCTGCACTGTTACATAGATTGCTAGCTCTTGAGTCTACTACCATCTATATCCTTGCACTAAGTTAGCCTCTCTTGTACACTCCATCTGCTGTCCCCTACCACCTGTTATTGCACATGATTGCTAACCTATCTACCATCATCTACTACTCTCCTGAACATTACTATTGAGTACTCATCATTGCTATCACAACTCACGCCTGTCCTTTCAGCACATCACCTCTATACTATCATATACAACCTATCACTCCAGGAACATCTTATTGAGTGTTTGTATATTGTATGCTGAAGCAGGCTGGCCACAATGATGAGTCTGGAGAGTTGGACATGGTGATTCAACACATCTCTACATGACTACTGAGTGGAGATTCTGCAACTGCAAATCCAACTCTCTAAACAAACGCTAGAGCGTTACACCCTTTGGCTTGTCCCTGTACTCTCCCTGTTTTCTCCAGTGTCTGACCCGGCTTGGCTATTGACTCCGCATTACCAGTCTCCTGTGGGCTATCCAGCTTACCTTGTTCCTGCAGCACTCCTGCCTGGCTTGTCAAGTGTTCCATATCCGCCTTGGATCTATCACCCATTGGCCTCAGCCACCATCTGGCCATCCCTGCCGGCAACCAGTGCTACTTCGGGCACAGCACTCCCTGTCTCACCTCCAGGGGTGTTCTGCACCTAGCCGCAAGGGGAGCCCCTCTCTACACTCCGGCTTCGGATCAGGTACGTGACAGGTTCAGGGAGCATAAGACATCATTTTCACACATGGATTGGTCACCACAGAGTCCAGAACTTAACCTCATTGAGAATCTTTGGGATGTGCTGGAGAAGGCTTTGCACAGTGGTCCGACTCTCCCATCATCAATACAAGATCTTGGTGAAAAATGAATTCAACACTGGACAGAAATAAATCTTGTGACATTACAGAAGCTTATGGAAACAATGCCACAGTGAATGCGTGCTGTAATCAAAGCCAACTAAAGTGTGTAACCTTTTTCTTTGGTGGTGACTAGGGATGATCGAACGGTTCGGGTCGACCATCACACCTATATGTGGGTAGGTGTATATATACATACATGTGTGTGTATATATACCCCTATATAGAAGTTCAGATGTTTTGCCTGCCTCCAAAGACCCACAAAAAATGCCCAAAAAAACGCCTGCGCCAAAAAAAAAAAAAAACGCCCAGGTGTTATTGTAGGCGTTTTTTTGAGCATTTTTTGTGGGTCTTTGGAGGCAGGCAAAACATCTGAACTTCTGTATAGGGGTATATATACACACACACTTACATGTATTTTACACATACACATATATAGGTGTGATAGTAGCGGAGACATATTGGTGTTAATTATTTCATTTGCGCAAGTATAGTGTTCTGTTACTTTCACACCTATATATGTGTATGTGTATATATACATATAAGTGTGTGTGTATATATACCCCTACATAGAAGTTCTGATGTTATGCCTGCCTCCAATAACCCCCAAAAAATGCCCAAGAAAACACTTGCTACAAAACCGGCAAGGTGTGAAAATAGCAGAGCCATATCCCTGTTCTGTATTAATTCTAATACAAACGACCTTTTTTTCTGGTTCTGGACATGCTACAGAGCTGAAACTTCACAGGTACACCTTTTAGACCCCCCAGACACTAAATCCAAAGAAATCTCATTTTTTTTTCAATATTTTTTTCAATAATTGGCTCTCTATCAAAAATGACAATTTTTAAGAACTTTTTTTTGTGTGATTGATAGTCCCTGGGGCATGACCCAGAACCCTATGCACTTTTTAGGGGCATTTATTGGGGTTTAGGGCTTCAAAATGGTGTTTTTTGATTACCGAAGTTCGGGCCCCAACTTTGATTTCAATGGGGTTCTGAAATCCGGGCCGAACTTTTGGGAAGTTCGGGTGTTCTGGTCGAACCAAACTTTTGAAAAGTTCGATCATCCCTAGTGGTGACTTGTTTTATGGCCAGGCAGTGTGTAAGAATTCTTTTTACAGGAGTCTGCATAATATATTTATATGTTATGAGAAATTGGCTATTGATTATTTGAACTTTGGTGATAAGGTTTATAGCGATTAGTTGATTTACCATTCACTACTATATGATTTATGGATAGCACATCAACTTTATATTTACCATTTTAATTATATTGTTATGTGCAACATTTTTGATTGCTGCTGTGCCCTCTTATAATTGATTCAATAGGGCAGGAATTATTTTCACTTGGCTTTCAGTACTGAGTGTTGTCAGAGCTCAGCGCATGAGAACTACAGTTTGTGAACAGAGATTATGTATACAAAATGAGTGTAGTTAATGTGTTACCAAACCAAGGAGCCTGCAGTCACTATATCTGGTATCCCACAGTACACAGAACATGGAAATGCAATTATTTTAGTAAATATAAACTACTAAATACCTTTTCTCATCAGCAGTATATTGCAGTCTTGTGACTGATAACAGTCTCTGCTGAAAGCTTGTAGGAGGAGTTTTCATTTTCCTCTGACCGTCTGTCTGGACAGTGCTGATTGGCCCTGTGCTGATCACATGCGCCTTCCCAAGAAAAAAACAACTCTCCAGCAATACACACCAAACTGAGCAGTCTGACTCCTAATGCTCTGTTCTATCACGAGATGGGTTGGAGTCAGTTAAAGAGGGGGAGGATCAGAGAAGACAGGATCACACAGCCCTTATACACAATGCAGAAGATTAACCCCTTAGGTTCCACAATGAGTATAACAAAAATACTTTACTGCATTTACAGACTGATTTTATTGTTATGGGTTTAGTAACACTTTAACAGGTTCCAACAATGCTTGGATTAGCCAGAAGGAATGATGTTGTCATCGCGGCATCGGACCAGGCCACCTTCTTTTACTGCGTTGTGCTCCAGTTCTGGTGCTCACATGCCCATTGTAGGCGCTCTTGGCTGTTAACATGGGTTAGCATGGGCACCCTGACTTCTCTGCGGCTATGAAGTCCCATACGCAACAGACTGTATTGAACTTTGTGTTCTGACCCCTTTCTATTGGAGCCAGCATTAAAGTGGAGTGTTAGTTGTTTTTTGTGTTTATTAAAAGTCAGCAGCTACACCCTTAATAAATACAAACTCACCTGTCAAATGATCCAGCGATGTGGCCGACTAAACCCTCGATTCTCTCCCTCTTCTCTCCCCGGTGCCAGCATTAGTCGTGCTGCCCCTCCTGGATGGTCGGCCAATCTTCTGTGACCTGTGACATGTCCCAGAAGATTGCAGGGAGGAAGGAGGAGAGGAGAACTTCTGCTCTGACCACCTAGGTGTTCCGAGCACAAGTGGGAGCGCGTACCTGTCAAAACGAAGTACCTGCCCCCCCCCCCCCCCCACAAAGAAAAATTACATGCCAAATGTGGCATAGGAGGGGGGGGGGAGTGCTTAAAGCAGAACTTCCCCGTGTGGGTGGAGCTCTGCTTCAAGTTTTTCAGCAATTTGAGCTCCAGGAGCTCTTCAATTGGATTGGACCAGCCTTCGCTCCCCACATATATCAACAATACCTTGGCCACCCATGATCCTGTTGCTGGTTTTCTGGTTTTTCTTCCATGGACTACTTTTAGTAGGTCCTGAGCACTGCAGACCAGGAACATCCCACAAGAGCTGAAATTTTGGAAAAGCTCTTACCCAATCGCTTAGGCTGGGTTCACACTGCTTGCAGCAGAGGGTCCAGTGCGTCCCTGTTTACTGTTTTAGGACCAAATTTTTGGCTGAATTCGGACCTGAAATGGACCAGAAGACGCACAGGACAAGGGCTGAAACAAGTAATGGATTATTCAACAACTATTTTCATAATCAATTAGTTGGTCAGCCGATTAGCTGGCCTGCAAACAGAATGCATTATTTATTTACATATCAGGAAATACAGTGCAGCACACATACAGCTCAGTACACCTTTAATACATGTTAGTAAGTGCCTGAGAACTTGTGAATGTGAATGTGTAAGGAGCAATGCCTCATGGGACATGTAGTCCTGGGCAGGAAGTGAGTGATTCTAAATGCAGAAGTTTTTTTTTTTCTTACCTTGCTATAGGGGCACTCTATACTATACTTTACAGCTTGCTATTGGGGCACTCTGAAAGCCGGAGGAGCCAGAAATGTCGGTGGGGGACCCCAGAAGAGAATCAGGGCTGGTCTGTGCAAAACCAGTGGCGGAGCTAGACTTTTAAAACAGGGGTGGCAAAGGGGTGGCAAGGTATTATTTTGGGGGGTCAATATATAAAGTGTCATTTAGGGCCTGATTCATAGTACGGCGAATTGGCGTTTTGGCGGGTTTTTTGCGAACCGGCGAATTCGTACGTCAGAATTGGTATTCAGAGAACGGCGGGCGGACAATAACGCCTAGTGTGAGATTCATTAAGATGCAACAAGGTCAGAGCGCGACTTAAAAACACGCCAGCTAAAAGCTCGACTAAAGTTTTGCCAAATTTTCCCCTGTACCCCCAAAAATCCCAAATCACTGTGGAAGGTGTGGAAAACAATTTGGAGATGACTGGCTTTTAAAAAATGTCAAAAACTGACTTAGAAAGAGAGATATCTGCAAAAGTGTAGAAAGGTTAAAAAGCTCCTCCAGCCCCGAGCTGCGAACGCGCGAATGTGCGCATGCGCAACACCAAATAGGCTCAAAAAATTCCGCCAGCGCGATTTTGGGCAATATTTTCTTTGAATACCGATTGAAAATCCGCTGTCTAGCCCATAGAAAATGGAAAAAACCAGCGGAATTGGAAAAACATGCACACTTCCAACAAGGGATCCCTTAGTAAACACCATCACATTCCATACACCTTTCCTGCTAACTCAGAAATCATAACAGTGAAATCTACAGTGTTTATATAGAACCTCCACATTATCTGAAAAATCCCACAAAATATTACATTGGGGAACGGGTCGTCAGATAGAACAAAAATAGATGTAAAACATATTTCAAAGAAAGATTATTAGCATTTCACACATATCAAGGAAATGTCACAACTTTGCCAATATTCTATGTGTTTCCAAAGAATGTTTTTCTAAATATATTGCAAATACTACCTTTTCTTCCATATGGGTATGGCCAAGTGTTAGCATTTGACTACACATTTAACTGAAGGTATATATATATATCCCCATACTTGGCTAATTAGCAAGTATGCTCAACAAACAAATATAGCTTTAGCTCACAATATTGCTACATATTGACTTTATGTGGCATCTTTTGTATTTTGTTCATGTCTTTAGATTAAAAGTTTGCTGATACACATGCCTTTTTCAAACATGAACAAAATTAATGATGTGAACATTTGGAGACCTCCAAGTGTTGCCCATACAGAGGGCTCCTTCTGGATTCGAACTTACAAACCTACAGCAGGAAGGCAGACTCCCTAATGATTGTGCTATTTCTCAGTGAGCGTTGGGTGTTTTCCTCATGCCGTCAAAATGCTCACATGGGAACAGGGGCCATTGAACTGAATAGGATTGGACTTTTTGGCTGTTTTGGGAGTTGATCCTTGAGCTGTACAAATCCCCCTCAAACGCCCCCAAACGGGCTACGTTCACATGTAGGTGTTGTGGTCTGTTTTTGGGGCTTTTTTAGGTGATTTCATATAAAAATGCCTGCCCAAAAAATGCCTGGCAAAACGCCAGAAAAAACGCCCATAAGAACGCCTGATATAATTGCCACGCCAAGATTAGGGATGTTCATGAGTGATGAGTCAGATTGTTGGCTTACATATCTGTTCAATCTTCACAATCTCACTTCCCAAATCCCAAAAGGTGTGTTTCAATTGTTTCCCTAAATATATGTTTCTCTCTCTCTCGCTCTCTCATGTAATTGTATATATATGTATGTATTCCTGTATCTAAACATTCTAAATAATGACTAGCAAACTTGAAGAGAGAATTTTATCAATTCACATATATACACACCTACATACATACATGTATTTGGGCTGTTTAGGTCTCTCTCCTCCTCCTCATTTCTATTTCCCTTTTTTTGGCAACTGAGCATGCTCCAAAACACACAGGACACAAACAGTTAAATTTTTGCCTGGGAGTTACCATTCTGGGTGTGTGTTTGCTTTGATTATATATAGCTCACTCAGACAGCAGGAAAGATTTGACCTAGGAAGAGGTCCGAAATATTGTGTGTCCCATGCTTTATGGTTAACATTTGGGGGCCTTTGTTATTTATGGAGGTGGGATTTGGCTGTGTTGTGTGTTGACTCTCTGTAAGTATTTATTGCTGTTAACATAATTGTCTATTGTTCTGTCAATCTGCACATGCATCTGTAGATTATGGGCTCTTTGTCGATGTATATGTTCTAAATGTTGTACAAAGGTTGTTTTTGTTTTAAAAATACAAATCTGTGGCTTCAATGGGATACTGTGGAGACTGTGGCAAAAATATGTTATGTGAAATGTTTGAGCTGTGTATTTGTGTAATAAACAGCATGTTTCAAATCTTTTTTTCAAATGTCTTCATGTGTCTAAATAAAGTTTTCTGGTGTCCACAAATGTATGTATTTGTATTTCTTGTTTTAAGTTAAATATGCTTAATGGTTGTATAAGGTGACTATTGTTTGCGAATTCGCTAATATATAAAACCGCGTTCTCACATTTGTACATGCAACCGGAAACAAAACTATTGGTGAGTGCACACGTTTCCGGAAATTGTCCAGGCCCTCCCGCAAGTTTGTGCATCATGGCTCCTGCACTCTTTACTCCCGAAATTGTGGCATTTGTGTGTAAGGTAAGGAGGGGGGGGGTGAATGTGCGAGATGGGGGATGGTGGCTGGGTGGCTGGGGGGCTGGGTGGGTCGCTTATCTAGCGGGTGTGCAAGTAACTTTTGGTCTGCTGGTATGCGCATGTACTTTCTGTCTATTAGACGTGATCTAGAAGCTTCCTGTTATAGAAACTTCCTAGATATGAACCTGTTCCCTACACTATATATATATATATATATATATATAATTTTTTTGGTATATAATATATATATATATGTATATAATATATGTATAAAGTGTGTGTGTGTGTGTGTGTGTGTATATATGTGTGAATATATATACACACACACACACACACAAAAATATATATATTATAGACAAAATATATATATATATATATATATACACTATGTATATATTATATACAATATGTATACATTATATAAAATCTATATATTTTATACATATATAGAATATATTATATACCATATATTAGTGTATATAATAGGGAACAGGTTCACATCTCTGAACTTTCTATATAGATATAGATAGGCATACCCTGCTTTAAGTAGACTCACTTTACATACACTCGTGAGTAAGGACACAGCTTGTTCAGCTTGGCATGACACTGCTCACAAACCATAAGTGACAGGGATAACAAACTTAGGGAGCACCGAGAGGGTACCCAGGACTACACCATATCCATTTTGTGGCTGGCCAGCTTGCCTAGGTAATCTATCATGTCATAGTCCTGGATCCCCTTAACATGCTCCCACATGGTTTGGGAGCAAGGCCATGTCAATGTGGCCAAAATTTACTATGGAGCTGGTGTATTTTCATGCATTGAGAAAAGAAAAAAGGGATTGCTTCACTTTAAGTACATTTTCGGTTTACATACATGCCCTGGTCCCATTGTGTACTTAAAGTGGGGTATGCCTTTATATAGATAGATTTGATTAGTTTCTACTTTTACACAAAATGAAACACAATTATCTGTGACAGATTGCTATGACGCTTTGGAATCTGTCTAGATAAAGACAAATGTATTGCCCCTTTTCATATATGCAAGATTAGAAACATTATATTCCCTAAATACATAATGCCAAAAATAATTGCCTTAAATACATACATACACACTGCAAGCTCTGCACCGTTTGTCTTGTCGGAGACTTGCCATCATAAGCTGGATCTGCACACAGCAGCTAATTTGTTCACCTGAGATGGAATCAGTGCTCACAAAAATATGGACTGGTCATGTCTTCAAAGGATTGCATTGGACAAATCACCTCTAAACGAAACACATGAGTGTATAATCACTTGTCTTAATGGATCACATTCCCAACACACCCATCTCACACTGCCATATGTGTTTCAATGGGGGTGTCCATTGCAAGTTAAATACGCCCCCAGATCCCATTGCTTAGTTAATTTACAGATATAACTGGAATCTGATGGCACTGCTGTCCACCACTATGCCATCAAATTCTGCTGGAAAAAAAAAGGATTATGCGTGATTGTGTGGATAATTCTGACACATTAAATTCACATCTCCCACATCCCATGTGCTCCTCTTGCAGGAATTGCGAATCCAGGGTAATTCAGCACAGCATAATGAACAGACACACCCAATCAGACAGCTCATGTTAAAAGGGACCTGAAAAGCAATCTGCATGGCTTGCTTTTCCAAGCATTGGCTAGTTTAGTGAGCCTGGACTAATAACAGTCACTGTAATGCTACCCATACTGCTGTCCTTTTAACATGGTGACAAAAGTTGATACCTATGCTACATGTGTGTAAAGTTACTTTCACCCTGCTAAATGGACAGCAATAAGGTTGTAAATACAGTGACTGTAATTAACATGCCAAGGGCTATGAATTGTACATGTATTCTAGCTAAATATAGCAGCTTCATTAGGAAATATTTAATTTGCATCTCTCTTATCTCCATCTCTGCTGCATGTTATTTTGGCAGAGGAATTCTATCCCATCAGCAGAGGAAGCACAAGGCTGTGCAGTGATGGACAGTGCACCCTGTGTACCCATTGGCTAAGGAGGCAGCAGGAAGTGGATAAGCCTGCCTCCTGTTACCTCCTCAGCCAATGAGTAGCTGAAAGGCTCTTAAGTCCCTTCCTCCTAACATCTCCTGAGTCCCAGGCCTGCCAGCTAGTTTAGTGTGCTTACTATGCATTTATCCTTCGGTGCTTCTCCTGCCTTATGTGTCAACTGGCTACTGTCTCCTGCACACTTCATGGATGGCGGGTCCGGGGCCCCTACAGGCACTCAGGCCCCCTACATGTGTATTGGCTGTCCCCCCCTGATGGCGGCCCTGGGTGTGTAATGAAAGGACAATTGTCAAAATGTCTAGATCATGTAGAGGAAATCACCAGTGTGGGGCAACCTATGTCATGGAGGTAGATTTGGACATCGATGTCTATGTATCACCAGAAATGGGATTCTTTGTTCTACAAAATCTCAAAGACGACCTAGCGTGTTTTTGTAAGACTGTACATTTTTGGACATACTTGGACTCAAACATACATTGCTCTTTCCACAGCTCCTCCTCCTCTGGGGGTATGACAAGGTGAATATGCATCTTCACCAAAAGTACAAGATGATGTGTCGTCTCCGGATGAGGCTGCTGCGGAAATTTCACTTCCTGCCTCTAGTGGTGGATCTTCAGCGGGCCTGGAGTGATGCCAAAAGGCGCTCACCCAGACTCCTGAAAAAGGCTGTGGAGCAAATCTCCGGTAAGTAAAAATATACATGACATGTGACCAGATAGGTTATAATTTTGTGGGTAGGTGGACATGTGTTTAGGTATGCAACAACACAAATACCAACAACCCCCCCCCCCTCCCCTCCCTCTCGCTCCTACCTTTCCTACCTCCATCAAGTGTCTCTTCACAACCTTTAATACTACTATGTACATGAGTATTTTTTATGTTTATTTTTTCTCTTCTGCTTCTAGCAAAAGCGGACGGGCGACACCCTCTTGTACTTTTGGTGAAGAAGGGGAGGAGGAGGACTGCCACATTGAACTATGCCTTCAGAGGCAGCGAGCCATTTGAGCTGCTACAAATTGTGGATCGTAAGTAGAAAAATGTACATTGTAGAAATGTCAAATCTCTAATCACATTTCACAGAGCCCCCTTTACATCGGAGTCTCCAGACTTACTACACTGTAAGAGGTAAGTGTGAAGACTCTGATGTAAGGAGAGTTCTGGGAAAAAATTATTTGAGGGGGAAAGCTGGGGACTCTGGTGTAAAAGGGAACTCTGTGGTCACCAAAGCTCCCCTATACATCTGAGCTTACAGAGACCCCCTTACACTTCCCTTCCTCAGTCCACCACAGTCAAGGGCACAACAAGTCCCAACGCAGAAGGCTACCTGCTTGGACTTGTACTGCTCTCTGTAGGGGACTAAGGAACTACTGCCTGCTATGCTAAGACTTGTAGTGCCCTCTGTTAGGGACTAAGGATTCCTCAGTCCTCCACATTCTAGGGCACTATAAGTCCCAGCATAGTGGGCTGTCATACCTCAGTCCCTCACAGCTCGGGGCAAAAACAACAGAGTTAAACATCTAAAGGACAACTCCAAACCAAACTAACAATAATGGACAGAGTCCATATGCTGTATAATGTCAAAGACCCGCTACCCCTCACCTTCCACCTCGGGTGCTGTCATTGTGTAGGGCAGAGGGCTCCATCTCCACCATGTTTGGCTTTCATGTCAGATATGCAGGACTTGCTCAGCTCCACTCTCTTCCCTGGCAACTGACTCTGGCATCATTGGGGGTCTTTCCTCCTCTAGAAAACACCCGGGGGCCCTCTCCTTGTCCCCCAGCCACCCAGGGCCTTCTTCTCCTCCTCCTCCACCAACCATTTTCGGACTCTTCCAACTTCCCTGGGGCTACTCACCCCTTTGCATAGTAGACACCACAAATCTATGAGCAGCCTGCAAAATATCAAGTCTGGGCCTGGTTACCTGTATGTTCTGGATCCAGGGCGGAGCTCTCCTCCCAGAGCAACAACCGATGATAGCAGAGTGAGTTGACCAGGCAGTAACTTCCTACTGGTGCAGGTACACACCTACCGATTCCTCAACATCTTAGGATAACATGATCAGACGGCCAATCCCCAGTCAGAGAAGGAGGAGTAAGTGTCAGCGGACAACAGACACCTGGCAGACGCAGTGAAGGGACTGCAGCACACTGCTGCAAATTTTAGATCCGAGGATTGAAAGCAATCTTTTACTTGGGCGATTTCCCTGACTGCGCCCTTCGAAATGTTGGTGCTCCGCCACTGGCCGCAAGCCCCCTGTAGGTGCGAGGCCTTAGGCGACCGCTTAATTTGCATGGTGCCCTCCTGTTTTAAAACATGGTCAATGCATCTCATTGGTGTAAGTGCACTTCTATGTTCTGAATTGTAGGGGCATTGAGTATGGTGCTAGCATGATGAGAGGTTACTGCCTATTTGTGTCCATAAATAATATATAATGTATTATTTTTCTTTTTTTTTTTTTTTTTTAGAAACCAGTGATGAGGATCTTGAGCCTCAGCCTTCTCAGGCCCACTGTAAGTAATGTGGATGTGCTGGTGTGTTGTGTATTAGGTCGAACTTGGAGGAATGATTGTTTGTTTTGTTTTCTTTTGTGGTTGATGTAACTTCAGCAAGAGAGGAGCCTCAGGCAGGGCCAAGTCGCCTGGATATGGGCCAGGAAGACATTGTTACCCAAGAAGAGGCCAGTTTATCAGACAGTGATGAGGACCTGGGCTCTCCTCAAATGGGAAGTAAGTATTCTACATGTGTTTGTGTGTTCAATGTGTCCTGGGAAATATAAGGGCTGTAATATATATATTTTGACATTGGGGTTCTGTAGCAGCTGACATTGAGGATGTTTGTTGTGGAGGACTGGGGAAGAGGGGCCGCTGCTTACCCAGTCCACTGTAACTACTACCTTCAATGTTTCCCGACTACTTTCTGTGTGCCTTTATCAAATAGCTTTTGTTCAAGGATTGTATCCGTGTCTTTGTGTTTCTAGGAGATACGACACCATCCCCCCATGAAGGGACACCATCCCCCCATGAAGGGTCTCCCCCATCCTCCCCCACTCCAGGGGTGGAGCCGGATGATGTTTGTGGCTCCCCTGAACTAGTCTGTAAGTACATAAAATTAGATTATCACATGTATTGTGTGTGCTAGGATGATGTGTATCTCGGATAATCTAAGTTGGAGTCAAAGCAAGTGTAGTTTTGCTATATGTGACAGGAAGGTTGGTCATGAAACACTCTTGCTTAACCTTCATGTTTGAAAGGTGGTTTTGGGGAGCATTACAGGACATGTTTTTTTTTTTAAGTTTTCTCAAGCCACCCTATTCTAAATTGGTGTTAGTTTCTCTACATTGGAAATGGTGTGCTTTGTACTTGTAAATTTTTTGGGGACATTGTAATTTACTCATGTCCTGATTTAGTCAACACTGAAAATGCGTGTTTATAAATCTTTCATAAATACTCTTCCTCGGTAATGTACCACATTCCAGTTCACAATTTGTGTTCTTTTTGTGCAGTTTCTCCTGAGCCAGCAAGCCCATCCTGTTCTGGGGGCCAACAATACCGTGATGATGGTAAGTTGTGTGCTTTTGCAGTAATGTGTCTACTTAGTAAGTGGAGAAATGCTAACTGTGTATGTCCCCGATCAGGCTTCAAGTTGTTCTAAAGGCAGCAGGTTCTTTATGTAAATGCATTCTATGCATTAGTATTCCAAGTGATAGGTGTGCATATTCCCCCTAAGACTTACTGGGACCATTTTCTTACTGTCTAAAATTTTGCACAAATACTTGTCTGGAACAGACTCCCCCTCCTCCTTAACTGAGGTGACAGCATGCCAATATTGCCTCCTGATGCTGTCACTCCTAATCATTGAGACCATCGGAAGGGAGGGGGGCAAGGCTGGCTCACAGCCTAGTGCCTGAACAGGCACAGAGTGCTTGGCTTCATCTCATGTGCCTCCATAGCAAGCTGCCTGCTGTGGGGTCAACCAACAGTAGGGAGGTGCCTAGAGGTGTGTACAGGGGCCATGTAAAAAGGAGGATTGTGATTTCTCTCGTCCCCAAAAACCTAGAGAGGGTAAGTCTAACCTGATTAGTTTTCCGCAGCCCTCCAAAAATGATATGTTCCCAACACTTAGAACAGGCAGGGCTGAGGCACAAAAAACATCAGAGAAACACAATCAGCACAAAAGCAGGGAGTACGTATCCTTAACGCTACAAGCTTCACCCAGAAGAATGACGCTTGCACTGTACAAATCTGCATCACCACCATATCAATGTCTAAATAAAACTTTCAGGGAAGTGTGGAGGGGTAAGGAGTGGGTGTTAGAGCGTTTTCATGACTGCGTAACCTACAGTTAGCGTGAGTCCATTTGTTGAGAAACTTTTTCTTCTCTCTTACACAGCTGGGATGGACCAAAGGACATCAGGGGAGGAGACACATCTGCTCCGTCCAGAACTGTCCCTCAAAATTCCAAAGGGTGAGTCTCTACTATGTGTCAGGTTCAATCTATAGACAGTAAGAGGGAGAGAGAACGCTCCACAGATTCCAATGGTGATAGAGATAAATGTGTGCACATGTATCGTGTTGACCAATTGAACACAAAACACCTTACATTCTTCAAAATGATTGCTTGTGTTTACATGCAGAAAAGCCTTTTACTTAGCTTTGGTGGAACTGCTACTAACATTCCAAGCCATCTTATGTAACCTTTTGAACAATTTGAGTTGAAAGTTTGAGTTCAAGGTTTACAACAGCAATTTAGCATATTTGCTTCAGAGTGTTCATAAAAGCCAACCAATAGACTCCTAAGCATATTTGTTGAGGCACATTAATTACAGTCCTTGTTAGGATCATTTTGCATAAAACTAATTGTCATGTCTTTTTCTACCCAGGGCACACCCACCTCACCAGCGAGGTAATGCTGGCGTATTTAAAGTGGTGCGGAGAGCGAATAATGTTATTGGAGCAGCTGTGTGGGGTGGATCCGGACCCTAAGGAGCCATTTGTGCGTAATGTCACGCCTTTGAATCGTTCTTACAAAAAAGAAGAAAAAAAAAGAAAAAAAAATATTTTAAACAAAAATATAAAAAACTGTTTACTAAAAAAAAAAAAACATAATTTTTGAAAAAAAAATATAAAAAAATGTTTACTAAAAAAAAACATAATTTTTGAAAAAAACAAAAAAAACTTTACTAAAAAAAAAAAAAAAAAAACGTAATTTTTGAAAAAAAAATATAAAAAAAATGTTTACTAAAAAAGAAAAAACATAATTTTTGAAAAAAAAAACTGTTTACTAAAAAAAAAAACATAATTTTTGAAAAAAAAATATAAAAAAATGTTTACTAAAAAAAAAAAAAACATAATTTTTGAAAAAAAAATATAAAAAACTGTTTACTAAAAAAAAACATAATTTTTGAAAAAAAATATAAAAAAATGTTTACTAAAAAAAAAAAACATAATTTTTGAAAAAAAATATAAAAAAATGTTTACTAAAAAAAAAAAAAACAATTTTTGAAAAAAAATATAAAAAACTGTTTACTAAAAAAAAACCATAATTTTTGAAAAAAAAAATATAAAAAAATGTTTACTAAAAAAAAAAAAAAAAAAATTTTGAAAAAAAAATTTTTTTTAATAAAAATAAAAATAAAATAATTGTATGTTGCACATTGCAACACAAATGTTACATTTGAAATTTTGTTCATTATATTATATATTTTAATAATATATTTTTTTGACGCTACAGTTGGTAGACACCTACATGTGTTATTAAAAAGAGTTTATCTTTTATTACCAAAGTTTTCTTTTTGGTGTACACATCGAATGTCTTTTGTGTTGTATTTGTTTAGTCGAGTGGTGTGGTCTGTAATTGTTAGCATGTTGGCTTTGGTTTATGTTATCCTTGAGACTTGTTTTGAAGCTACATTTGAAGGGAGACCTTTTCTTGGGTCATTATGTGAACATTGAGTTTTCCAAATTTAAATGAAATCATATGTTTGGAGATAGAGAAGCACGTGTGTATAAATGCCTACATTAACCAGGGCCCTTACTTGGCCACCAACACTCCTAAAAAAACAAAGATCAAACACAAACTAATCATTTTGCAGAAAATTTAATTGCATCACCAAAAAAAAACACTATAATAAATCATATTGTGCCACCCTCAAATTAAACCAAAAAATGGCCCCACAAATTGGCCAATGTAACAATCATTAACAAAAATAACACAAATAAATAAAAAAAGATCAAATTAAGTTGGTGGTGGTGGTGGTGGTGGTGACTGATGCAGTGTGGTGAACACTGGAAAGGTTCCAGCCATCAAATGTTGGGCCAATAGTCCAATCTGCTCTTGGGTCAGCCTTAGAGTTGTGGTATAGTGGCCCATTATGAGCAGATCTTGTGCATGAGGCTGCTGCTGATGCAGGGTGGTGAACCCTGGAAATGTCCCAGACATAAGATCTTGTGCCAATAGTCCAATCTGCTCTGTGCTCAGCCTCAGAATTTGGGGATAGTGTGCCATTACCAGTAAATTTTGCCTCGAGGCTATTTGATGCTGCTGGTGGTGCAAGGGTTGTGAAGATGTGTGGGGAGTGGTGGTTGATTGGTTGTTGTGGTCCACGGTGCGGGGGGAAATGGCATGTGGGGCTATTGACAAAGGGTGACGGCCTGGGTAGGAGTGAAGTTCTAAAGGTGTGTAGGGAGTGTAGTCAAATGGAAGGGGCATTGTGGAACCAGTGCGCAATGAGGTTGTGCAGGAGGATTGCTCATTGAGGGGTGTGGGAGTCCGAACGGAGTGTGAAGTGCTAGGAGTGGCTACAGGAGGAATTGTCCCATCCCCAGCTGCCTGACAAGTGGCCAACACTGGCATTACCCTCCCACTACCACAACCTGCAGTGGCAGGTGAGTGAGATGTTTGGGAGGGCTCTGCCAATGGGGCATCTTCAGATCCAAACAGGCATTGGCGTGTGGCCAGCACCTGAGTGTCAACACTTTGCCGATCCCGTTGATGCTGGTCTGCTAAACTTACCAAGCTGTTACGCATATCCTGTTGAACCTGTACCCTTGTTGCTACAGATTCCTGTATGAGCCCGAGCAGACGTACTATCTCAGTAGATTGCTGAGTACGCCTCCTTAACTCATTTTGGATCCGATACTCGTCAAGCAGCCTCTCGGCTACATCCAGCATAGATGGACGAGGTTGGGTAGGTGACAATCCCTCTGCATCGAAGGCTACCTGAAAGCAGAAGAAATAGACCAAATCATTATCAAACATCATGACTAAATAGTTCAGATTAGTTTGACAACTTAACACCCCAAGCAGAACGTAGAAAAGTTTGATGTGCTTCTAATAAGTACTTGTTCATTGTAATATTATCCAAGCTAGCAACACTTCTGATAATGGGTACATATTATATTGGTAGGACTAATATGACAAAGGCAAAAAAGTTTCGACATGAAGGTGTTCCCAATTAACCCTGGTGTGGTAGGTTGTTTATGCTTTTGGTAAATCTGTTACTACACCAATGACTTTCTACATCTACGTATGTTGTCTAAAATCTCGCCATCAATCGGCTACAGGACAACCCAACAAAACGATACACATGAATTTGGACCTGGAAAATCAAAGACTGGCCGGACTTTAAAGGTCCTGGATGTTTTTGGAACATTAGTGGCACACCAAATTATAACATAATTCCCTGATGTTCAAGATCGAACTCTTGTTGTGCTGGTGCATCGTCAGAATGTCATAGCACTAATTTAACACACACAATGTAAGCCACATCTAGCCCAAAATCATTACTACCATTGAAATGTTACATGTGCACCTTGTTCCCTTATATCACATACCTCAGCACTGGATGCAGAATCGTCGCCAGCTCCTGATCCAGCTCCAGCTGCTACGTCAAGAGGGGCCTGATGTTCTTTGAAAAAAAAAAACATGTTTAGTACATAACCTTAGGCAGTAATGATTATGGCCAGATTGCCCTCCTAGCTTCAGGAATGAAGCATTGAGGCCAAACATTCAAAAGTGCTTTCCTGGGCTCATAGGACACTTGCTAAACCCTCCCAAAGGTTAAGAAGGCTTGGTCTGAATACTAATGACGGCACCCATTAATGCTGTCAATGGTGTTTTGCAGAGTAAACATCTAAAAGGCAACAATCTTTCAAAAGAAAAAACATGTGTGTTAACGGGGTTAATAAGATTCCTAAAAAAATATTAATTTGCTAGACATACCAACACCTTCCTCCAGGCCTTGCTGCACTGGGTGTGTTCCCTGCTGCGGATCTTCTGTAAAGAGGACATAGCAATATGAGCTATCTTGGAAAGAATAAAATATACATCTACATTGTTTGGCACAGTATGATATGGGATCTACCAGGAGGAGGGTCAGCACTGATGTCAACACCCGTGAGTCCGTCTGGGTCGCCAAGCTGCATGGGCTGTGGAGGGGCTGAGATCCGTGCTACAGATGAACAAATTGCAGGTTGGGGAAAACAAAAAAAAGACAATTGGAAGGGCAAGTATCAAATTCTATTCATGTCACACATAGGATAGTAGTTCATCTTTTCAAAACAACTTACACAATTGACATCCAAGATAATATCCTACCTCGGTGCAAAGCATCCGAATCTAAGTCCTCTCTGGAAAAGATGGTATCGGGTCCTATGATCTGCATGAAAGGTAATTGATAATCCCAGAGAGAAATTCGCGCACGTTCATCCAGCCGACCTTGTCGGTCATAAAGACCCTCCGCAGCCCATGCAATTAGCTTCTTCCGAACGGACGCACAGATGTCGGTGACCTTCTTCCGCACACTGTCACGGTGGCGAGGTGCTTCACCCAGTGCATTTACAGCATCCCGGATTTCATCCCACAATCTGCGCTTCTCTGTTACAGAGCTAGCCGCGGCCCTGGTCCCATGTATCGCCTGATATCTGGCCATATAGGCCTGGACCAGGACACAGCACTGATTGCGGGAGAAACGGGGAAGCCGGGATAATGTGGACAAGCTGACTCGGGTGGACGGACCCTCTTCAGGACTACTGTCAGAAGAGCCAGCTTGTCCACTTGGTGTGTTACCACCTCCCCCGGCTTCCTCCTCCGGGATGGGGATGGTGGACTCCCTCATGGATACAGCTGGAGCCTCCCTCACACCAGAGCCAGACGATCTGCCCACCCTGCCCCCCCTGGCCACCCTGCCCCCCATGGCCACCCTGGCCACCCTGCCCCCCCTGACCACCCTGCCCCTTCTCCTCAGCCTTCCAGTGGGTGGGGCCATGGGAGCACGAGGTGGGCAGAGAATCTGGCTGTCCAGCAGCAGCAAATAGCCCCAAACGCCTAAATCTGAAATGACAAAAGAGAAAACAGAAAAAAACATGATTTGCAGATTGCTCTGCAATTGGTAAGGAATTTGGATGGCGGCAGGGGGGGCTTTTTCCTCCTGGGTTGAACCTGGCCTTTGGATAGAGGGCCTCGTCCCCAGTTGAAGCAAGCTCTCCCTAATGCTGTTCACGTTCCAAGCCTCCTGGTAGGCAAGGGCTACACTGGGTCTGGCTGGGGGCCGAGACCGGAAAAGCCCGTGGTGTATGTGCCCCTGGGGTGGCAGCCCAGGGGTGCCTCAATTTCACTGGTGAGGGGCAGCTCACCTGAGTTTTTGTGGCATCTTGGTCACTGCACCATCACACTTTTTCAGCACCTGCCTCTTGGGGCGGGCCTTTTGGTCAGCACCAGAGGAATTTTTTATTCCTGGCCGGGGGCCTGCCAAGCACTTCTCCACTTCCCCTTTCCCCACTCTGTTTTTCTTTGTTGTGTGTCACGTTTGTCCCTTTTGGTTGATCACTTGCACGATTAGTACGGCGTAGGTCCTCGGGCCTGCCCTGAAAGTCTTGGGAGGGGGTGGATATGGCCTTCTGGCTTAGTTCGCCCTCTCTCATGGGGTCTCCCTTCGGGGGAGCCCCACCTAGTGCTTGGGGTGGGCTGTTTCGGCAGTCCCCCTGAAGAATGGGGTCTGCCCGGCTTCGGCTGGGCGGACCTAAGTGAGTACCTCAGTCCCTGTCAGGAGCTTCGCGCCCCCGGGGGATCAGGGTCAGGGCCCTTCCTCTTCGGAGGAGGGCCATGTGTACGCCTTGTGCACTTTTTGTGTGTCTCACGTTTGCGTGTGTGCACTTTTTTATGCACCGGATGTTAAGTCTTTTGAGTGTGTTTCACACACCACGGGCTTAAAAAAAAAAAAAAAAAGCTTGTTACTGCCCACCAACTGCTATGTAATCTATGCCTGATCCAACAAAATATATATAAATTAAATAAGGGGGTGTTTTCAGTGAATTTTCATTTTATTTTATTTTATTTTTTGTCATTGGGGCTCTCTGTTTGCGACAGCATAGTAACCAAGCCATTGCAGTAAGATACCCATATGGTTGCATTTGACACACATATGTTTATATGTGTGTGTGTGTATATGTGTATATATGTATGTATGTATGTATATATGTATGTATGTGTGTGTGTCTATCGCTATTGGGGATTTTATCGTCATGATTTCATGTCTATTGCCAGATGGTAGTCACTGCATTTCTATAATGTTGTTGTTTCAGGTGGATCCTAGGTTATGTTGAGGGTAAGCAGGTTTGTTTTGTGTGGTCATAATATTGTCTTGTATTTTCCTGTCATGTCAGGGGTTGTGCAGTTAGTTGTCACACATACCAGGACCTGTCATGTCTACAGTTCCATACAGGCTGAGGTTTCGTTTTTAATTGGTTGTAGCGCATACAATCTCCTCGCCTGTATATCATACGTAGCACGTTCATTACGATACACTCCTATTTCTACCTACCACGGTCTGTAGGTACGTTGGCCCAGAGTGTTTAGTTTCTAATTGCCTGGTCTGGCGCTACAGGTTACTGGGGCTCGCTTACTGCATACACACTAGGGTACAGTCACCAGATACATTCTCACTTGGTCTAGGTGGCCGCTACCTCATCAACATACAACAATCAACATTGACATGAAGCTGTTCTGCAGGCACTTCACCAACCAGAAATCTCCAGTATGTACTACATGTCAATCATCAGCACACACCACTACTTGGTGTCCCAAATGTTGATCATTCTTTTCACTCCAGTACCACTAGGCAGGCGGCTATGGATCGTCTACGAGGGTTTTTTGGGTCAGGTGTACAAGCTGGGCAGACCCAATCATTAACTGGGTAAGGCACAGTTGTGCAATAATTATACAGGCTGCAACTATAACCAGTGCAGGCCCCAGCACATCTGCGCTAACTGCTTCAGAGTACACCCCAAATCCACCTGTCTTGTCAGCCCTCTAGTTCTTCCTGTCTAAGCCGAGTCAGCATGTTTATTGGGGCTTTTTTAGAACTCCATCTGTACCCTGCATTCAGATCGTTCCGGCTGGTGGGTTTTTTCTGAAGGTTTTCACACAGGCCTTATCATATTACCATCGTAAACCTTTTATATAACCTGGTATTGGCAGGCAGTCATGCTCCTATTGTTGATCTTCCCATAAAGTAGATGGCCCTTCTAACACCATTACGTTTCTAGGTATAACTCTTGATACCAATCTTATACTTGCCCATGGAGAAATTTGTCTGAATACGTCAGGTCATTCACGAGTTTGTTAGGTCCCCTGCCTGTTTCAAAGAGTTAGTCTCTTTTAGGGATGCTTTATTTCGCAATAAGGATTATTCCACAGGGTACATCTTTTGTTTCTAGGTCATTGGCTTTTCTTCCCCCCTGCACCAGGATGCTGACTCGCTGATGAGTTGGCAGGCTGATGCACGAGCTGATTTGCTCATGTGGGACCAGTTTCCATGTGACTGGAATGGTATTTCTATGTTCATTCCAGGTCCCCTAGGTCCCCTAGAGTGTTGCAGCCTCAGTGGGTTTTGTGGCCATTTTGGGGCATCAATGGTTGGCTAGTCGTTGGCTCCCAGGAGTGTTCAACATTCCCAGTGTTGCTCAGACTTCAGCTTTGTTTTAAATCTACCCGATACTTGCTGCAGCAGTCACATGGGGGCCCTGGTTGGTCTGGCACACAGTGATTTCTTTACTGATAATTTGGCTACAGCTGGAATTGTCAATGAGGGTAGATCCGGGTCCCTCATCATGTTCTTCATGCGCAGGTTGACATGGTTAGGCCTTACTTACAAATTTAATTTACTTGGTGAAATTATCAATGGTAACAACATAGTGCAGCAGACGCCTTGTCTCATTTTAATTTCTCACAATTTGTCTTACAGCATCCAGCAGCAGATCCGGTAGGCATGATGGTACCACCTTATTCCATGCTGATCATGGATTAGTCACACTCTGGGCTCTGGTTAATATTTCATTAAACAGAAACACAATCAAAGCTTACACTACTGGTTGGAAGACTTTTCGTCAAGTTCATGTCCGTATACCCTTGCAGTTCTCCTGGGAAGAAATATGTGATGGCTTTCGCTGCCTATTGCCATTGTGAATTGTCCCTATCGCTCAATACCATAAAGTTATCTCTCAGGTATTCAGCATATCAGGTCCCTGCAGGATCCTGGCAGTCTTTCCATTTTTGCGGTCCACCCCCTCAAGCTATGTCAAGGGGTATTCAGAAAACTCAGGGGCAGTTACGTTTCACACGTTTACCAAGTTTCTGGTTAGCTCTTCAGAGGCATGTCAGACATGTTGTCCCATTCCCTGTTTGGTGTAGTTTCCAGTTTAGTTCTCAAAGCAGCCATTTATTTTAGTTTCTTGGTCTCCTCAGACCCGAGGAGGTGTTCCAGGCCAGTTGTCATGCACCTGTGCTACTCAAAGGCAGTCTCACTCGGTTCCCCGACCATTTTCCTCCGTAACTTCCCAACAATAAAACAGGCAGAGGGGCCAGGGATTTGTAGTGAATTATTACAGAACTAAAGTAGCTGGTGCCCAGTAGTTGTGTTTGACCTACTCGTCAAAGAATTTGCAGCTGCTCCCCTTAACAGTCTGTTACTCCCTTTCCCAACATGTCCTCTCACCTTCAAGCAGTTCATTTCTCATGTTAGGATTTTGTTAACGGATTGGGTTAAACCCGAAACACTTTTCAGGACATTTGTTTAGGAGCGGTGCAGCATCCACTGCCCAAAACAGGGGGTTCATTCACGCATCATCAAATATATGGGATGCTGGAATTCCTCCTGTTACAGTCGATATATACCAGAACCCCACACCAAAGCAGGGCCGGACTGGGAATAAAAACCAGCCCTGGAAATAATTTCATACCAGCCCCATAGCATTATTAAACCAGCCCAACAGCATAACGCTATTGTTTTCTTGTTCATAAAAGGTAAAACCGTGTATTTTAAAACATTTGAAGAGTGTATCATAAATAGATAAGACAGATATGAAAGCATATAGGGCTTTATAAGAGCAAATGCTGGTTAAAGTGGTAAAAGTGCGGACATGGTACAGGAGGTGGTCAGAGGCTATGGGGACATGGTACAGGAGGTGGTCAGAGGCTGTGCAGACATGGTACAGGAGGTGGTCAGGGGCTGTGCGGACATGGTACAGGAGATGGTCAGAGGCTGTGCGGACATGGTACAGGAGGACGTGTCAGAGGCTGCGGATATGGTACAGGAGGACGTGTCAGAGGCTGCAGATATGGTACAGGAGGACGTGTCAGAGGCTGCGGACATGGTACAGGAGGACGTGTCAGAGGTATCCCGGAAGGCCAGTCCGGCCCTGCTGACTGGTAGTAGGAGTCCTAAAAAAAGGAGCTTGAGGCTAAGCTTGGAGATAATGGCAAGTGATCAGCCATGTGTGAGAAAGCATATGGGATTGATACAGAGGTGCTTTCCTGGTGACCTGATGCCATTGGCTGGTGGTGGGTTGAGCATTGGTAAGTGTGTTGTCTGGATTGTCCAGCACAGCGGGAGGCCTGCCCAAAAAATGTTGGCAGGTTTAATGTATTTATACCCAGGAACAAAAATTAAATACAGTATATTGCAGCTTACAGTTTTTACATGTATTGTATGTACTACAAAGCACTAATGGGCTAGTGTTTAGGACAACAGAATAAGGAGGGTGCAGCTCCAAGGCACAGAATTTACTAATTTTAAAATTGTGTTTGCCTCTTTTGCCCACCTTATCACAAAAATATCTTTCAAAATTCAAAAACAAGATGATTGTTTTTGCATTCAAACCACTGTTCTGTCCGATGATTGCTTTAGGCTACCTTTGCTGGGGATTGTCTAAGGGTTTTTTTTTTTTAATGTTACTCCTTGCAAAGCAGCAAGAGTGTTTTATAGGTACACTTCAATTACACCAGCTAAGAAAGACACCCTCAGGCAGGTGGACGGTGCCAGTTGCCAGCTCTCCAATGGTTGGAGTTTACAGATGATAGTTAGGAAGACTGAAATTTCAGAACAGTGCATAGGAAAAGGATACTGGATTTAAAGCAAGAACAACAGGTATTTTTCTATACTTAGTCTGTACTAGTAATCTTAGCCTGAAAATGGCAAACCTGTGTGGGAGATGAGAGGGATCGGCATCGGCACCGTGACAGTCTTGCAGCTAGTCAGTTGATCCACTGCCGCACAGCCGCCCCTGCCGGATGTGACGTCATGCCGCTCATAGCGGCTGACGTAGAGTATATCGGACCGTCACTCTGGAGCGCAACGGGGGCCGGGGCTGCTGTGATGATGGCCTCAGCGCTGCAGCCCCGGCCCCCGCTGCGCTCCAGAGTGACGGTCCGGCCGGCCCCAATTCTTAAAGAGGCCCTATATTAAAGCGGCCCCAGGGCCGGCGGCCCACCGGGAAATATCCCGGTATGCCAGTCCGGCCCTGCACCAAAGACATTAGGGCATTTGCTACTTACTTGATTAAATTGTTCATGTTATCCTGTCATTAAGCATTTTCACTCATACCTATTCTGGTGTTTTTTGCCTTCTTTTAGGTATACTGACCAGCATGACTTTGGCACACCTCTGGTCGTGGTAGTTAGAGATATCGCATTAATCATTGAAGACACAGACTACAAGTATGAAGGCGGGCCATTGTTGGCTCTTGTTGGCCAGCCTGTATTTGTAGGAGTCTGGGGGGTATATATTCCTGCTCCTCTGGCAGGCACATGTTTGGTTGTTTCCTTCTGCTTCTCTCCCACTCCTTTTTTCTATTTCAGACACCTGTATACTATGCCCTCTTTTAGGTATACTGACCAGCACGACTTTGGCACACCTCAGGTCGTGGTAGTTACAGATATTGCATTAATCATTGAAGACTCAGACTACAAATATGTATATATATATATATATATATATATATATATATATACTGTGGCAGAGCGTTGCCCTGCCAGGGTTTAAAAAGTGAATGTGACCCAGAATTCTCAACCAGGCAGGTTGAGGGGCTCCAGGGAGCTTGTAACATGAAGAGGAAACTGGCTTTTCGGTTTCCTCAGTGTTTTAAAAAGTCCAGTTTGGGACCTGGAGCCTGGAGATTTCTAAGTGATCCGGGTGGGATGGAATCTGCAATCCTGGGTCCAGATATTCAGAACAGCCAGCATAATAATTGGTCAGGTGTGTGCTGGGCTTTTAGTAGTAACCTGACCATGGATCTGGGCTCCACCCTGGCAGACAGGAGGGCTCCTTGGGGGAGCTAAGTCTGTAGGAGACAGACAAGGGCCTGAAGTGTTAAGGCCAGAGCAGCAGTGCTGCAAGTGAGCGCCAAAAGGGCTCAACAGCGTTTGTGTTGATGACCATAGAATGCTGAAAACCCCTGCGAGGGAAACACTTGTTTTGTGTACCGAGCTTTCTTTTAATAAACATGGGCAAAAAAAGCCCTTAAAGAAGAAACAGACAGTGGCGGTGTCCTTAAAGCTCTACGCTTGGTGTGAAGTCTCACAATATGTGTACATGTATATGTGTGTGTGTGTATATGTGTGTGTATATATATATATATATATATATATATTTTTTTTTATATATATATATATATATATATATATATATATATAAAACACACACACACACACACACATTGTGAGACTTCACACCAAACAATTTTATTTTTTTTTACTTATTTATAGTTCTTTATTATATTATAATTTATGATTTTGTGTTTCAACATTTATCATACCTGAGATGTTATAAAGAAGAATGCACAGTAAAAAAAATATTTTAGCACCTAAAATCAGAAACAATCATACCGCCAGGGAGGCTAAAGATAAAAAAAATGAAAAAAAAAAAAAATTACACGTACATAAGTATTCACAGCCTTTGCCATGACACTCAAAACTGAGCTCAGGTGCATCCTGTGTCCACTGATCATCCTTGAGATGTTTCAACAACTTGATTAGAGTCCACCTGTGGTAAATTTAGTTGATTGGACATGATTTGGAAAGGTGCACACCTGTATATGCAAGGTCCCACAGTTAACAGTGGATGTCAGAGCACAAACCAAGCCATGAAGTCCAATAAATTATCTGTAGACCTCTGAGACAGCATTGTATCGAGGCACAGATCTGGGTACAGAAACATTTCTGCAGCATTATAGGCCCCAATGAGCACAGTGGTCTCCATCATCCGTAAATGGAAGAAGTTTGAAACTGCCAGAACTCTTCCTAGAGAAAGCCGTCCCGCCGAACTTAGTGGTTGGAAGAGAAGGGCCTTATCACTCTGACAAAGCTCCAGTGCTTCTCTGTGGAGAGAGGAGAACCTTCCAGAAAAGCAACCATCTCTGCAGCACTCCAATAATCAGGCCTGTATGGTAGAGTGGCCAGTAGAGCTGCAGGATTAATCATTAAAAAATCGCTATCTCGATTCACCCCCCCCCCCCCCCCCCTTAACGATCTTAAATACGGAAACCGCATTCAATTCACACCAGTGTGAACCCAGCCTTAGTCATTCAAATTTGGCTCTAGTCGCTAAAATACTTGCCCATTTTTTCAGCTTTCAATATATCAACTTCAGGGACAAAATGTTCACTTGCTTCCTAACTTATCAGATGCCATCGTAATGAGATCAGCAATGTTATTTACTTTAGCTGTCACAATGTTATGGCTAATTGGTGTATGTAGACTGCCATTGTTGACTTCCATTTGCTAGTTTCCTGCCTGCCACTGGCTTCCATAGTTTAAGTCACTTAACCTCTTTACGACTGCCCGCTGTAGATGTACTGCGGCAAGCAGCCCCTCCTGCGCGAAACGTCGTAACTGTACATCGGTCGCAAGCAGGATGCTAGGGGGCAAGGGTGCGCCGCCGCTGCCGTGCTCCCGCCCCCGCTCGTCAGCGGGGAAGCCAATGCAGCGGGCAGGCGGCTCCGATTGCCGTCTGACACCCGCGATCGCTCCCCGCTGAGAGAGGACGGTCAGCTGACACATCCTGTCATAAAGCCTGTGTTGCACAGCACTTTTCACGGAATCTGAGTGTCTCATCGCCACTTTTTGTTTTTTTATTTCTAATGTTTTTGATCGCGTGCAGGAAAGTTAAAGGTTACGTTTTCCTTCAGAGGAAAAAAATGAATTGCAACATATTCTTGCAGAAAAAAGCTGCCACCCCCCCCCCCCCCCACAGTTAGAATCACTCCCCTAGGCTCACGTTTAACCCGTTGATCACCCACAATGTTAACCCCTTCCCTGCCAGTGTCATTATTACAGTAACAGTGCATATTTCTAGCACTGATTACTGTAGTAATGTCACTGGTCCCCCCCAAAAGTGTCAAAAATGTCAGTCAAGGGTCCGATCTGTCCGCCGCAATGTCGCAGTCCTGCAAAAAACTGCTGATCGCCGCCATTACTATTAAAAAAAAAAAACAATAAAAATTACATAAATCTTTCCCGTAGTTAGAAGATGCGATAACTTTTGAGCAAACCAATCAAAATACGCTTATTGCAATTTTTTTTTTTTTTTTTTACCAAAAATATGCAGCAGAAAACAAATTGGCCTAAAATGTTAAAAAATTTTGATTTTTTAATTTTTTTTTGTGAATGTTATATAGCAGAATGTGAAAAATATTGATTTTTTTTTTCCAGAATTGTCGCTCTTTTTTTTGTGTATAGCGAAAAAATTAAAAATCACACAGGTGATCAAATGCCACCAAAAGAAAGCTCTATTTGTGGGAAAAAAAGGAAATAAATTTTGTTTGGGTACAGCGTCTCACGACTGCGCAATTGTCAGTTAGTCATGCAGTGCCAAGTTGAAAAAAGTGGCCTAGTCATTAAGGGGGAAAATCCTTCCGGTCTTAAAGTGGTTAAATGATACAAGCATGCAGCATTGCAGCCCGTGGAGACTTCTCAAGCTGCATACCTGTCACAGAATGTAGTCAAGCAAGTAGCTCAGCTTCCCATCCAGGGAACTAGAAGTACGTCAGCAGTGAAAGCTTTTTCTATTCCCATCATGAGCAAATTATTCCTATCATTACTTTTATACAATACAAAGATTTATAAAACCATTCATATAATGATCTGACGTGTTCGGTTTTATATCACAATTATCACAATTCGTGTTTTTTGCTATACCGTGTGCTCGGTGACATTTCATCCTTGAAACAATGCAAGCAGTCGACCAAAGTGACATAAAAATGACCCTAAAGTGAACAAAAGAAAATGTACTTAGAAAGCGAATGCATGATCATTCAAAGTGCTGGCACGGATCTGGCTACATGAAGTACCTTCGGTGTTTTGGCGGATGCAAAAGATTTTCAACCTTTTTCAATAACTACACAATGCTCTTCATGGTAATAATATATTACAGTACATAGCAACTGTATTGTGTTTCCAGTGACATTTCAGCTATTAGTGTAAGATTAATTGAAAATCCTAAAATATATCTGAAGCCAAAACTTTTTTTCATTTTGGATAGAAGTGTATTGATTTCCATACATTAGAGGGTTCCACCATTATTGTGTTTGATTAGTGAGTTAGCGCTACACTTTTTTTTTATTTTTTCTCATGCCGACATTAACTCATACCTCCCAACATTTTGAGATGGAAATGAGGGACACCTATTAGCATAAGTATGTATGACACACACCCCTGCCACACCCCTTTAAAGGAGAATTATACAAAAAAAAAAAAAACAATTAGTTAAACCCAGTGCTTTTTTTTTTTTTTTTTTTTTTTTTTTTTACTGCTATTATTCCTTTATATTGGTTTTTTAAAATTTACAAATGCAGCCGTTTAGAAATTGGATGAAAGTTTTCGCACTGGGAAACACTTCTTGAAGGATAAATAGTGCTTTTTATATACAACTATATAGATCAGACCAAAATGAGGGACAAATGAGGAGGAAAGAGGCACATTGTTCCAAATCAGGGACAGTCCCTCAAAATCAGGGACAGCTGAGAGCTATGTTAACTTGTGCCACATGCTGATGTAAAGCAGCATGTCTCAGCTCTAGAAGTGAATGGAATGCTTAGTCCCAGCATAGATCATACCTCTGTACCTTGTTGCTCTGTTGTCTGCTCACCCTCTGATATTGTGGGTTTAGTGTTGGCTTGGTACCAAGTGACGCTCTATATAGTCTGGATGTAGACTGAGGGCCTTACAGCCACTTCCTGCTTAATCTCTAGCCTAGAACACACCCCACTTCTTAAGCCCCGTACACACGCACAGATTGTTGGCCGTAAATTGTTGGACAACGTCCGATCGGCCGATTGTAGTCTTGTTAGTATGATGCTTCCGACAACGAACTGCGAATTTTTGGCCGAAAAAAATCTGGTGTGCATGCTATAAAATTTTTGTTGGCCAACAACAGAACGGCCGATTGTTCCTCAGTCAGTACAGATTTCGGCAGACAAAAATCAGATGAGCAAGACTGGGCATGCTCAGGGAAGAAAAAACACACGGAAAGTCAACCATCACATGACATCACTTCTGAAGTTGGTTTTTGTTGGCCAACAAAAGTCCAGTGCAAGTCTAGAGCACATTTCAACCAACAAACAACACTGGACAAAAGACGGCCGATCGGTCGGCCAACAATCTGTGCGTGTGTGCGAGGCTTAAGTCTTTCAGAGTCTGCAAATGATGTAACTTCTAATTAGCATTCAGTCCTGCCCAGTTACACCTACAGGAAGAATCCAAACCCAAGTCCTGCCTCGCAGATCACAGCATTATTCAAAAGGAAACCCCTTCATGCACAACCTGTTTGGCTAGCTAGCTGTGCTGCTGCTGGGTGGGATTGAGTAAATCATAATTAGAAGTCAACCCTGCCCATTTAAATATGCTGACAAGTTTGAGCAGGTTGAGTCCCACCCCTCAGATCCCACCCTCCCGGGGCCCTGCTCTCTGTGATCAGAAAGAGGCCTGGAGACGGATAGGCAGCATTAGGAGGAAGGCCAGACATGACTGGGTTAGCAGGATAGGATGGGAACAATCGCAGGGTTAATAAAAAGTTGGTATAAGTTCAGGTATTTGATTGGAGTTAGAAAGGGTGGGGCAAGATGGAGTCACTGGGTTAGTTTAGGGGGTGGTACTAGGGTTCTGGAAGCCAGTCTGAGTCAGGACAGCATGGGAATAACTTCTCCCTTCAGGTCCTGCAGCAAAGGAAAAGCCTTCCTCCAGTGCTGCAGGGGCGGGTAGGAATCCCCATCAGAGGCGGAACCCGGGCAGTAGTTTATCTGGTAACACCCGCTCTCATGCCCCATCTTCAAAGTGTTGGCACCCTGCGGCTGGCTCCCCAGGTGCCCAGCCTGGTAGGAGTGCAGTGCGGCGCAGGAGTGTAGTGTGTTCCACTGGCGCGGGCCTGTTATCTGGGGCGGCCGCGACCACGAGAGGGAGAAACCTAGGTTCCAGAAGACACCCACGCCTCTGCAGCGGAGCAGGACCTGGGCTCAGCAGCTGCCGCCGGTCCGGCATGGCAGTGTGCTCGGTGGGATCGGAAGAAGGTGGGGATGAATGACGGTGTTTCCAGTGAGGCGCCTGGCGCTGGCATCATCAGCGGGAGCCCAGTGTACTGAGGCTCTCCTGTTCAGCTGAGACTGTCAGTTTCTGACAGGGGAGGAGTGCGCTCTGAAGGGGAAGCTGGCTACACTGGACACCGCACCACAGCTTGGACCCGGAGACATGGCTGAACGGAGGGTTCCCCCCCGGGGCAGCCTGGTAAGTCCCTTCCCAGCTCTGCTTTGCACTCTTTCTCTGATGCCAGTCATGTGCCTGTAATGTCTCCTGTGTCTGTTGGTGGGTCCCCTATGTGTCCTCCTGTCATGTCAGTGCAGGGAGGGGATGGGGGAACCTCTGGGAAGGGGGTGCATAACACACCCCCAGCCACGGGTTTGGGTATAGAAGGGGGTATGTCTGCAGTGCTGCAGACACTTATCAGGTTTTGGGGAGGTACTGTCAAGGTGCGAGCCTGGTTTGGCGGCTTCGCCTGCTAGTTCACCTGTGAATGCGTGGTCGGCGGTGGCTGCGGAGCGTTCGGGCACGGCTGTTACTCCCCCGGTGCACATTTACAGAAAATTAATTCTGTGTCTTAGTGGTACTCACAATTGGAGGCGTCAGTGTCTGCCGGCGGTGAAGGGGTAATTACGGTGGCAGTCACGGCAGTGGCCTCTTCAGAGTGGCATACTCCTGCTGGGGTGTAGAAAAAGCATACGAAAGTGGATAAGGAGTTGGTACGCCTGTCCGACGCGGCGAAGTGTGAGGTGCATGCGTGCTTCGAGGGACCGTTGAGGGCCCACCTAAAACCGGAAGTCAGAGAAAAAATATGGAGGGGTGAGTATGTTGAGCTTTTCTCGTTGTTGCCATGGGAGAAGTTCAATCTGGACAGAGTTAGGCTGGACGAGATGAAGGAGGAGGAAGAGAAGCGGCATCAGCGGTTGATACCACGGACGCTTGCCAATTGGTTGCAGGCGTTCAGCATCCTGGCTAGCATCATTGAGGAAAAGATGCCGGATCAGTGCCCCCCCCCCTTTTTTTTTTTTTTTGCTACTTAGACTCCATTGGGGAGGCACATTGGGTATATGGTGGAATAACGTGGTTGCATTGTGACAAACAATTTCGTCAGAGCAAGGCTGTGAGGTCATCCTTGAGATGGGATCACAAGAAAATCAGCCTGTGGTTGAGGCTGATGACCTGAGCAAAAAGTGCCGACCATCTCTTTTTAGAGTGGGGTCGAGGGAGCATCCTCTTCGACTCCTCCGACTGCAAACTTAGAGTAAGCATGAATTCTCTGGTTGTGGCGGGGGACACCCATCCTCTAGGTGCTTCAAACAGGGGAGAGGTAAGAGTTCTGATTCTGGAAAAAGGGAAGACGCCGATGAGAGTGGAAAAGTTGGCCTGGTTCCTAAGTAGGTATCCTAATAGGGGAGCCGCCAAGTAGTTGTTTCGGGGTTTTTCGGAAAGATTCCACATTCCCTGCTTATTGGCCGTTGTCCCCCTGGTTGCTGGTAATTTGAGGTCCGCTAATTTACATTCGGCGGTTGTTTTTCTGAAAAACTGCAAAAAGAGGTGGGGTTGGGCAGAATGGCGGGCCCCTTTCCCACCACTCCGTTGCAGGATCTTGTGGTGTCCCCTCTGGGCGTGGTGCCAAAGAAGGAATCCAATAAATTTAGGCTTATCAATCCTCTTTCGTATCCCCAAGAGGGTTCAATCAATGACGCCATTGACACAGAGTTGTGTGCGGTATCCTATGTATCCTTTGATAAGGCGGTTTCTTGGGTCTTTTGATTTTGGAAAAGGTTCGCTGATGGCCAAGACGGACATTGAGGATGCCTTTCGATTGTTGCCAGTTCACCCCCAGAGTTTACATTTGTTAGGTTTTGTTTGGCAGGGTGAATTCTTTGTGGACTGTTTATTTCTTGCTCTCTTTTTGAGACTTTTAGCTTGTTCCTTGAGTGGGTAATTAAGGAAGTTTCTGGTTTGTCTTCTTTTATCCATTACCTGCATGGCTTCCTAGTGATCAGTCTTCCTGGAGATTTCACTTGCGCAACATTGCTGGCTACTATTCAACATGTGTTTGCTTACTTCGGGGGGCCTCTGGCACCTGATAAGACCAAGGGCCCTTGTACGGAGCTGCTTTTTTTGAGCATCGTTATAGATACTGTGGCCATGGAATGCCGGCTCCCTCCTGATAAGCTGGCAGACCTGTGTGGGTCCTTTGCTGGGGCTTTGAGATGCAAGAAAGTTCAACTTCGGGCCCTCCAGTCGCTACTGGGCAAACTTAATTTTGCTTGTGGCATAATGCCCATGGGACGCGTGTTTTGCCAGGGGTTGGCAGCTGCTACGGCCAGATACAAGTCCCCACATCATATTAGGCAAAGATCACCGCAATGATTTAAGAGTATGAGAGATGTTTTTGGGGACATTCAATGGCCGCTCTGTGTGGTTGGAGGCCTCTGTGTCTAACTGTGATCTGGAGTTATATATGGATGCAGCTGGCTCAGGGGGTTTTGTGGTGTATTTCAGGGGGCAATGGAGTGCGGGAGAGTGGCCAGATTCTTGCAAGGACTCCGAATTCATACATACTCTTGTGGTGTTGGAGTTGATTCCCATTGTGTTGGCGGTTGAACTTTGGGGTCAGGATTTTCAGAATAAGCGTGTTAAATTTTAATTGCGACAATTATAGGGTGGTTCAGGCTATCTATAGCATTCCTGCCTCTTCGCCGCCAGTCAGGACTGTAGATCATTTTTTTGTCCTAAGGGGGGGTTCAGCATCAGGTACCAAGTAGTAAAGTTGGGGGGGGTATGGATAAAGCCTTCGTTTTAGTTACACAAAGCCACAGGTTTTCACTGTGCAACCTTACAACCTTCTAGCTGCCGGTCTCCTAACGACCAGTGCAGTGGCATCATCAATTGATAAGGAGGATGTCAGTTGCCTGCATAGCTTCCTTGTTTGGCCCTTCCCTGCCCCTCTCGATCAGCATTGGGATCACATTAGCTGAGGGATGAAGAAAAACTGAGGAAGAAGAGAAACACTGGAATACTAGTCAGTGAGTTAAATGTGAGCCTAGGGGAGTGATTCTAACTGTGGGGGGCGTGGCTTGTGAAATGACCGTAGAGCCTTGTGATCCTATATAGAAGGATCACATGAGCTCTGTGATTATTTCAGGGAGAAGAGTGGTCGGCTGTTTACAACAGCCGACCGTCCTTCTCTGTCAGCGGGTGTCAGGAGCCGCCTGACCCATGCATCGGCTCCCCCGCTGCTGAGTGGGGGGCCCCTGGTTTGCGCAGGAGAGCCACCCTGCCGCAGTAAGTAGGGAGTGGGTGGTCGGGAAGTGGTTAAGGCCTTTATTACACAATTAAAAAAGGGCCAGGGCACTAAGGCTAGCAAACAGTCCAGCCTGGCTCTGGCAGCCATGTTGTAAACCCTCAGCCCTCTAGCTCTGCAGTCTGCACCACAACATGGCTGACAGAGCCAAGCTGGACAGTCAGTACCAAACTAGCAGTGTAAAATGGTAACCCACTATCCCTCCCAGTGTTTAGTGAAAAACTTTTGCCAGTTGCCCCATCTCACTTACCCCTATGGCAGCACAGCAGCGGTAAGTGGTATGTGATGTCAGTCTCTCAGGCAGTAAGCTGAAAGGGAAAGAGGGAGGCTCAGCTTCTCAGAAGCAGCACTGCTACCTTGCGTGTTCTCCGCTCCATGCTCCTCCGAAGACAAGTCCAAGGTGGGAATTACAAAGTGTAGAGGCAGTCGGTCATAGTGGGTGGGACTGCAGGTGCTGCCCACTCTTACTGTGCCTATGATCTGTTAGCCGGGAACCCAGCACAGCCTGGCCGTAACAGAGTCACGTGAGTGCCTGTGCCAGTGTGCCTTACAACGGTCCCGACCTCCTGCATCCACTCTACTCGCCATACTGACTGCTGTGCTGCCTGTTGTAGTGGTGCTGGCACCATGAGAAGCAGCAGGGCAGAGACGCTTTTCATTTTACACCGGTCCTGACCTGCTGCATCCACTCCGCTCACCATACTGACTGCTGTGCTGCCTGTTGTGGCAGGATGCTTTGGGGTTGTTTGAACACCCCAACGCCCCCCCCCCCTTATCTACGGCCCTGCTGCCAGTTATTAGATTACTGAGATATTTGGTGTTGAAGTGTTTGTTGCTTACTTCTTTTTCCTCTGTGTTGCAGAGTGCGATTACTGGGTGCAGCGGAGTCGATTCAGATCAGACGTTGTGGAGTAATAGGAACTGGCTTCTTTATTAGAACATAACCACATAAAGCAAAGATGTCACCTCACATGGTAAGATAACCACAGACAGAAAAAAAAAAAAAGTACAGGAAATACAACACGTCGTAGAAAATGCATAGCATATCACTGAGCATTAGCGACATCTAGTGTCCTGTCTGTGAACTGCAGTCTAAGCTGAAAGTTGTTGGATCTCCAACACCCCTTCTCAACAGCTAAGGCTTAGTCTATTAAACCCATCTTCTTTTGTAAGCCTTGAGTGTCTTTCAGCGGTCAGGGGCTTTGTAAGGATATCTGCTGTCATAACCTCGGTTGGGCAATAAAGTAACTCAAGAAGACCTTGCTCTTGAAGATCCCTAAGAAAGTGGAACTTCACGTCAATGTGCTTGGTTCTTGAATTAACCCCTTCCATGTGCGCAAGTACAAAACATCCTTGATTGTCCTCATAGATTTCTGTTGGTCCCAACTGTGGTTGACCCAAGTCTGTTAATAGCTGTCTCAGCCATATAACTTCTTGGCTTGCCTGCGCTGCAGTAACATATTCTGCTTCATTAGAAGACAGTGTAAGAGAGAGTTGTTTTTTACTAGTCCAACTGATGGCACCTCCTGACAGAAAAAATAAGTAGCCACTGGTAGATTTCCTGCCGCTGGTGTCTCCTGCCCAGTCAGCATCCACATATCCTTTTAAGGTGCTTTCATCACTTGCTGGTAACTTTAACTTGTAGTGCGAAGTCCCTTTAAGATAGCGAATGATTCGCTTTACAGCATTCCAGTCCTTTTGACTTGGCATCGAAACCTTTCTGCATAGGATTCCAACAGTTGCTGCAATGTCCTGCCTTGTAGCAGTGGTAAGATACGGCAATTTCCCTATTGCCTTCCTGTATTGAGTATTAGCAGGTAATGGGTTATCTTGGCAATTCATCTCCTTTAGGTAGTTGGTTTCCATAGGAGACTTTACTTGTTTGGTGTCTTCCATTCCTAATGCTTCAATTATTTCTTGTATTTTGGGTCTTTGGTTCAGAAGAAAGCTGCCATCATTCTCTCTCTCGATCTGGATGCTGAGGTAACTCTTTATGTTGCCAAGGTCTTTGGTGTCGAAGTTCTGATTTAATTTTTCCAGTATTTCTGCTTCATCCCTTTCTTGCTCAAAGCAAATCAGGATATCATCCACATAAATAAGCATATAGACCCATCTATTTGCCAATTTATTTGTGTATAAGCAGGGGTCTGCTTTACTCCTCAGAATGTTTTGATGTGTAAGCACTTCACTTATTTTTGTATTCCACGCTCTGGCTGCTTGCTTTAGACCATATATACTTCTGCGAAGCTTGCACACTAGGTCTGGCCTTCGTTCATCTTTGAGCCCTGGCGGCTGTTCCATGTAAATTTCTTCTGTTAGCTCGCCATGTAGAAACGTGGTTTTCACATCAAAATGTTTCACTTGCATTTTCCTTGTGACGGCTACTGTCATTAAAGTCCGTATTGTAGTGTGCTTGACTACTGGTGCAAATGTCTCGTCATAGTCCTCTCCATATTTATGAGAATAGCCCTTGGCTACTAGTCTTGCTTTATATCGTTCAATTGTGCCATCTGCATTCTATTTCACTTTAAAAGTCCATTTACAGCCTATGGCTTTCCTTCCGGGTGGTAGTTCTTAAGTGTCCATGTTTTAGTGTCATGCATGGATTTTATCTCTTTCTCAGCAGCCTTTTTCTATTTACTTGCTTCTTGTTCTGAAAGATGAGATATGTCTTCCCAGGTTGCAGGTTCGTTGATACTGGCAGTACTTGCTTTGTATGAGAGACGTACAGGTGGTTTACCTCTGTTTTCTCTTGTTGAACGTCTCGGTTTTGTGTCTGAGCCTTCTTTTTATCTGCTCTTCAGTACTGGTAGAGTCTGCACTCACTTCAACTGTTTGTTTGGAAGTTACAGAGATAGGCTGGTCAATGTCAGTTTTCTCTTCTGTTCTTGCTTCTACTGTTGTCATTATATTGTCTCTTAAATCTTCAACAAAAGTTATGCTGTTGCTAATGGTAACTGAAGGGGCGCGGCATGTGCCCCGCCATTTTGTGTGGCATGTGTTCCGCCATTTTGTGAACATATTCTGCTAAGTTTCTTTAACTTCAGTTAGGACAGATAATATTGCACGTATTTTACAGTTAACACATTTTCTAAATATACACATATGTTTCCTGTAGAGACTGCCACCTTTAGTTCCTCTTTTCTGTTAGTTTGAAAACAGTATTGCTTAACTTTTTTTAACCAATAGACTTAGTGGCCACCATATAAGGCCTTAGAAGTATTTAAAACTAACTAACCAATTATAATCTTACAAGTAACCTACCCTAGACCAACGCCCCTTTACTGTGTATTTTGTATAAGATCTATTGAAATGTAATAAACCGATGAGTAGTCCTTTGACCCACACGCAGACTACTTGATTTTATTCCAGTGGCAAAGGGCTCTCCCGGAGACTCTGCCCTTACACAGAACAGATTAGACTTGTTAGTGGTCCGGGACTACTTAAAACAAATCGCCTACAGTTTGGGGGCTCGTCCGGGATGGAAGGGGCCACAAGTCCTAGTCACCGGTACTGGGTAAGAGGATATTTTATTTTATCTGTTTACCTGTCCGGGAGACCTGGACTCTGGCCGTAGTTCCGATTTCTGAACCATACACCAAACGCACAGGGAGAGTGTTGGATATAGAGCGGCTCTGGGAGATGCTCTGGGTTTTTTGTTTACTTACGTGTGTGTGTGTGTATATATATATATATATATATATATATATATTGTAAGGGATTAGCTCGGTGGCGGGTGTGGATGACCCCTTGGGGGGTGCGTTTTCCCAGAGAGGTAGCCGACAAGTGCTTGCAAACAAACAGTGTGGTTTATTAAATGGTGTTTTCTTCACCAGGCTGTATGCAGCAAAACATCCAAAATAAAATAAAACAGAAAATAAATCCTTGCCTCTGTGGGCGGCTACCTTCTCACGCTGGAACCTACCTAAGAAGTCTTTCCAACCTACTGTTGGGCCGACACTGCTGATCCTACAGCAGACACTCAAATGTCCATTTGTTTGCTTTTCACACAGCACAAACATTGTCCATTGAACATGTCCCTTTGTTTTCTTTCACACAGCACATGTTCATTTATAACAGGATCCTTTACTCTTCAGATTCTTCACATTGAACACAGTTCATTTAACAGGTCCCTTTACTCTTCACACTCTTCACATGGAACACTTCTCTTCACACTCTTCACATGGAACACTTTGTCTTCTCACCTTTGAGACGTCTTCACTCGTGGTTACCCTCCTTAGCTTCACATCGCTTTAGGGGGTCTTCTCCCATGCTCACCAGCTTGTCGGGAGGCACACATCCGACTGTCCCCCTCTCCCAGCCCACACGGCGACAGGCGGCAGCAGTCCTTCTCCCATGCCCACACGGCGTCGGGAGGTACACGTATGTCTGTCCTCCTCTTCCCAGCTCACACAGCGACAGGAGGCAGCACTCAATAGATTTTCTCTGGACAAATTATAGAGTCCTTGATCTCCTCATTCTGAACAGCTGAATGGTTTTCAACTTCCTGCTGGCTCTCTCTGCAGCCAACACCCTATAGTATCAGCGAACCTTCAAAGCAGGTGGGAATGTGTCTCCTCTCAGTGACTACATTCCCAGATTTACCTGACTTCCTGTCACATACCCCCCCCTCTTGTTTCAACCCTAGGGTTGGGACACATATTTCCAGGCACGCATGTGTCAGGCACTGCTGACTCACTGATAAGCCTCCTATTATCCTCAAGCTTCCGGATGAAACTGTTTTGTCATCTTCATTGACGGATTTCTCATAAATGCCACACAGTTTGTCTCTCATCTCATATACACATTCTTCAACTGCATTTTTGGCATCATTTTGCTCCTTCTCGTTTCTGTCATCTTCATTGACAGCTTTCTCATAAATGTCAGACAGCTTGTCCCTCATAACCGTCTGTCCAATCCACCATGGAGGACCGTGATCCATAGGCAACTCAATTGGGCTAGTCTTAATGTCTTCAACATTCTTAAGACGCCTCTCTCTGCAATCCATAAATGTTTTCCACAAAACTTTGAGAACCTTTGCTTCACTAAGCTTTGTTCCAAGTAGGGACTCTTGACATCCCTCTGTGACTTGAGTTGCCTCTCCATACAGCTGTACACAATCATTGACTTTTTGTTGTAAAAGGGAATGATCTTCCTTCTTGAGCTTTGCTTGCTCTAAGATGCTGTGCAGAGGATTTTCCAATTGAGACAACAGGCTGTCACACATTTCTTCAAAGTGACCCCTGTTCCTTTTCCCAGAGATATCAATATCATTCACCAAACATTTCATATTCATAGGCAGATCTGAAGCATTTGCACTCATCAACTTCTTAAACTTTTCGCCCTCCTGAGCGAGTCGCAGTAAAGGCCTACTATTTGATTTGATATTGAGTTTATATTTCTTGCCAAACTCTTCACAGAAGAAGCCAACCAGAACATCATCAACTTTCCTTCCACCAACATAGGGGTCAAAGGCAACAACACAGTTGAACCCAGCGATCTGGGTGGTATCCATTATAGACCTCCTCTCTGCATCAGTGAAGAAGCATGGAACTGCAACACATTCTTTTACAGGTTTCTTCAATGCACTTTCTGCTGAACTATTTGACCGCTCAAGGTCACCTAGTTCTTTTTCTCTATCTGAATTCCACATGGAATGCATCTCAAGATCACGATCAAACTTCTGCCACCCGTCTTTCACCAGTTCCATTTTGGAAACACTCCCTGAAAGGCACTTATTCATTTGCTTCACGTTTTCACCAACAGCCTTAGTTTTCTCCACTAGGTTTTCAGCCTGAACTGAGAAATCACCACATTTCTTACTCAGCTCCTTTGTTTGCTGAAGTTCTAATGATACATTTTCCAATGCTTGAAGTTTTTGAAGGAACGGTTTATTCCAAAGGGGTGATTCAAGCCACATGTCGTCACATTTCTGAGGCTCACTCAGGACAGACCCCAAAACACTGATCCTTTTAAAAACTGCATCAGGCACACTATCCCCTCTTTGGGACAGATCCTCTGTTGCCTGGAATTCCTCTTCCAGTTCCTGCAACGGAATCTTCATCTCTTCTACTTGCTGTTCTAAGGCTCGCTTAGACTTTTCTAGCTCCTGAACGCTTTTCACAACATCATCCTTGGAGCTGACCAATTCTTCCATTTCTGTACGCAGCTGTTTAACACTTTCTAGTTCAGCCTTACACTCTAGAGCTTCCTCCAAAGAGCGAGCCAAGAACAGGGCTTTGCTCTCGTTATCACGCACCTCCGTTTCTGCACGGGCGCGTTCTTCTGCATATTTTGCAGACACAGTCTTCTCTTCACCAAGCATCTGATCAAACTTCTTTTTCACATCTTCAACACACTGTAATGAACCAACGCTTTCTTCCATGCGTTTTTTCATATCCGCTATCTGAGCTTGCAATGTTGCGACTTGCTCTGATAGGTTTTTCTTTGTCGCTGAGAGACAATGTCGCTTTCAGAGCAACATTCTGTTCCTGCGACTCCTGCAGGTCTATTTTTGTAACTTCCAAACACTGAAGACTTTTTTCCAGCTGATTACGCAACTCCAACATATCAGCCATACTTTGCTTCTGCAAAGTCTGAATTTCACTTTCCTTTTCCATGAGGATGGTATCTTTCTCCATTATAGTCTCTCTGCGTTTTTGCAACTCGACCAAAAGAAGAGCAGTGGATTCTTCCCACTGTAACACATGAGACTTGAGTAGTTCATTCATTTCCTGCAAGTTTCTATGCTCCATTTTAAGCAATTCCAAGGCTTGTTCCTTTTCTTCCATTTTCCGTTGCAAGGCATCCAACTCAGCCCTGCACACATACTCAGTTTCCTCCAAACCGATGGCCTCCATTGGCTGCTGGCGTCTCTGTTTCCAGCCTGCCATGCTCTCTTGATGAGCCTTTTGTTGAGCTGCAAAGCTCTGCTGAAAATCCGCATTTGCCTGCTGTTGAGCTGCATTTGCTTGCTGTTGAGCTGCATTTGATATAATCAGATGTTTCAACATCTCCTCCATTTTGAGTTTACTTTTCATCTGAGCACACTGCGTCTCCATAGCGGTTTCATCAGTGTTGCTAGGGACAACAACCTTCCTCTTTAGTAGACTCTCTTTAGGCATGGATGGGGCTGGTTCAGACGGCAACATCCCCTCCATCCATAGAATCCGGTCTCTCATTTCATCTATCTTTGCCTTCTTCAGGCGTTTTGAACGCCCCATCTTCAATAACTCCACAAACAAATTTTTCACAGTCCAGCAAAAATTTTTCAGACCACTGTCTCTTTAACACATGTAGTTGTTCTCTCTCTTGCAGGATCTCTTTTCCTGCGCACACAGTTTGTGCAGTCACTTGCACCAGACACAACAAAGTTCATCAAATAATTTTGAGACCGCTGTCTCTTTAAAACACTTTTTATTTTTTTCTGTCAGGATCTTCTCTCCTGCACACATAGATTGTGCAATCTCATGCACCAGATAAAGTTCATCAAACATTTGCACTTCCTTGCAGGGATCTCTGCTTATGCCCGCATCCTCCACCATATGTAAGGGATTAGCTCGGTGGCGGGTGTGGATGACCCCTTGGGGGGTGCGTTTTCCCAGAGAGGTAGCCGACAAGTGCTTGCAAACAAACAGTGTGGTTTATTAAATGGTGTTTTCTTCACCAGGCTGTATGCAGCAAAACATCCAAAATAAAATAAAACAGAAAATAAATCCTTGCCTCTGTGGGCGGCTACCTTCTCACGCTGGAACCTACCTAAGAAGTCTTTCCAACCTACTGTTGGGCCGACACTGCTGATCCTACAGCAGACACTCAAATGTCCATTTGTTTGCTTTTCACACAGCACAAACATTGTCCATTGAACATGTCCCTTTGTTTTCTTTCACACAGCACATGTTCATTTATAACAGGATCCTTTACTCTTCAGATTCTTCACATTGAACACAGTTCATTTAACAGGTCCCTTTACTCTTCACACTCTTCACATGGAACACTTCTCTTCACACTCTTCACATGGAACACTTTGTCTTCTCACCTTTGAGACGTCTTCACTCGTGGTTACCCTCCTTAGCTTCACATCGCTTTAGGGGGTCTTCTCCCATGCTCACCAGCTTGTCGGGAGGCACACATCCGACTGTCCCCCTCTCCCAGCCCACACGGCGACAGGCGGCAGCAGTCCTTCTCCCATGCCCACACGGCGTCGGGAGGTACACGTATGTCTGTCCTCCTCTTCCCAGCTCACACAGCGACAGGAGGCAGCACTCAATAGATTTTCTCTGGACAAATTATAGAGTCCTTGATCTCCTCATTCTGAACAGCTGAATGGTTTTCAACTTCCTGCTGGCTCTCTCTGCAGCCAACACCCTATAGTATCAGCGAACCTTCAAAGCAGGTGGGAATGTGTCTCCTCTCAGTGACTACATTCCCAGATTTACCTGACTTCCTGTCACAATATATATATAGAGAGAGAGAGAGAGAGAGGCCTCAGGGAAGCCAGAATAATATTTTTCAGGGAAAGATATTATATGTCAGTCTGTTCTGTGTAAGGAAAAAAAAAACCTTTTCTTGCCTACGCCTTTCTATTGCATAGAACTGTAAGATTTAGAGTGTAAGATAATTTGTTTGTGTGACCCAAAAGGTTTAGTTAGTAAGTGTATAAACTTGTTGGTCACTTGTTAATTTGTTATTTTATTTGAAACAAGACAGTCATACTGCATTAAAGCACCATATCACTGGTCTGACATACATTGAAGCCGTGTAATTGTGAATGACTTGTGAAAGCTGTGTTTGTGGTTTGCTGATACAGCACACCGGACCTGACAGTAATTGTCACATTGTTAGAAATATTAACAGAGATCCCTATCATTTGCATACTTTTTCTGCTACTGTTGACGATCCCAAGCTTTACTGTAAGGGCCGATATTTATATAAGATAAATTGTCCTATCTTTGTTGGACAGACATTAAGTCAAGTAAACCTATTTGTTGAGGGATTCTGTAGTTTTCTTTCCTGAGAATGGGCAGACAAAAGTCTAAAGCGGAACCTCCCCTTATCGGAGAAAATTGCAAAGACTATGTCGCCCGTGTATGTGGTACTAATTATTATTTAATTAACCCATGGGTGGACCAGCTAGCAGGATGGACGGATACTATGAATAGCTGTAGCCCTTTCCCCCGGGAGGGAGCAAATTGTAGTTTCCACATGGATATGATCAAGAGCTTATGCCTCGGTGATACAAAGGCGTATCCATATTTTGGACCCGACCCGCAATGGGATAAAAACTATATGGAAAAGGGTGGGTTAAATTGGTTAGAATACACTCCGTATTGGTATCAACATGAAAGCAAGGAGGGCAATAAAAATAGAAAGAAACCTAGTAGAAATGAAACCAAATTACATGATTTAGAAGCTTCAGTGACACGTCCGCTTCAACCACCCCCACCATATACACATAGCCAACACTATCCTAGCCTCTCAAAGAAGGATATAGATGATCTCTTGAAGGTCACCGCTGCTACACCCTCTGCACCACCGAGAGGAAAACAGCTATATCCTAATTTATCTCAGAGAGAACTAGACGATCTCCTTGCCATTGTGGCCGCTACTCCTGCCGCCCCTATTCTTCCTGCCGATCCCGCTGTTCATATCGTTCCTGCTGTTTCAGCCGTCCCTGCCACGCCACCCCTACCTCGGGGACAGATGACTCAAGCAGCAGACTCTACTGCTACTGATGATGGAGCGATAGGTGGACAGGACTCAGAGTCTGGGGAAGAGGGGTTTGTGATTACCACGCAACAAGAGACCTCTGATCCAGGACCCACTAGTTTAATTGGTAAAGTCGCCTCCCCGATACAGCACAGTAACAGAAGTGGTCCCAGGTGCAGAGCTACTAAAGTTAAAATTACTACCCCCTTGGTTACACACACCCCGTTTTTGACAGTAGGGGAGCAGCTTTTAAAGAAACCCATGGAGATTGAGGACATTAACAGAATAGTTAAAAATTGTCCTAAACCAAATATAGTACCACAAGGTACCATTAATTATCTAAAGAAAGTCTGTAATGGCCGCAATTACAACCAAGAAGACATGAGAGTGGTACTGGACGGGATTATTGGAAATAATCCTAAATGGGACTGGTCTAAAGTTAAGACTATCAGTGATCTCCAAATTGGAGGAAGGATAATTGATGGAAATGCACAACCTTATCCTACTGCCTCCACATATGCACTAAACACTGAACAGGGCAGGACTGATATGTGGAATGAATTAACCACATATATGATTGAGGTTTACAAGACTAGATCTTCCCTCTCTATTGCCATAGCATGCCGACAAAAACCTTCTGAATCTGTGGTGGATTTCTGGAAGCGGTTTGAAGCATGCTGGGTAGAAGAAGCTGGTCTAGCTACTATTGATAATGATAGTCTATTTATCTCTACCTGGATCAATAACACACTCCCACATCTGACAGTGCCTATTAAACAAATGATCTCCTCATGGCCGAGTGACACAATAGTTACATTTCAGGAGGAACTGTTCAGTAAGGATGCAGCGGGTTGTTTTGACATTAAAAAAGCCATCATCCAGTACACATAATTATAACAACAATGAACAAAAACAAAGCGAGTTCCAAGGTCCAAATCAAAATCAGAATCCTAAAGCCTCTCACCCTCAGGGATCCCGAGGCAGAGGTAGGGGGATACATTAAAAAAACCCAAATAGAACAGTGGTGGTGAGGGCTACCCCTAAAGACGGTTTTGTACCTAGGACTCTTCCAGGTGTCTGTTATAATTGTGGTAATATTGGGCATTGGGCAAGGGATTGTCCCTATCCAAAAAGATCAAACAACTCAAACAAAATTGATCAGCCAAATGCATCACAGCAGCCACCCCGATTCCCTGTTGATTGGTCCAATAAGCGTCAATACTGACGGGGCCCGGAGGCTGATATCCCGATTTTCCCACAAATTACAGACACATGGAAAGACCAACTACTAATTGTGTTAGAGGTCAGTAGAATCAAACTCATTTTAGATTCAGGAGCGACCACCAGTGTCTTGTCAAGAGGGTCATTATGATGGCCCTAGGGGAAAATCCAAGCCTTCCATGGGAATTAATGGGATATCAACAACAACATACTGTACTGTTCCACTTCATGCATTTGACAGCAGTGGAAAACTTCTATGTACCCATGTTTTCAGACTAATACCCAGGTTGCCCAGTAAATTTATTGGGCAGAGACTTAGCTACAGATAAGCCTGTCAGTTGACCCAGAGTCAGGATGGTTTGTTGCTGATTCTCCACTGATAACCCTGGAACCTTTCACTGAAGAACACATAGTCACATTAGTCAATATCTATACCTACCAAGACCTACCAGACAAAGTACGGGCTGATGGGGACCATGATACAGGTCTCATCTCCTGTACTCCCTACAAAGCTACAGTACTCTGAAGCCCAACAGTAGCCCAGTTTTTCACAAACAATACCCACTATCAAGAGAAGATAGAAGGGATAATCCCGATGGTAGAGAGTTTTCTAAAGACTGGAGTCCTGGAGGAAGTGGTTTCACCCTACAATACTCCTGTCAACCCTGTCAAGAAGCCAGACGGCACTTACAGGTTTGTGCAAGACCTAAGGGCAGTAAATGATTTGATTGTCCCAATAGCACCCATTGTGCCAGATCTCCACACTTTGATTGCCACCATCCCACATGATGCCACCCATTTCACAGTGATTGACTTAAAGCACGCCTTTTTTAGCATCCCTGTTGACAAGGAGACCAGACCACTCTTTGCATTTTCCCTGGATGGGAAAATCCAGTTAACCTGGTGTAGGCTTCCTCAGGGCTTTGTAGATTCTCCTGTTGTGTACAGTATTGTTCTACAGTCCACCCTCAGGCCCTGGCATCCCCCCCCCCAAGGTTCGGTAGTACTACAGTACGTCGATGATTTGATGGTCTGTAGTAAGTCAAGGGAGGCCAGCCAGACAGACAGTGAATCTCTGTTATTGTGGTTATGTAAATGTGGTCGTAAAGTGTCTAAACAGAAATTGCAATGGTGTCAGGAAAAGGTTGAATATTTGGGCTTTGTCTTCACAAAGGGTAAACGAAGCATCAGTTCCTTTACGAATCCTTGCCATAGTGGGGCTGGTCACCCCACAGACCAAGAAAGAAATGCTGTCATTTCTTGGAATGGTAAGCTATTCGCGGCACTGGATAGCTAATTGCTCGTTTTACGATAATATTCTAAGACAAGCCACACTGAAAGATTCCCCTGGCAGGATTGAATGGTCCTCTGAAATGTTGAAAGCATTTGAAGCTCTTAAAAATGCAATGGTTGTGAGTCCTGGACTGGGCCTCACTGACTTCACTTTGATGATTCATTTGTATGCTAGAGACAATTGTAAAACCATGGCGGGGGTGCTGGCCCAATAACATGGATGGAAATTGCGCCCTGTGGCATATTTTTCAAAGGTCATGCCTCTCCAAGTCCAGGGAATGCCTTCTTGTCTCCGATCACTGGCCACATGCTCTTTGGTAAAATGTAAATCAAAAATAATCAGTGCAAGCCCACATTAAACAGAAAAAAAGAATCAATCAAAATTCTTGTGCACAAGGCTGCAAACAATCAGTGCCAAACACAAAAACACCTGTGAAAACTTAAAGAAAATAATATTGCTGCGCCAAGTCTTTCATTGGAGATAAATAAATAAATAAGTTTGGTGTACAAAAGGTTATCACAATAACTCTAAATCAGTCCATCAACTGTGATACAAAAGTGATAAATCAATTTCTGAGCCATGATTATAAAATCAATAATATTAATAGTCCCAATCCTCAGTGAAAATAGTGACTGAAAGAAAATCAAAAAATCTTCATCTGTCCTAACTAGGCAGAAGACAAAACTGAGTTGGGATGGCTGATAGCAGGGGGGTATTGGACCAGTGGGACAGCCCCCATAGGTGTGTCTATGTAAATTGCTTTCTTTTTAACAAGTCTTATGCCTAGCTTGCTCCTATGGATAAGAGGTTAATACCCATTGGTGAAGACTGAATGAGTGGGCAGCGACTGTCAGAGGACTCAGAGAAAAGTATTTGTGTAATTTATTAAGGTCGGCAAATCTAAGGTTGGGTTTGAAAGGTGAGGCAGCTGTAATATATCTGCAATACCTCAGTCATGATGCATTTGCATATGAAGAAAACACCTTCATAATGCCCTTCCTCTGTAGACTTGCAGTAAGTCATTATTCTTTTGGTATCCTGCAAGACAGAAATGACACATTTACACCTATTTTGCAGAATGAAAAGTGATTTGCATTTGGACCCACCCACATCAACTCCCAGAACTGCTACAAGCATACCTCCCAAATTTCCAAGATGGGAATGAGGGACACCTATTGTACACTATTCCTTTATATTAGCTCTTGGAATTTGCAAATGCAGCAATCTAGAAATTGGATGAAAGGTTTAGCACTGGGAAAAACGTTTTTTAAGATAAATAATGCATTTTATATACAACTCTATAGATCAGACCATAATGAGGGACAAATGAGGAGGATAGAGGGACAGAGGGACTTTGTTCCAAATCAGGGACATTCCCTCAAAATCAGGGACAGTTGGGAGCTATGCTACAAGCATGATTGGACATGGGAGTATCAGGACTGGTAAAGGAAGGAAAGAGGAAGTCAAAGAACTTTGAAATTCAGCCAGGAGAAGGAGTGACATCACAGACACACAAACTTGCTTTTTCTTTTATAGCTAAATAAAGTAATATGCAGATAAAATGACAATGGGGTTGTGATTTATTTATGTAGCACCCTCCTAGGTAGGTGCTAGGTAGGTAAAAGCCTAGTGTCTCCATCTGCTTATCAGAGGAGCCTGATTGTTAGTTAGGCCTGTTGCATGTGTCCATGTATGATTCATCTGGCCTGAGGGAGTGTCCCCACTGTATCCAATAGGGGAGTCTGTTGGACAGTGGAGGAAACCCAGCCAGTGACACACAGGCTTTTGTAACCATCCCAGTGGGTTGGCACAAACAGTGGTGCATCCTGGGATATCTTATACAGTAAAAGCCAAGGGCACATGTGACAGGGTGACTTTGGACAGGAAGCCAGGTCCCAGGAGGAGGGTGACGGCTGTCTCTCCTCCTGTTGGTTGTGGAAAGTGGTCACAGCCAGTCAGCCTAGTGGACCCGGAGTGTGGTGCTGAGCCAGGAGGTCCAGGAGACTGACAAGCGCAGTTGAGGCAGAAGCAACCTTGGGAAAAACAGTGTCCGTGAGTACCGGGAAGCTTGCCAGGGGTCTGCCCAGGAAAGGGGATCGATCCGGAAGAGAGTCAGTGGACAGAAGTTCAGCACACACAGAAAGTTAGAAAGGGGGTGCTAAGTTAGACCCTGAAGAGTAACTCAAACAGGATCATACTTTTTATCTTCACTTCAGTGGCAGGGTGAAGTAGCGGCCTCGCCGCACACATTGCAGCTAGTGTCCTCAGAATTGTGCATAGTTCATAGTCGGAGTATCCTACTCATCCTTTCTCCCATCCCAGTTCCAAATAAAAGCACAAAAACCAACATCCCCTGCACTGATTGTCTGAGCCAAGGACTTTGAATGCCGTTTTGCCTGCTATCGGTTGCTAATGTTATGCGGACGCAAACGGTGGTAAACATTGATGCACAAGCGCGCATGCATGGCATGACAGATCCTGGCGCCCAGTGCCTTATTTAAAGCCAGCAGGCTAAACCACAAGTTGCTGGATGGTGTTTAGCTTCTCCGTGTGTTCCTGTCTCTGCTCATTTTGGATTCCCTGTTACTGACCCGGCTTGCCTTTGACCTATCTTGGCTCCATTCCTGGCTTTGACCTTCGGCTTGCTACATTGACTCTGCCTCTGCCTACTGAATTCATGTATTGTATGACCTCTGGCTTGTTCTTCTGACTCTGCTTGCTATATTACTCCTGGCTGATATTCCGTGTATGACTACTGGCCTGGCTCCTGACTCCGCTCTTGGCTCTCCCTTCTGCCAAGTCTCATCTGGTACACCTGAGGGACTCCTGCTTAGCAGCGCATCCTGCTCATCAGCCGCCATCCAGCGAACATCTCCTCTTCACTTCAGCCTGTCACAACTGGCAATCCCTGCTTCTTTGAGCATAGCACTCTCTGTTGTCCCCTTTAGGGGCGCTCTGCACTCAGTTGCAAAGGAAGCCCTCTCAGCATTTTGGCTTCCAACCAGGTATGTGGGACACTCTTTATCCAAAGACAGCTTCCTGAAATCAAGATGGTCTGTGGAAATTGGGGATGTCTGGTCACCCTATCATGCTTACTTTATCTTTCACTCTCTCCGGCTGTAACCTGTCCAACCAGTCCTCCAAAGCAATTTCCTTCGCTACGCTATCTGTCGCAGGCACTCTGATGTCATCACATACAATGTAAGTGAGTACAACTGCCCACAACCTGGAAGGAGACCACCAGCTGCTGGGGAAAAAACTGCTTTTTATTGTTCCTCTAGGCACAAATGGTTCTCTATCATTTAACCACTTGCCGACCGCTCACATTGAGCGTACTGCGGCAAAGTGGTTTGTTATCATCCAGCGACGTAGGTCTATGTCGCTGGACTCCTCCCCTAGTGGGCGGCGCGCACACGCCGCCAGAGGCTCGCTCCCACTGTATTCAGTCACAGCGGGTGTCGGGCCAGGAGAGGAGCGGCGGTGATCACCGCCGCTCTTCCCCGATCATCGGGGATCGAGTGAGGAGATCCGCCCGCTTGTGTAAACAAAGCGGGCGGAACTCCTAAGTGACAGGCAGGGTCAGATTGCAGGACTCAGCATAGCTGAACCTGCGATCTGTGCCTGTGTCACACAGTCCCCTCCCCCCACACACGTCAGTAAGCACCAGGCATACATTAACCCCTTGATCACCAATAAAAGTTAACCCTTTCCCTGCGTTTTTTATCTTAACTGTAACAGTGCATATTTATAGCACTAATTACTGTAGTAATGTCACTGGTACTCCCAAAAGTGTCAAAAATGTCATTCAAGGGTCCGATCTGTCCGCCGCAATGTCGCAGTCCCGCAAAAAAATTGCAGATCGCCGCCATTACTAGTTTAAAAAAAACAATAAAAATGACATAAATTTCCCGTAGTTAGTAGCTGCGATAACTTTGGCGGAAACCAATCAAAATGCGCTTATTGCAGTATTTTTTTTACCAAAAATATGTAGCAGAAAACAAATTGGCCTAAAATGTTAAAAAATTTAGACTTTTACATTTTTTGGGGGGAATTTCATATAAAAAAAATGTGAAAAATATTGTTATTTTTTTCAAAATTGTCGCTCTTTTTTTGTTTATAGCGCAAAAAGTAAAAATCGCACAGGTGATCAAATACCACCAAAAGAAAGCTCTATTTGTGGCGGAAAAATGGACATAAATTTGGGTACAGCATTGCACGACCGCACAATTGTCCGTTAAAGTAACCCAGTGCCGAATCGCAAAATATAGCCTGGTCAGGAATAGGGTAAAATCTTCCAGTCTTAAAGCGGTTAAAAATACGCTCATTGAGAATTTTTTTGTCAAAGACATGTAGCTAAATACATTTTGGCCTAAATATATGACAAAAATTGAATATATTGGATATTTTTTAACTGTCAAAGTAGAAAAATATTGTTATTTTTTTCAAAATTGTCGTTTTTTTTTTTATTAATATCGCAAAAAATGAAAAGCGCAGAGGTGATCAAATACCACCAAAAGAAAGCTCTATTTGTGGGGAAAAAAGGATGTAAATTTTGTTTGGGTATGGCATTGCATGACCGCGCAATTGTCAGTTAAAGTCGCACAGTTCCGAATCGCAAAAAGTGGCCTGGACTTAAAGCAGGAAAATCCTCCGGTCCTAAAGTGGTTAAAAACACACTGCGGTAAATTTTGCAGTTTCCTAATGTTAATAGGAGTTGTCTAGAAATTGGCCAGTGAAAGGAGAGTCTTGCATCATTTAAAACCGGGATAGCCACAGTAAACTACCGGCCAATTTCTATCTGCTAGTTAAAGCCGATCTATTACCATTTGAGGGAAAAAGCATGTGTTGCTACGAAGGCTACCTGAAAAAAAGTATTTTCTTCTAAGGAGGAAACATGAGTCTCTTGGACCCCTGATGCCTTCTCTGCACTCCCCCCAACCAAATCAAGTAAAGACAGATCAGTTGTTTCCCAGCTCCATCAGATAGTATCTGACAGCTTTAAACTAAAATTTAAAAATAATTCCCTGATTCTTTAGTGAACAAAACCTGTACAGTTTTTTTACCCATCATTAGGCATATTCTGATGTATACCACAGAGTGTTTTACACCACAGCATCTATTATCATTTATAACATGGAGGATGTATTATCAAGCCTTTTCTTGATAAATCAACTCTGACCTCTGACAGTCCTCACTGTGATGTTAACATTTTTATGTATGTACTTCATTTAATAGCTTTGACCACCTTCTTGAAATTCTAAGGAGAGTTTTAGAACTGCAGGATACAGCATACAGGAAGGTGGTTTCATCAAAAGAGTATCTTCTTGTCATACCCTGATGAGTAAACTTTCTGGATCACTAGTCCTCAGAACTGTCATAGTACAAAGGGAGAGATGTCATCATCCATCCAAAATCAACACCAGCAGACAATAGGATTGTATAATCAATTGTGTTGGAGAAAGGAACAGCAAAGAAGAGCTGAAACGGAAATTATATTTGCTTTTAGTAAAGAACATAGACACTAAGGCCAACTAAAGCGGACCTTTCCATTCCAAATCCATATTTCTGTGTAACATGCTGCTAAGCATGCTGTTCTGAAATCATCCTGCATTTTTATTGTTGCAAATTCTTTTTATTGAATTTAGAAAAGGGTAAGTTCTACAAAACAAAGCCTATTGGGCATACCCAGGCTTGAGAAAAACAAAAAGGCATCAATAAAACTGAAAGAAGAATTTTAGCAAGAGTTCTTCTTTATTAATTTATTTGAGCAATACTTCAACCATCTTAGTTTTAGATGACATTTTGTGAACATTGAGCATGCATGAGATTTATATTTTGCTGAGAACAAAATCTAGTTAGACCTCAATGTCCTTCATTTGGTTCTTATCTTGTTCTTCCCAAGCAATATCTGCACAGTTCCCAGACACAGCTGGTTTTTGTCTCCCTACATAAAGTCATAATGAAACAATGTATTTTTGTGGGAACATTTCAGGTGACCAAGGGGAGGCATAACTGTGTTTCCATTGTTCTCCTGTTGGGGATATTTTATCATATAAACTGTTTGGAATGAATAAAGCGTCAGATGACTTTGAGCAATTATACGCTTCGGATGTCTCTTTGTTCAGAGTAATTTCCGGGCCCGCTGAGACTTGTGGTGCACCCGAGGCAGTCAAGTCTATACTTCACTGGGAGTGATCCAATGCCAACAGTTTTGGAGGTCCCACACCGAGATGGTCAACAACGCCCATGTCCGGTAAGTGTTGAAATTTTTCTCTGCCTTACCGTGACCTCTGGGTCCACGACCATATAGTCTAGAGTAATACCTGTTGGTTGTATAGACTTGATAAGTGTTCGGGGAACACTAAAGAGACCCTGGGAGGGTCCCAGGTCCTGAGTGACCTGAAACCTAGAGACATAGATCTAAGTGTTCGGGGAACACTAAAGAGGCCCTGGGAGGGTCCCATGTCCCGAGTGACCTGATAGGTTGTGGAAACCTATAGACATAGATGGGATCTATGAGATATTGATCTATGAGAAATTGAAATATTATAAACAGTACTGTGAAAATTGACTGACCGGTTGTAATCCAAGAGACTCAGATCTTTTTCTCTTCTTTGCTTATTCTTTTCTGTCGCATAGAAGTATAAGATAATTTGTATTGTTTGTCTATAATGGTAGGAAAACTTTCTTGATAGCCACTGTACCTGGGATGTATTGGTCAAGACTCGGAAAGGGTTTTTTTCTTTTTTGTCCTAGAAGGGACACCCGAGTCCAAAAGTATAAGGGTTTAATTTATATACATCAGTGGCTTGAAGGAGGGTTTTGAAACCATAAAGGGTTACCATGGTAACAAGTGATTATGTGAATGTGTAAATCAGGGGTCTTCAAACTATGGCCCTCCAGTTGTTCAGGAACTACAATTCCCATCATCCCTAGTCATGTCTGTGAATGTCAGAGTTTCACAAATCCTCGTGGGATGTGTTGTTCCGCAACAGCTGGAGGGCCGTAGTTTGAGAATCCCTGGTGTAAATCATAGAGACATGTCTTATTGAATGAGAGAATGTTGGTATTTTTTTATTGTCTTGTTATGTAAATGGCTGGGAATATTTGGTGAGTAATGTTCCTGGAAGTAAATTAAGGTAGAAGAACGGTCTACCTAAAGTTAAAGTGTTAAGAATTAATGTATATTGTATATGTGAATTACACTGAAGGTTTTAAGTGTATTATGATTAAAGGATTATGCTTAGAAGATAGACAAACTTTCCCATATTTCCCGGGTAATCCACAATGGGATAAGGGGAGATGAAAACTGGTTAACTTATGCCCCCTTGTAGAATAATAAAACAGTTGAAAAGGCTAGAAGGCTGAAAAGTAATACGAATAATAAAGAGTTAACTAGGGCTTTTAAGAGTAAGTCCAATTGCTTGTAAGCAGAAGTCAGGTGAAACTGTCCTGGAGTTTTGAACAAGGTTTAAAAATGTATGGAATCATGAGGCCAGTTTAAGTGTCACCAAGGAATGGCACAGCCTCATGATTCAGACATTTGTCAATAATTTAAAGTCCCAATACATGTTAATTGTGAAACAGCAAGTTTCAGACTGGACAAGCAAAGACATGGATGGTTTCCAGGAAGCCATAACAGAAAAGGATGCAGCGGGATGTTTTGATCTCCCCAGAGAGAAACAGCCCATTGCTACATATTTTCAGACACCCTTTCAGGGACGCTATCAAAGTGGAAGAGGCAAGGGGATTCAGGGGCAGAGCAGAGCATTCTCGGAATAGGCCCCCTTTTAATAATAGATTTCTGCAAAGGAATGGTTGTTTCAGCTGTGGGGATCCAAATCACTTCAAATCACTTCAAATGGGACTGCCCTTATGAGGACCGTTGTGTCGGTGATTCCCCCGCAGCTGACCAGCCACAGCAACAGAAGCCTAGAGTTAAATTTAACATTAACTGGCAGCCCCAACATCCGCAACAATGATGGTGCCCAGAAGGTGGGGACTCAGCATTTCCCCGTGTGTCTCTCAATTATCAACAACTGCCTATGATTTCACTTTGTGTAGATGGCATGAATCTTCCAATTCTCGTGGATTGTGGAACGACTTTCAGCTCCATATGACAAGAATTCTGGAATGGAGAGACATTGGAAGCCGAACCTTCAATGGGAATTAATGGGATCCCCACCAAGACATTTAGAAACCCCCCTTTGCCAATTATAGATGAGTCAGGAGAGTACTCAATCATTTGGCACGGTTTCAGAATAATACCTAGGTGCCCACTTAGTTTGTTAGGGAGGATGGAGTCAGGCATACATTAGACAGTACAGCAGCACCTGGTTTTCTCACGGCCACCAGTGATTTTTTTTGGAATTTACATGAACACTGGACTTCATTTGCACATTCATCTATTTAGCTTTTTTCTGGTGGAGTTGTTCACGGAAAACACATTATATTGATTTGCAAGAGTAACCAGAGACTTTGTTCACTCACATTTTCATTTGTTTCAAATTGTTTGTACACTATTTTGTATGCATGATTGACATTGTTCATTTTATTGCCATTTAGTAGTGCATCAGACTTTTTTTACACTATTTTATTTATACACCTTTGGTAGCAGCACACTCACATTTATCAGTGCACTTTTTCATTCATATACATTAGACCAGTGTTTCTCAACTCCGGTCCTCAGGGCACACTAACAGGCCAGGTTTCCAAGAAAACTGAAATACATCCCAATTGCTGCTCAGTGATTGCAGTATTGTAGTATTCTAGTCTGCATCTCACCAAGGTAATACTTAAAATCTGGCCTGTTAGTGTGCCCTGAGGACCGGAGTTGAGAAACACTGCATTAGACAGACTCTTGGCCGAACGTACATTTAAAATAGTATTACCTCACAAGATAACATGGCTCCCCTGTTTTTTTGTTGTTCTGAATATTCATTTTCCAAGCTAGACATACATAATTGTTTGAAACTGCTATGTTGGCTTTGACGTTGGTACATTTCTAGGGAGAGGTGGTTCCCACATTCCAAGGGAGGAGGGGGGGGGGGGGTCACTTCTTGCGCAGAGCCACACATATGCAATTATTTTTTTATGGAATTTTTGGACTTTTTCCATTTATATATTTGTGCATAAAGCATAGGAACCTCTGGGAAGAGTAATAATAGTGAACAAAGACAGTTTTTATCAGGCAAAACATAGTTCGCCATAGTTGGCAAGATATTTTGAGGTTATTTTTTATAGAATTATAGATAATGAGAAATTACATTTTACAAATGGGTCCCTTGTGTCCCTAAATGTAAAAGGGAGCTCTGGTGCAAAATTTTGAAAATTGGCTACTTGCCAAGAAAGGGTTCAAACTTAAATATCTTTGTTCCTGTTATACTGTAGTTATGGAATTTATTTTTGGACAGAAAGGGTTACCGCAATTAGTGTGACCATTGGACCCTATTGGCACCGAGCCAAAAGTTTCAAATCAGATCAATTTTTTATCTGATTTCAGTTTTTGAGTGCTATTTTAGGGGTGTCCTCTATTAAGGGAGGGGAACCTCTGGACAGGTTTTTAGTAAGATTGGCACGGAGCCAAAAAGTTTTAGTTTTATCTGATTGTAGCATGCAAGTGGTATCTGATGTGCCATCTCTACTGATAGCCATACCATCCGATGCTACCGCTTTACAGTAATTGGTTGAAGTAATGCATTTTATTTAGCGTCCTAGTGGACGAGGAGACACAGCCATCTTTGTTTCTTGTTTTGTTTTTCAGTCCAGGTAACTGACCTGGTGTAGAAATGCCTCAGGGCTAAGTAGACAGTTTTAGTTGTCTGCTCTATAGTTCTCCAGGCCACGCAAGAGGGGATGGACACCTGCTCATGCGTCAGTCCCGCTACAATATGTGGATAACATATGTAGTCACTCTGTGGAGGCCAGTCAGAGCGAGTAAGTTTATTGAGAAATTTACATGTACAAATTGTCACAGGAATAATGACAATGGTGTCAGGAAAGTGTTGTTTACCTTGGTTTTGTTCTCACAGAGGGGGAAAGGAGAGTCAGTCACAGAAGAGCTGCGGCTCTAGTGGGTCTTGCCAACCCACAGTGGGTCTTGCCCGCCCACAAAACCAGGATCATTGATTGCAATGGATCCGACTGCTCCCATTTTATGACAACATTTTGAGACAAGCCACAGGTCCAGAAATGTCACCAGTAATGTTGAATGCGTTTGTGTATCTGAAAAATGCTATGGTTGTAGCGCCTGCACTGGGCATCCCAAATTATGGAAAAATGTTTTGTGTTTATGCAAGGGACAATTGTAAGACCATGACAGGTGTACTTGCCCGGGAGTATGGTGGTGGACTATAGTTTTTGTCCGAAGATGGTCGCAGTCCAGGTCTAAGGCATGCCTGAGGTGACTCCAAACATAGCATCTTGTGAGATGGTAATAGGGATGGCCACATCTTTTGCCCTAGGTAGGCCTCAGTTTTAAATGGGTTACTGGGATTAAAGGGTGTGTTACACAACAACATGATTGTATAGACATAATATATCTAGACAGCCATAGAGGGAGCAGAGGATGTTTTTGTAGATGGTTCCTGGTTGTGGAGCTGAAAGTCAGGCCAAAAGATCACACATTATTAGAGCTACAAACACATGCTACAGAACAGGTTTTAGGGAAGTGGGTGATGGTTTAGAAAAAGTTGAGAATAGCCTTTTTCTAAAAGAGGGAAGATCTTGTATCCCTGCAGCTAGCGCCCCACTGTCTATTGCCTAGTATGATGGAATAGGACACAGGGGGTGGGAAAGAACATATGAAGTATTACTGAAGTTTTTTTACTGAAGTTTTTTTTGCATTTACAGGCCTAAATTAGTGAAAGCATATGTTGCTAGGTGCATCACCTGTATTAGGAACAACACAAACAAACACATAAGGCCAAACATGAACATCTACAAGTAGATTTCACACATAAGCCCAACACAGGGTAGAAACAAGAGTTAATAGTGGGCATGTTCAGCAGATGAGTGGAAGCTTTTAGGGCCACAAAAGGGAGATGCCCACACGGTGGAGCGCATTCTCAATCAGGAGATTATTCCTCGATGGGGATGCCTGCTTTGAATTAGTTCTAATAATGGTTCAGCTTTAATATTAAAGAGAATGTCAGGAACTAGGTAAAATCCTGAAAATAGATTGTCATCCACAGAGTTCAGGTATAGTGGAAAGGATAAATAGGACAATCAAAGATGAGTTGAGAGAAAGTAATTGGAATTTTGAATCAAGTGGAACGAAAAAGTTGCTCGCACCTTTCTTTTTTCTTCACAGGTATCAACGTATCAACCCATCCCTTGAAGGAAGGAGATGAAGTAGCATCACAAGACCAAGGCTGGATTTCATTTTGGACCTAAAGACAAAGGTAGTCGCAGTGACCAGAATCGCTGTCCTTGTGGAGAACCAACAGGCCTGGATCCATGCCAGTCGAGTAAGGTGGATTGTGCGAAGCAAGGCAAAGATAAAGACACAGGTAAAGGAGGAGAAGCAGGTGTTGAAAATCCTCGAAGAGCAAGTGAAGCAGGTGTTATAGTCTCTGAAAATTAGCAAAATGACTATATTCATAGCAAGGAACTAGTGTTCACTCCAACTTGGATCATAACTAACTGTATATATCACCCAGAGGACTTAGGCCCCCTTGAAGGACTGTGAGGAGGCCAGAACAGCACACCCTCTGCCGAAGAGGGGAATGAAGAAACAAAGATGCCTGTAGCACAGAGACTTGTTAGGAGGAAAAGAGCTATGTCAGCCCCTTCCATATATCCCCAGATAGCTATTAGGAAAACAGGCGATGTAACCACATTTTGGTATAATTCTTCAAACATTCAAGTAGCCACTTTAATTTTTGAGTATTGTGACATAGTACCTTGTCCATTTACCCTGCTTGGCTATATTACTGGTGTAAGGACATTCCAGAGTCTAGGGATATCTATGTGTGTGTCACGGATGAATACTGGGGGAATGAATGTGGACACTGGGGATTAGTGGGTTGGAACACGGAAGACGATTAGGAGTACAAACCTACTACTAGCAAGGATAAAAATGGGAAGACACTTATAAGCAGAATGACAATTGTTAAACATGTTCCCGAGCAATTTAGAATGACCATAGGAAAAATCTAGTCCAGAAGATACTGTAACTTATGTTTTGGGTATCTGGTGGAGATCAGGGTACACTAGCTTCAGAAAGCCTTTTCAGCTAAGAGATATGTATGGGTCTTCTGATTTGCCATCACAGGTACAAGAGACCAATCCTTTAAGGCCCCGTGTACAGACTTTGGGAGAAATGATAGCTATAGCAGACCCCACTTTTGAGGATACTGTGGCCGTAGAGCGGTGTTTCTCGGCTCCGTTTCTCGGGGCGCACTAGCAGTCCAGATTTTAAGTATAGCCTTGGGGAGATGCAGACTGGAGTGCTGCAGTCGCTGAGAGGCAGATTTTGTCCCCTGTGATGTGTTTCAGTTTTCTTGCAGACCTGGCCTGTTGGTGTGCCCTGGGGACCGGAGTTGAGAGGCACTGCCGTGGAGACAGGGTTCTCTGATGTAAACTTATGGTTAGAATGGATGAGGTATAGTGCTAGCTCACATAACATGTCAGATTGTTATGTTTGTGGAAGAGCTAGGCCGCACCTAGGTACGGTGCCCCTTAACATCCCTGAGAATGTAGAAACTTGTCTTACCAATACCTCTAGTAACCATTCTAACTGTGAAACATGGAAAAAGGAATATGCCATTATAACTAAAGAATCTAGGCCCACTGGATCTATCACAATTTACCCAGGTAGCTACACATGTTATTCCAGACACAGTGGTGGGGGTAGATTTTTAGGAAATTTTACAGAGGGTTACTGCTCCACCTACAGGTCTACTGTTATAGAGAATCAAATAATGTCTTTGGGAGACATATATTGGATATATGAAAATAAGGACTAGGCTGTCCAGGAAGTGGACAGGACAATGTGCCCTTGCTAAAGCAATAATGCCCCTACACATATTCACTGAGAATGACGAAAACACACATCAGCTTAAGGAGAAAACTAGAACTACAGGGAAACAAAAGAGAGAGGTACCCATGGGTAGTTTTGACCCACATGTTTATATAGATGTCATAGGTGTTCCAAGAGGGGTCCCAAATGAGTTTAAGGCCCGAGATCAGGTAGCGGCTGGATTTGAATCATTGTTTCCCATAGTTACAATTAATAAGAATGTAGATTGGATAAATTACATTTATTATACTCAGCAGAGGTTTGTTAATTACACACTAGATGCCCTCCAAGGAATAGCAGAACAATTAGAGTCCACCTCACAAATGACTTTTCAGAATCGGGTAGCATTAGATACAATGCTTGCAGAGAAAGGAGGGGTCTGTCACATGATAGAGAAAATAGGTACATGCTGCACATACATCCCCAGAAATACTGGTCCCAATGGAAAGGTCACATTAGCTATCCGAAAACTAGAGAGTTTGTCGGTTGAGCTTAAGAAGAATTCAGGTCTTACCAATCCATGGGATGAGTTTTTCTCGGGATCAAGTATTTTGGATGGTTAAAGGGGATCACTACCAGCATAGTCTTAGTGGTAGTTTTCATTTTATTTTTGTATGCATTTGTCAAGTGCACTATGGTATGTTTAACAAAATGTGTTACACCCACTCTTCATATGTATATGCAATACTTACAGACTAGACGCCATGGAAGAGATATCGCTTTATAGGGAAACATGTTCATGTTTTAAGAACAACTAGAAGCTACCTCCCAGATGACATTCCAGAATAGAATGGCTCTGGATATGATCCTTGTAGAAAAAGGGTGATATATATTGATAAAGTAGATGGATGTTGTATTTACATTCCTGATAGTGCTGGCCCTAAGGGTAAGGTCACTCTGGCCATTAAGAATTTTTGCATTAACAGCCCTTGGGATCAATATTTTAGGTGATTTAATAGTTGGAAGCAAGCTTTGGTATAGCTAGGAATTATTATTTTAATCGGTATCATCATGCTTTGCGTGGTACCCTGCTTTAAGAAAATGCTTAGCAAAGGTATAGACAATTTATTCATGTATAACGGTAATGTTGTAGGACTAGATCAAACCACCCTCTTACATCACACTTCACCCCATTCTTTAGACTATAAAGGTTAAGAGAAAATCATTGTAAATAAATTAATAATTTTCAAGAGGGGATTGAAAGAAGAATTTTAGCAAGAGTTCTTCTTTATTAGTTTATTTGAGCAAGACTTCAACCATCTTAGTTTTAGAGGACATTTTATGAACATTGAGCATGCATGAGATTTATATTTTGCTGAGAACAAAATCTAGTTAGACCTCAATGTCCTTCATTTGGTTCTTATCTTGTTCTTCCCAAGCAATAGCTGCACAGTTCCCAGACACAGCTGGTTTTTGTCTCCCTACATAAAGTCATAATGAAACAATGTATTTTTGTGGGAACATTTCAGGTGACCAAGGGGAGGCGTAACTGTGTTCTCCTGTTGGGGATATTTTATCATATAAACTGTATGGAATGAATAAAGCGCCAGATGACTTTGACCAATTATACGATTCGGATGTCTCTTTGTTCAGAGTAATCTCCGGGCCCGCTGAGACTTGTGGTGCACCCGAGGCAGTCAAGTCTATACTTCACTGGGAGTGATCCAATGCCAACAAAAACAAGCACATAGAGCTTAAATGTTGGCAACCAAAGCCTAGGGTAACCTCACTTGAATCTGCTGGTAGGCACTAAGCAGGTGTCAGGAGAAAAAAAAAATTATTCAGTCCCCTTAAGTTAATACTTTGTAGCGCCACCTGCGATTACAGCTGTAAGTCGCTTGGGATATGTCTCTATCAGTTTTGCACATCAAGAGACTGACATTTTTGCCCATTCCTCCTTTGCAAAACAGCTCGAGCTCAGTGAGGTTGGATGGAGAGCGTTTGTGAACAGAAGTTTTCAGTTCTTTCCACAGATTCTCGATTGGATTCAGGTCTGGACTTTGACTTGGCCATTCTAACACCTGGATATGTTTATTTGTGAACCATTCCATTGTAGATTTTGCTTTATGTTTTGGGTCATTGTCTTGTTGGAAGACAAATCTCTGTCCCGGTCTCAGGTCTTTTGCAGACTCCATCAGGTTTTCTTCCAGAATGGTCCTGTATTTGGCTCCATCCATCTTCCCATCAATTTTAACCATCTTCCCTGTCCCTGCTGAAGAAAAGCAGGCCCAAACCATGAAGCTGCCACCACCATGTTTGACAGTGGGGATAGTGTGTTCAGGGTGATGAGCTGTGTTGCTTTTACGCCAAACATAACGTTTTGCATTGTTGCCAAAAAAGTTCGATTTTGGTTTCATCTGACCAGAGCACCTTCTTCCCCGTGTTTGGTGTGTCTCCCAGGTGGCTTGTGGCAAACTTTAAACAACACTTTTTATGGATATCTTTAAGAAATGGCTTTCTTCTTGCCACTCTTCCATAAAGGTCAGATTTGTGCAGTATACGACTGATTGTTGACCTATGGACAGAGTCTCCCACCTCAGCTGTAGATCTCTGCAGTTCATCCAGAGTGATCATGGGCCTCTTGGCTGCATCTCTGATCAGTCTTCTCCTTGTGAGAGCTGAAAGTTTAGAGGGACGGCCAGGTCTTCGTAGATTTGCAGTGGTCTGATACTCCTTCCATTTTAATATTATCGCTTGCACAGTGCTCCTTGGGATGTTTAAAGCTTGGGAAATCTTTTTGTATCCAAATCCGGCTTTAAACTTCTCCACAACAGTATCTCGGACCTGCCTGGTGTGTTCCTTGTTCTTCATGATGCTCTCTGCACTTTAAACGGACCTCTGAGACTATCGCAGTGCAGGCGCATTTATACGGAGACTTGATTACACACAGGTGGATTCTTTTTATCATCATTAGTCATTTAGGTCAACATTGGATCATTCAGAGATCCTCACTGAACTTCTGGAGAGAGTTTGCTGCACTGTAAGTAAAGGGGCTGAATAATTTTGCACACCCAATTTTTCAGGTTTTTATTTGTTAACAAAGTTTGAAATATCCAATAAATTTCGTTCCACTTCATGATTGTGTCCTACTTGTTGTTGATTCTTCACAAAAAATTACAGTTTTATATTTTTATGTTTGAAGCCTGAAATGTTGCAAAAGGTCGCAAAGTTCAAGGGGGCCGAATACTTTCACAAGGCACTGTAGTTTTTGGTTTCTCTGCTTAACAGGGAGACAGCTAGGCAAATGTGCTGTCTGCTTAACAAAGAGCTGTGATTGTTTAGCAGAGGCTACTCAGTGTGCTCTGGTGCTGCTAATGCTGTCTTGATGTTTCACACTGATCCAATAGCTATGGAGTATTTTGGAAAGTGGGTGTAAACCTAGCAGATGAGAGCATGGATGTCTGTACAGCCCTGGCCAATTAGAAGAGGATGTGCCCCCAGGCATGCTGGGTACCTGTATTTATATCTGAAGAGCACATGGGCTCGTGGTCCAGTCTACCTCTACAGAGAGAGGTCCAGTTGGGGAGGGGGCTGCTGCCTTTCCCCAGCACAAGCTGCCATGGGACCTCAGGTGGTCAACCTGAGGGCCTGAAACATTAAAGTTGCAACCATGGTCCTTATGAGAGCTGACTGAGGTAGGATGTCTGTGAATCCTGTCTGGTTCTACTGAGGAAGCCTGCCATGTGTGCTGCAGGAGCCTTGTGAGTACAGACCCCCACAGGGGTTCCCTGGGACTTGTGATGTTAGATCACTCTCTGGGTGCTAGAAGTCAGTTACTGGATGTAAGCTAAAGGAGACACTGGCTAGTGTCTTGAAGAGACAAAGTTCACGGAGTTCCTTCAGCTACAAAGGGACTTGTTCATCCCATATAGGAACTGTATGGTCCTGTAGATGATCTGCTACACAGTTCTATTGAGAGAGTTGTCCTCACCTGTGAATAGTTAATTTGGAGTATCCTACTGAATCTCTTCTCCTATCCAAGTTCTCCAAATCCCCTAGACTGGTCATTGAAGATAACGAGAGGAAGAGTCTGTGCACCTGACTCTGTGAAAATACACTGTATCTGGCTGCAGAGCAATCAGTGGGAGACCTGGGCAAACCAATATCCAAGTGACTCCTGGGGGGGGGGGGGGCTACCGGTACAGATAGATAGAGGGCAGGTGAGCTGAAGGTAGCCCAACCCTCCATAAAGGCACAGGGGCACACTGAACACCCAGCACATTGGGGTGCATTGGAGTGGCTCTGCAGCTTACGCAAGTATTTGCAAATGTGTGCTAACTAAACCCCTGTTTTTAATGCAAGCTGCTAGACAGGATAATTTGGTTGGTAGCAGACTGGTTGTTGAGTTGAGCTGGATATTTACTTTGATTTTGTTTTGTGTGTGTTGCCCTTCCATGTGCTCCTTGATGTGAAGGCCAGTTATAGGTGAGGGCAGTGGCCATTTGTTTGTTATTTCCTTACCATATCTTTTTTTAATACTTGCAGGTTCCTAAAGGCAGTGATGGTGTAGCCCCAGCCACAGAGATGTCCCACAGAAGGCTAAATCACCACTTCCTTCCTGGGAGATCACGTTTTATAGCTGTGAGATTTCACTGAATCTCGCAATATCTTGCAGGTATACTTCAATTTCAACGGAGAGAGGATATGTTACATGAAGATATACACGCAAGGGGAAAAAAAGATTACTGCACATGTGTGAGATTTTGCACCTACGTCATGAGTGGGCAGGCTAAGGGAACCCGGTGAAAGATACTGGCCTACTGGGCAAGCACAGGTGGAGAGGACAGGAAGCAGCTCTCTCTCCTCCCCCGTCTGTGTTCTGTGAGGTAGGGGGAAGTGTCAGCGCCGCGGCTCTATTATCTGGCTGTAATCCGGAGCTGTCAGGGAGCTCTCATCCCTCGGTGAGCTGCTCCTGATAACAGCCCCCGAATCCACTTACAGACCAGCCGGGACTGTGCTGATGTCAGGGAGATCCCTACTGCCAGCCTCAGAGGTGGCTCTTTAACTCAAGCAAATTAGGAGGCCGTGAGGCCCCTGTGAGTGTGAGGCCTTAGGCAGCCGCCTAATTTGCCTAATTAGAGAGCCGCCTCTGCCTTGAATTGATCAGTGTGAATCCAGTTAGTGCAAACAGTAAGGTAAAACAGAAGGGTGCAGGAAGGGGTTAAAATCAAGCATATTTATTTATGTCCAGAGTGACAGGAAGCCAGAAAACACTCAAACTTAGGCCAGCTGAGGTATGCTGGACCCGCTCTAGCTATCAAAGGAGCAGCGACTGCAGCAGATGCAAACACACGTGGATAGGGGAAAGACAGTGAAACTTACAGACAATGTGTTTCAGGGGCAAGCCCCCTTTCTCAAGCCTTTCCTAGGATTGCCTTTGGAGTTTACCATATAAGTTTTATTTTCAGGCTGAGTTGATTTTAATGGTGTATGCAGATGTAATAAGTAATTACATGCAGAAGACCCAGCTTGGGTTCTGGGCAATCTGGGGAAAAGCCCTATTGAAATCAATGAGAGGCTGACAGCTCCTTCAGCTAATTCACAGGCACTTGAATGTTATTACTCGTGAAACAATCTTCCTATGGAATCTATATTCCAAACAGCTCCGGATGAAGTCTGAACACCAGGCGAAACATGTAGAGCAATTGGACATATTGGTTTACTTCCCTTTGGAAGCTGTTACTGTATTGTACAGGACGCTCTGCGTTGCCTGCACCGTGGTGCGGCTCGTTTGCAGCGTATAGCATCCTTTTTCCCTTGTTTATCATCCAAATGTATATTTTGTATTGTTTGTTGTATTGTATGTCCTAGGTGGTGAGGTTTTTCCCCCATTCACCCATCACTTGTATCCTCTGATCAATGGTCTCCGCCCATGTTGGTCGGTCGACATATACTTCTGTGGTTTTAATACTTATCAAAAATAAAGCGTTGTTTTTTATTATGGTGCCTTCAAAGTCCATTTATTCTTCCCCCATTTTGTAACTCGTGAAACAATGACCTGTGGATGATCAGCCCTGGATGCAGATCTTTCACAGGTAATCACTGCTTATAAATAGAAATAAAAGTTTACAGTAGTAGTATTCTCACCAATTTATTTATAATCACTCTATGAACAAAAATGGTGATCTTTCTTGCAGTTGACTGGGATGTTATTTGAAGAGGCCTACATTAGGGAGTGTTCAGACCATGACAGTTTGGCCTGATTTGGGTAGTTGAAATGATTGGGGAGCTTTGCTTCTAATAGGGTGAGCTTGAAGTAGGAGTAACAGGTGTGCTGGGTCTGTGTGGCATTTAAACAATTGAGAACAATTGGGATGGGTTGGATGGGCAGGAGGCTGGGGGGGTGCATGAACAAGAAATGTAATGCTGGGGATGGGGGCGGATAGGGCTTGAGGAAAAAGACTGATGGTTTAGGGGTAAACATAGTGCTGGTGGGGAGGGGCTATGAGCAAAGGTCTGTATAATATAGTGATACATTTGTGCTATGGCTCCTAGTTAAATCAAAACAATAGCTAAATTAAATTATGGCTGCTGATGTGGAAACCACTCCAAACAGCCGACACGGCGCGCAGGGTGCACAGAAGCTTCTGAAGTCGCCCAGTGGGAGGGGAAAAACATACACCAAGTGAGGACAGTCAGTGACGAGTTTATACAGCCGACCGGCACGACGCGGTGGCCGTTTGGAGTGGTTTACACACGTTTCTGAATCTATGCCAATGTAAGTGCAATTGTGTTTTAAAATTTTTATAAAAATAAAACAATATCACACTACGGACATTTCTCCCATCCTTTCCTACATGATACACATGCTGACTTGGGTCTTGAGATTAAACTGGAGGAGTGAAGGAGAAAAAGGGAGATCACATACCAACATTCAACGCCTGTTTGATTGAGAAAGCCATATATTGTTGCTTGGAGATTGTACCAAAAGACGTGGAGGAGGAGTAAAGAAGAGACCGTCTGCTCTCATCTCAGAGCCCCATCTCTGCTGTCATCCCAGGACCCCTTCTCTACTGTCATTCCAAGACCCTCTCTCTGCTCTCTTTCCAGGGCCCCTCCCTGTTCTCATCCCAGGGCCCCCTTTCTGTTCTCATCCCAGGGCCCCCTCTCTGTTCTCATCCCAGGGCCCCTTCTCTGTTCTCATCCCAAAACCCTCTCTCTGCTCTCATCCCAGGGCCTCCTCTCTGTTCTCATCCCAGGGCCCCCTCTCTGCTTTCATCCCAGGGCCCCCTCTCTGTCCTCACCCCAGGGCCCCCTCCCTACTGTCGTCCCAAGACCCTCTCTCTGCTCTCATCCCAGGGCCCCCTCCCTGTTCTCATCCCAGGGCCCCCTCCCTGTTCTCATCCCAGGGCCCTCTCTCTGTTCTCATCCCAGGGCCCCCTTTCTGTTCTCATCCCAGGGCCCCCTCTCTGTTCTCATCCCAGGGCCCCCTCTCTGTTCTCATCCCAAAACCCTCTCTCTGCTCTCATCCCAGGGCCTCCTCTCTGTTCTCATCCCAGGGCCCCCTCTCTGCTTTCATCCCAGGGCCCCCTCTCTGTCCTCACCCCAGGGCCCCCTCCCTACTGTCATCCCAAGACCCTCTCTCTGCTCTCATCCCAGGGCCCCCTCCCTGTTCTCATCCCAGGGCCCCCTCCCTGTTCTCATCCCAGGGCCCCCTCTCTGTTCTCATCCCAGGGCCCCCTTTCTGTTCTCATCCCAGGGCCCCCTCTCTGTTCTCATCCCAGGGCCCCCTCTCTGTTCTCATCCCAAGACCATCTCTCTGCTCTCATCCCAGGGCCCCCTCTCTGTTCTCATCCCAGGGCCCCCTCTCTGTTCTCATCCCAAAACCCTCTCTCTGCTCTCATCCCAGGGCCTCCTCTCTGTTCTCATCCCAGGGCCCCCTCTCTGCTTTCATCCCAGGGCCCCCTCTCTGTCCTCACCCCAGGGCCCCCTACCTACTGTCATCCCAAGACCCTCTCTCTGCTCTCATCCCAGGGCCCCCTCCCTGTTCTCATCCCAGGGCCCCCATCCCTGTTCTCATCCCAGGGCCCCCTCTCTGTTCTCATCCCAGGGCACCCTCTCTGTTCTCATCCCAGGGCCCCCTCTCTGTCCTCATCCCAGGGCCCCCTCTCTGTCCTCATCCCAGGACACCCTCTCTGCTCTCATCCCAGGGCCCCCTCTCTGTCCTCATCCCAGAAACCCTTCTCTGCTGTCATCCCAGGGCCCCCTCTCTGCTCTCATCCCAGGGCCCCCTCTCTGTCCTCATCCCAGAACCCCTTCTCTGCTGTCATCCCAGAACCCACTCTGTTCTCATCTCAGGGCCCCCTCTCTGTTCTCATCCCAAAACCCTCTCTCTGCTCTCATCCCAGGGCCTCCTCTCTGTTCTCATCCCAGGGCCCCCTCTCTGCTTTCATCCCAGGGCCCCCTCTCTGTCCTCACCCCAGGGCCCCCTACCTACTGTCATCCCAAGACCCTCTCTTTGCTCTCATCCCAGGGCCCCCTCCCTGTTCTCATCCCAGGGCCCCCTCCCTGTTCTCATCCCAGGGCCCCCTCTCTGTTCTCATCCCAGGGCACCCTCTCTGTTCTCATCCAAGGGCCCCCTCTCTGTCCTCATCCCAAGGCCCCCTCTCTGTCCTCATCCCAGGGCCCCCTCTCTGCTGTCATCCCAGGACACCCTCTCTGCTCTCATCCCAGGGCCCCCTCTCTGTCCTCATCCCAGAAACCCTTCTCTGCTGTCATCCCAGGGCCCCCTCTCTGTTCTCATCCCAGGGCCCCCTCTCTGCTGTCATCCCAGGACACCCTCTCTGCTCTCATCCCAGGGCCCCCTCTCTGTCCTCATCCCAGGGCCCCCTCTCTGTCCTCATCCCAGGGCCCCCTCTCTGCTGTCATCCCAGGACACCCTCTCTGCTCTCATCCCAGGGCCCCCTCTCTGTCCTCATCCCAGAAACCCTTCTCTGCTGTCATCCCAGGGCCCCCTCTCTGTTCTCATCCCAGGGCCCCCTCTCTGCTGTCATCCCAGGACACCCTCTCTGCTCTCATCCCAGGGCCCCCTCTCTGTCCTCATCCCAGAACCCCTTCTCTGCTGTCATCCCAGAACCCACTCTGTTCTCATCCCAGGGCCCCCTCTCTGTTCTCATCCCAGGGCCCCCTCTCTGCTGTCATCCCAGGACCCCCTCCCTGCTCTTATCCCAGGGCCCCCTCTCTGTCCTCATCCCAAGACCCCCTCTCTGCTCTCATTCCAGGACCCCCTCTCTGCTCTCATCCCAGGGATCTCTCTCTGCTCTCATCCCAGGGGCCCCTCTCTGTCCTCATCCCAGGGGCCCCTCTCTGTCCTCATCCCAAGGGTCCCTCTCTGTCCTCATCCCAGGGGCCCCCTAAACATCAACTGTGATAGGGGTTTCAGGACAGCAAGGGCTTGTTTACATTTGATTTTGGGGGCAGTAAAACCTCATAATTGAACCCTGTTTTTACTCACCCCCAACCACACCCCATTTACCTGCAGTAGCCAGGGGTGTACACATGTTGCAGCCGCAGCAGGAGTTATTAGCTTTTAGACGATCGCTGAAAACCCTCCTCTTCAGAGAAGCCTATCCTACCCACACCTAACAACTATACTTCCATTTTCTCCATCAGCCGACCCCCCACAGTTATTACCTTTTGTTTCACTTGACCCTCCCTTCTAGATTGTAAGCTCTAACGAGTAGGGCCGTCTAATTCCTCCTGTATTGAATTGTATTGTAACTGTAATGTCTTCCCTCATTTTGTAAAGCTCTGCACAAACTGTTTATAAATCCTGTATTATAATAATATGCCCTGTCACGCTTGGCAGGTGTAGTGCCTGCCAAGCGTAACCCATTCAAGTGAATGGGGCTGCTCTGAAAAGGCTGTGCAACCTTGTGCAGTACAGCGAAAAAAGGGTTAAAGCCAGACATCCCAAGTGTCCCCCGACTTGTGGGAGTCTCCCGCCTTTGACTGGAGGCTCATAGACACCTGAAAGTGCCGTGCGATCTCCTGGCTGCCACGGGAGACTTATGATGTCAGTGACAGAGCCGCTGCTTCCTGTATAGTTCCAGCTCTGTCACCGCGGGAAGAGTGCGGCGGCGGCGCGGAGTGCCACCTCCCTGAAATGAGTTTTTGCAGGTTGGGATGCGTTGTATTGCCTCCTCCTCATCACCTGCTTCAACTCCTTGGATCGCACACTAGCATGCTGCACCTGTGTGCATTGCACATGGTTGCAGGGTGTTTGCAGAGTGGGCCCTATTCACTCGAATGGGTCGTGATCACCCACCAAAATCAACAGGGGGTTTAATTCCTGCCGCAGCATATGTATATCTTCAGCTGCTGCCACTGCAGCTACAGAGGGTAGGGGCAAATGTATGTAATGTGGGCAGTGCAATAAGTAGGTGGTGTTTTGTGTGGGTGTGGCTTAAATGTGGATAGGGACACAGGGGGGCCCCATGACCTCCTATTGCCCGGGGGGGGGGGGGGGGCATGGGTTGTCAATCCACCCCTGATCAATGGCAATAGCAGGACACCAACTTCAGGTTTCAGTGATTTCAGTGATCAGCATGTCAAATCAGGCCACATCCACACTCATGGAGGAGAACAGAGGTCACACATCGTGTAAAACCACTAAACATTTTTTTTTAAAACAATATTTACATAGTGTTACATAGTATACTGCTTCTATGGCTGCTTTCTGCTTAGTATAGTCTGTTCCAAAATAAAATATCCATTGGTTCAATATATTTTTTTTTATGTTGGTGATTGCATGGCTCTGTATCATCCTTAGGAGCATGTTAGGTAACAGAAATCAGCGTATTTAGAAAAATAAAAACATCTTTCTTGATTGGCATGCACACTATGAATTGGAGAAGAGGAATGAGCGAGTTTTACGCTTCCTGTGCCAGGGTGAGTGTTGTGCCTGAAAAGCTGTAATGGATTTTTATCATGTTTATTTTAGTCTTTATGTTTACAGACAGCTGAGTCATAAAACAACAGATTGTAATAGGATATACTGTATGGGAACACGTTCTTAACCTAATGTGGCCTAGAAGTTGTCTCAATGGAATGATATTTACCAACCCAAATGCATTTGCTTTTCCCATGCTGTATGTAGTGTAAAGGTCATTAAAATAGCTGACAACCAGGGAATAGCTAACAATGGAGAACTTAAAGGGCTGAGAACAATGCAAGAAGTCTGCGTTCTGGGCACTCGACTCCTGGGCACATACCGTCTTAAAGCGTAGTTCCGGCCACATACACATTTTTTACCTAAAAATACCCCCCTGATCCTAAGCTATGCCCAATTACCCTAACACTAACCCCACATTACAGATCATTACAGTTATAGAATAAAGATAAATACTTACCTTTAAAATTAATTGCAGAGCGCGGCCATCTCCGGTGTGGGCATCTGAAGCCGTGGTGTCCCCCGATGTGTCCTTCTTCCGGGTTCCTGGCTACCCAGAATGCCGATCGCAATCTCGCCGGAGCCATTCCCATTGCATCTTGGGATTGATGACGCTCATCTCCCAGGACTCAATGCAAAGGAGGAAGTGACGTCGGGGGGCCACGGCCACACAAGGAGGAAGAGGAAGGAAGGTAAGTTTATTTTCATTAAAAGCAAGGTAAGTGAAAAAAAAAAATATTAACTGTCCAATTCTTTTTCAGGTTTTGTTATGCTAATTGATGCTGCAAAATTTTTTTTTAGGGTGGAACTCCGCTTTAACCATTATGGCTTGCTTCCACTGAGCAGTACGGTTTGGTTCGGTACAGTTCAGTACGGTTTGGAACGGTACACCTTGATAAGGCTTGCGTTTCCACCGCCAACAGTACCCTTACATGATAGGCGTGGTGTAGCCGGAAAGCAGTGATCGACGTCACTTAATAGGTGTGGTAATAGGCGTGGTGTATGCCAGAAAATAGAGAATTTTCGCGCGGAAAAAAAAGCTACACAGCGAACAACAATGGCGGAGGTATGGCAGATTTCTTGCTTCTTGGCATGTGGCGGAAGTGACGATTCTCTGTCAACCAATCAACGTTCTGCAGAGTTTAGCTCCACCCTGTTGGTACGGTACGGTACGATTGTGTTTGGTACCCCAACGAAAGGGTCCCAAAAAAGTGGTACGGTACGGTTCGTAATTAGGGTACCATTCTCAACTTTTGACAATGGAAACGGCAAAAATTGTGTACCGTACCAAACCGTACCGCTCAGTGGAAACGAGGCATTAATATCACTCGGTGCACCATCCAGCCCCATCCAACCACAGCAGCTTTCAGCCTCTCATAGAGTTTTACAGGCTGCTGGCAGTGGGGATGGACTATGCACACCTCCCAACTTTCTGAGATAGGAATGAGGGACACCTATAAGCAAAAGTATATAGGTATAGGGCACACCCTCTGTCATGCCCCCCTTAAAGGGGAATTGTACAAAAAAAAAAAAGATTGGTTATACCCATAGGTGCTTTTCTACCACTACTATTCCTTTATTCTCGCTTTTGACTTTTGGCAGAAATTTAGAAATTGGATGAAAGGTTTAGCACCGGGAAACACTTTCTGAAAGATAAAAAGTTCATTTTATATACAACTATATAGATATGACCAAAATGAGGGACAAATGAGGTGGAAAGAGGGACAGAGGAACTTTGTTCCAAATCAGAGACAGTCCCTAAAAATCAGGGACAGAAAGAAGGGAAGCTTCCCTCCTTATCGCCCTCTCAAACAGACATACTAAATGCCCCTTGCACCCTTGACGAAATCTCACAGATTATTAAATCCCTTAAAAGGGGCTCAGCCCCTGGCCCGGACAGATTCACCTCATTTTACTATAAGCAATTCTCCCATCTACTTTCACCCAAATTATCTGAACTTTATAATGACATCCTCAAAGGAGGCTCCTTTCCCGAAGAAATGTTATTGGCAAATATGTCCCTTATCCCTAAACCAGACAAAGACCACACCCTCCCACAAAACTACAGACCGATTTCCGTTATTAATAATGACCTTAAGATCTTCTCTAGACTTTTAGCGAATAGACTCTCCTCAATTATTGCCCCACTAATATCCCCTTTCCAATCAGGCTTCATCCCAGGCCGTCAGATCACTGATAATATACGCCTCGCCACTAACATCATTCAAGAAGCGAACATTAAATCTGAACCCCTTCTTCTTTTAAGTTTAGACATAAATAAAGCATTTGACAGTGTCTCCTGGGACTACCTGAATAACATCCTCCCCAAATATGGGATACATGGAGAATTATTACACGCTTTCCAAGCGTTATATAGAAATCCTCAGACTAGAGTTCGTATTCCAGGTTGCAATTCTCAATTTTTTCAACTCGGTGGAGGCACCAGACAAGGTTGTCCCCTTTCCCCATTACTATTCGCCTTAGCCATTGAACCCCTTGCCATAGCCATTCTGTCCCACCCTGATATTAAAGGATATAATTCCTCTAATAAACAATATAAACTTAGTATGTATGCTGATGACATGCTTCTTTTTATATCCCAACCTATAACATCTCTACCAAACCTATTTAAGACTTTACAAATATTCTCCTCATTTTCAGGCCTTACCGTCAATGTCTCGAAATCTATCGGTATGCCACTTAATATCCCCACTTCACAACTTAGCGCTCTTCAACAATCCTTTAGTTTTAAGTGGTCCATCTCAGCTATCTCTTACTTAGGGGTCCAACTCACCCCAGACATTAACTCCCTTTTTGCAAAAAATTTCACACCTCTCTTTTTAAAAATCAGAAGGACCCTCAAAATGTGGAAGGCCTTTCACATTTCCTTCTTGGGCAGAGTCACTGCGGTCAAAATGACTGTCCTACCAAAAGTCCTTTACCTATTCAGATCTATTCCCATTAGGATAAACAAATACTTCATTACGAAGTTCCAAAAAGAAATTAATAAGTTCATATGGTCAAATTCTCGTCCCCGATTTTCTAAAACTGTTTTATTTACTTCACAACACAAGGGTGGTTTGGGAGTACCTGACTTTTGGCTATACTATTTATCATCTCGATTTTCTCAGATGGCCCAATGGCATACCCCAAACTCCAGAGTTCCCTGGATACAATTTGAAAAACAGTCTATTCTCCCTTATCATATCTCTGGTATTCTATGGTCTAAAAATATTCCATTACCAAAACTCAAATCCTTGAATTTAATCGTCTCTCAGTCACTATCTCTCTGGAGAACATATGTTTCTAAATTCCATTTGTCCTCTACAACTCCTATTAATGCCACATTCCTTGGTGACCCAAAATTCCCATTAGGTCTCTATAATACGAGTATCCTCTCTCCTTGGATTAGTAAAAACCTAATGACCTTATCTAAATTCATCACAGATTCGAGTTTTGTGGATTTCTCTTCCCTACATTCAAAATACAATCTTCCGAATTCGGAGCATTGCAACTTTCTACAAATTCGACATTTTTTTCATAAATATTATCCACTTTCCAACCTAGATGCCCCTACCTTTTATGAAAATATATGCCTCAAAGACCCTAGAGGCAAAGGCCTTATTTCTTTAATTTATAATAACTTAATTAATACCAATCCTCCAAACAAGCTCACATATATGCTCAAATGGGAGAGTGAATGTTCGCTTACTCTATCCATAGAAGATTGGTATGTGAATATTGACAATCTCAGGAAATGTACAAGATCCCTCACTATTAGAGAAACACCGATCAAATTGCTTACGAGATGGTATTTAACACCTCTTAAACTACACGCCATTTTCCCTTCCGCTCCCTCAAATTGTTTCAGAGGCTGCTTCTCTCCTGGTTCCCTTACCCACATATTTTGGTATTGTGATAAAATTTCTTTCATCTGGCGCCAGTTGGAAATTTTTTCTTCAAAAATCGCTGATACGAACATCACCCTCACTCTATCTAATTGCTTACTTTTTTCACCAATTATTCATTTATCCATACCTCACACTAGATTAATTCACACTATCTCAGTTGCTATACAATGGCTGATTGCTATACATTGGAAATCAAACTCTTTTCCGGTTTCACAACTTAAAACAAGAATAAACTCGATCTATATTATGGAAAAAAATTTTCATACTATTTACAACTCTATTAAATTTCACACTAATAAATGGGACCCATGGATTTCACACTCAGATATTTTTTTTCTAATTACTGTACAGGTGACTAACTATTTAAAACCCTTTTATTTGACACCATGTCTCCGGCCTAACGCTTAGTGTTATGGAAATCTCTTTCTGCTCTGTACCTATATCCAGGAACTATATTCTCGATACCCTTGTTGTTATTTTGATATCAAATTCCCATTTTGAATAGAGTTAACTTGAAATGACGTAAGATTGTTATATCTCTGTTTACTCTATGTGATACCAATATTTGTCATATTATTGTACCAATTCTCTTTGTACCACCATCTTCTGTTTCCTTTCAATAAAAGTTTGTATACTAAAAATCAGGGACAGTTGGGATCTATGGGACTATGTGCAGTGCATCAAGAAAGTATTGACAGGCAGCGCTTCAATTTTTCCATATCTTGTTATGTTACAGCCTTTTTCCAAAATGGGTTGAATTCAATATTTGCCTCAAAATTCTACAAACAATACTCCATAATGACAACGTGTAAGCCCCCGTTCACATAGGGGCGCCGCTACCTCGGAGCGTCCGCCACGGACTTCATAACATTGAAGTCTATGGCGGTCGCCTCCGGGTCGCCCCAAAGAAGCTCCGGACCCTTTTTCTAGGTCGGAGCGACTTGCGTCGCTCCTATTAGAACGGGTCCGCAGCTTCCCTATGGGAGGCGACCTGCGGCGACTTGTGAGGCGACCAGGTCGCCTCACAGGTCGCCCTAGTGTGAACCGGCACTAAGAAATCTTTGCAAATTTATTAAAAATAAAAAACAAAAAAATCACATGTACATGCTGTAAGTATTCGAGCCTTTGCTCAATACTTTGGTTAAGCACCTTTGCCACTAATTACAGCCTCAAGTCTTTTTGAGTATGATGCTACAAGCTTGGCACACCTATTTTTGGGCAGTTTCTCCCATTCTTCTCTCCAGGACCTCTCAAGCTCCATCAGCTTGGATGGGGAGCGTCGCTGCACAGCCATTTTCAGATCTCTCCAGAGATGTTCAATCGGATTCTAATCGGGACTCTGGCTGGGCCACTCAAGGACATTTACAGAGTTGTTCCATAGCCACTCCTTTCCCACAAATAGAGCTTTCTTTTGGTAGTATTTAATCACCTCTGCGATTTGTATTTTTTGCGCTATAAACAAAAAAAGAGCAACAATTCTGAAAAAAAAAAACAATAATTTTCACATTCCCAAAAAAAAAATTAAAAATCTATATTTTTTATCCTCTTAGGCCAATTTGTATTCTTCTACATATTTTTGGTAAAAAAAAATTGAAATAAGCATATTTTGATTGATTTGCGCAAAAGTTACCACGTCTACAAACTAGGGGAAAGATTCATATTATTTTTTATTACTAGTAATGGCGGTGATCTACAATTTTTAGCGGGACTGCGACATTGCGGCGGACAGATCGGACCACTAATTGACATTTTTTACACTTTTGGGGGGACCAGTGACATTACTACAGTAATCAGTGCTAAAAATATGCAATGTTACTGTAAAAATTACACTGGCAGGGAAGGGATTAACAGTACTGGTGATGAAGGGGTTAAATGTGACACTAGGGGCATGATTCTAACTGTGGGGGGCATGGCTTGTGAAGTCATCACAGAGACATGTGATCCTATATATATATATATATATATATATATATATATATATAATTGACATTTTTTACACTTTTGCGGGGACCAGTGACATTACTACAGTAATCAGGGCTAAAACTATGCACTCTTACTGTAATAATTGCATTGGCAGAGAAGGGGTTAACCTAGGGGTGAGCAAAGGATTTAGTGTTTACTAACTGTATGGGGGATGGACTTGTGAAATGACCACAGAGACCTGTGATCCTATATAACAGGCACTCTGTGAACATTTCAGAGAGAACAATGGTCAGCTGTGTTTACAACAGCTCATCGTCCTTCTCTCAGCACAGAGCGATCACGGATGCCCAGCGGCGTGCGCTTGCCCCCCAGCACCATACGCAACTGACGTAGAGCTACATCATTTCGCGCAGCCGAGTCAGTAAAATTTCGGTGGGCCGACGGCAAGTGGTTACGGTCGTTGTCCTGTTGGAAGATGAACCTTCGCGCCAGTCTGAAGTCCAGAGCGCTCTGGAGCAGGTTTTCATCAAGGATGTATACAGTCCATGTGTACATTGCTGCATTCATCTTTCCCTTAATCCTGACTTGTCTCCAAGTTCCTTCCGCTGAAAAACATCCCCACAGCATGATGCTGCCACCACCATGCTTCACAGTAGGGGGTGGTATTGGCCGGGTGAGTCCCTGGTTTCCTCCAGACATGAATGACGCTTGCCATTCAGGTCAAAGAAATCAATATTTGTTTCATCCGACCAGAAAATTTTGTTTCTCATGGTCTGAGAGTCCTTCAGGTACCTTTTGGCAAACTCCAAGCTGTTACCGTGTTCTCCTAATCACACACTGCTCCTGTGTGAGGAGGAGATTGTGGTAACAGCTAGTTACCGATCATAATGCACCCCAAAACACACTGATTGCACCACCCCATTAAAGAGGACCTGTCACTAGCCCATCAAAGTACCTGTCACTAGCCCATCAAAGTACCTGTCACCAGCCCATCAGAGTACCCGAGTACCTGTCACCAGCCCATCAGGTACTCTTATGACTGGTACTCGGGTACTCTGATGGTCTGGTGACAGGTACTTGGGTACTCTGATGACAGGTACTTGGGTGAATGGGTAATGAAATTAGATGTGTAATTTATGCGCCTAGAACACCTGATGGTGCTCCTTGCATGTTGGGCCTCTGTATGTGGCTATGCTGTGACAAAGTCCCACATATGTGGTATTGCTATACTCAGGAGGAGTAGTAGAATGCATTTTGGGGTGTCATTTTTGCTATGTACATGCTATGTGTTAGAAATATCTTATAAATTGACAACTGTGTGTAAAAAAAAAAAATGCGTTTTCATTTTCTTTCCACATATTGCAAAAACTTGTGGAAAAAAATGACATGTTCAAAAGACTCATTATGCCTCATAGAATATACGTTTGGGTGTTTTCTTTCCAAATTGGGGTCATTTTGTGGGTAATTCCATTGTCCTGGTGCTCCAGGGCCTTCAAAAGTGTGATAGGTCGTTAGGAAATGATGTGTAATTTATGCTCCTAGAACACCTGACGGTGCTCCTTGCATGTTGGGCCTCTGTATGTGGCCAGGCTGTGTAAAAGTCTCACACATCTGGTATCACCATACTCAGGAGGAGTAGCAGAATGTATTTTGGGGTGTAATTGCAAGTTTACATATACTGTGTGTGAGAAATAACTTGTTATTATGACAGTTTTGTGAAAAAAAAATGTATTTCTTCATTTTCCCAGGAATGGTGGGAAAAAATTACAACTTCAAAAAACTCACTATGCCTTTTACTAAATACCTTAGAATGTCTACTTTCCAAAAAGGGGTCATTTGGGGGGTATTTTTACTGTCCTGACATTTCAGGGCCTCAAGAAATTAGATAGGCCGTCGGTACATCAGGTGTGATCAATTTTCAATGATTGGCACCATAGCTTGTAGACTCTATAACTTTCACACAAACTAAATAATAACAACTAATTTGGGTTATTTTTTACCAAAGATATGTAGAAGTATAATTTTTGGCCAAATTTATGAAAAAAAAATTACTTATTTGCAAGATTTTATAATAGAAACTAAAACAAAATGTTTTTTTTTTAATCAAAATTTTCGCTCTTTTTTCACTTGTATCGCAAAAAATAAAAAAACCCAGTGGTGATTAAATACTACCAAAAGAAAGCTCTATTTGTGTGAAAAAAATTATAAAAAATTTGATTGGGTACAGTGTTGTATGAGTAATTATCATTCAAAGTGTGAGAGCGCTGAAAGTATTTTTCATATTTTTTATATGAAATTCTCAAAAAAAAGTGTACAAATCTAAATTTTTTAACATTTTAGGCCAATTTGTTTTCTGCTACATATTTTTGGTAAAACAAATCGCAATAAGCGTATTTTGATTGGTTTGCGCAAAAGTTATTGCGTTTACTAACTACGGGAAAGATTTATGTCATTTTTATTGTTTTTTTTTTTTTACTAGTAATGGCGGCGATCTGCATTTTTTTTTTGCGGGACTGCGACATTGCGGCGGACAGATCGGAACCCTAACTGACATTTTTGACACTTTTTGGGGTACCAATGACATTACTACAGTAGTGCTATTTAGTGCTAAAAATATGCACTGTTACTCTAAAAATGACACTGGCAGGGAAGGGGCTAACTGTACTAGTAAACAAGGGGTTAAATGTGTTCCTAGGGGCGTGATTCTAACTGTCAGGGGGCGTGGCTTATGAAGTAAGCACAGAAACATGCGATCCTATATAGCAGGATCACATAGCCTCTGTGATCACTTCAGGGAGAATGACAGACGGCTGTGTTTACATCAGCCGTCTGTCTTTCTCCTTGTAAGATTCTGGTACCTTTGGTACCCTTATTGCCCATTTTCCTTTTCATATTGCGTCCCACCTTTTTAGTTAGGTGGAACGCATATACCTTTAAGCCGGATGACATCATCGATGAGCGCCGCTCCGAGCGGCTATTTCAATCGCCGGCTTTCTCTCTCACATTGTTCGTTCAATGTTACCGCATGCTCACAAGCCTTGTCTTATGCTGCCGGAGCCTCCAGCTATTCTCTTTACCTGGAACAGACCGGAACCTCGCTACTGATCCCGTATCTCGCTACCGGATCACTCCCTCACTACCGGACCCCTCTACTTACTAACCTTACTAGTGATAAGTACCCCACAGGGGATTCCTCCATAACTAACTTACACTATCTATCTTCTGCACATTAAGGACTGTTACTATCTATGCATACTAATTCTATCATCTGCACTGTTAAATAGATTGCTAGCTCTTGAGTCTACTACCATCTATCCTTGCACTGGGTTAGTCTATCCTGTATATGTCATCTACTGTCCTCAGCACCTGTTACCATACATGATTACTAACCTATCTGCATTCTACCTATTACCATCTACTACTCTCCTGAACATTACTATCAAGTGCTTATCATTGCTGTCACTGCTCACACCTGTCTCTTCAGCACATCACCTCCATACTGTCATATACATCCCATCACTCCAGGAACATCTTATTGAGTGTGTGTATATCTGTATGCTGAAGCAGACAGGCCCACAGTGATGAGTCTGGAGAGTTGGATCTGGTATTTCAACACATCTCTACATGACTACTGAGTGGAGATTCTGCAGCTGCAAATCCAGCTTACTATAAAAACGCAGGAGCGTTACAGATTGAACGAACCAAAAAAAAATGGATTCAGCAGAATTACCCACTCAAGTGACACAATTAACACAAGAAGTAAATGCATTAATACTTGCTCTTACTGAAGTAAAAGATGAAAATCAGACTCTGAGACAGCAGGTAACCCGTCTTTCACAGCTTACTGCTGCTCAGCCCCCTGAACCTAAAATAAACCCTCCTCTAGTGTTTACAGGTGATCGGAAAAAATTTAGTGAATTCAAAAACGCATGTCAATTGCTTTTTTTGCTAAAACCTCGTACTTACCCTACTGATCAAATTAAAGTTTGTACCGTTATTTCATACTTAACGGGTGATCCACGGGCCTGGGCAAACTCTCTCTTTGAGAAAGATGATCATCTTCTCAACTCCTATCCTTTATTCCTAGCGGAACTCGCTAGCTTATATGAAGACCCCAATAGGCAGAGTACTGCTGATATCCAATTGAGGGCTTTAAAACAAGGAAGGAGACCTGTTGAAGACTTTGTAGCAGAGTTCAAAAGATGGACCCTTGATTCAGGGTGGAATGATACATCTCTGCGAACTCAGTTCAGACTCGGGTTGTCAGAAGCCGTTAAAGACGAGCTCGCCCGAGCGGATTTACCTGGCACTTTGGATGCTTTAATACAACTCAGTATCAACATTGACAGGCGACTGCGAGAAAGAAAGGCTGAGAAAATGGGAATGCCATTATCTAGTCCTTCTCGGTTTTCGGCCGTTGACCCTACTCCTATGGAGGTAGGAACCATACGCCCACCTTTATCAACTACTGAACGAGCCAGGAGAAGATCCAGAAACCTCTGCATGTACTGCGCATGCCCGGATCATTTGATAAGCGTCTGTCCCCTTGTCCGCAAAAAAGAGGGTGAGTGTTCACATGTCTTGCTAGGGGGATTAACGACTTCCTTTTCTAATCCCTATCTCTTTGTTCATTTAACATTACAGTGGGACCAGACTAGGATTACCACCAAGGCTATGATCGACACAGGATCTTGTGGGAACTATATCGATACACGTTTTGTTACTTTAAATAAAATACCTATTATTTCAAAACCTAAACCTGTCTCTGTTAGTTTCATTAACGGTATTCCGTTATCTTCTGGTCCAATCACCAATCAGACACAAGCACTCCTTGTCACTGCTAACGAGTCTCATATGGAGACCACCACTTTTGATGTACTATCTTCACCCCATTTTCCCATTATTTTGGGACTTCCCTGGTTACACACACATCAACCAATCATAGATTGGAAAAGACGGACTCTAACTTTCCCTTCTCACTATTGGGAGATTACGTGTAACCTCCCATCTTATGGAAAGATCCTGTCTGTGGTGTCAGATGAGATTGCACCACTATGCTATCAGGATCTGTCCGAAGTCTTCCTTGAGAAAAATGCTCAAGTGTTGCCTCCCCATAGGGATTATGATTGCACTATCGATCTACTCCCTAACAGCAAATTGCCTTTCGGTCATGTTTATCCTCTTTCACAGGATGAACTCTCTCATCTCAAGGAATACTTGGATGAGAATTTGACAAAAGGGTTCATCAGACCCTCTACTTCTTCCACAGCTGCAGGACTTTTCTTTGTCCGCAATAAGGATTCAAGTCTTAGGCCTATTATCGATTATAGGCAATTAAATACGATTACGATAAAGGATCGCTATCCTTTACCTCTCATCCCTGAACTCATTGAACAAGTGCGTGGGGCTACCTACTTCTCTAAATTGGACCTAAAAGGGGCATACAACCTAATCCGAATCCGTGATGGAGATGAGTGGAAGACAGCATTCAGAACCAGATACGGATTATTCGAATATCTTGTGATGCCATTCGGGTTGTGTAATGCTCCCGCAGCTTTTCAACGGTTCATAAACGACATCTTTAGAGACTTACTTGATGTCTGTGTTGTGGTATATCTGGACGATATACTTATCTATTCTCGATCTTTGTCTGAACATATAAAACATGTAAGACTTGTGTTATCCAGATTACTCGCACACAATCTATACGTGAAATTAAAAAAATGCCTATTTCATAAAGAAGAAATATTATTCCTAGGATACATCATATCCAAAACCGGAATCAAGATGGATATGAGCAAGATATCCTGTATTCTGGATTGGCCTATACCAACAACTCGTAAGGCATTACAGCGATTCCTTGGATTTTCAAACTTCTATAGGAAGTTCATCAAGAACTTCTCTGCTATTGTGAGACCTCTCACACAATTTACAAGTATAAAGAAACCATTCAAATGGTCAGAAGAAGCAAATGGAGCTTTCCGCTTGTTAAAATCAAGCTTTACTTCTGCTCCCATACTACACCATCCACACCCATCCCTCCAATATATTCTGGAGGTAGATGCGTCAAACATGGCAGTAGGAGCAGTTCTCTCCCAACGACCAACAAATACTTCACCACTCCACCCAGTTGCTTTCTTCTCTAAATCACTAAGCAGCCCAGAGGTGAATTACCCAGTGGGTGAAAAGGAGTTGCTTGCCATAAAACTGGCACTGGAGAATTGGCGACATCTACTTGAAGGTACCCGATTACCAATACTCATATATACAGATCATAAAAACCTTCAATACCTCCAGACTAACAAAACTCTTTTCCACCGGCAGGTACGATGGTCATTATTCTTCCTAAGATTCAACTTCCTAGTGACCTACACGCCTAGAGACAAAAATAAAAAAGCGGATGCGCTATCACGATTAACCGAAGATAACTGCACCGAAATCCCTTCTATTCCTATAATACCCTATGAACGTATTATTGGTGTTGTTCGCTCCCTGAAGGAAGAGATTTTGCACAGTATAGGATTGGATTCACCTCCACCACAACTAAGTACTGATGCAGAAGGCTTCCTCTATTACAACGACAAACTCTACATACCCCCTACTATGCGCACCAAGATCTTGGAATTATCACATGATGTGCCTATGGCAGGACATATGGGTATGACGAAAACCCTTAATTTGCTTACCAGGCAGTTTTGGTGGCCTGATATGAAGACGTCTGTACAAAAATTTGTTTCTTCATGTGACATCTGTGCAAGGTCCAAAATTGACACTACAAAACCATCTGGTCTACTCTGCAGTCTACCAATACCCCAGGTTCCATGGGAAGTTGTGTCCTTAGACTTTATAGTAGAACTACAACCTTCCAAAGGATTTAATACCATTCTAGTGTCAGTGGACCATCTGACAAAGATGGCACATTTCATTGCTATTCGCAGACTACCTTCATCTAAACAAACAGCGGAACTACTAATGAAACGTGTTCAAGTTAGATGGAATTCCAAAGACTCTTTTATCCGACCGTGGTTCACAGTTTATCTCCAAGTTTTGGCAAGCTCTATGTCAAATATTACGGATTGAGCGAAAGCTCACTTCTCCTTACCACCCTCAGACCAACGGACAGACTGAAAGAGTCAACCAGTGTATAGAACAATATCTGCATGGCTACACATCATACCTACAGGATGATTGGGTGGACCTCCTCCCTCTGGCGGAATTTGCTTATAACAACGCAACCCACAGTACTACTAAGCAAAGTCCGTTCTACTTGAACTATGGGTTTCATCCCACACTTCTCCCACCACGCATCCTACCATCAAGTAACCCAGTAGCCTCGGATTATCTTACCCAAATAAAAGACTCTCTGGGTTTACTTAATACCACCATCTCACACGCTCATAGTCAACAAAAAAGGTACTACGACCTTCGTAGAAGACCTTCTCCGCAATATGCTATTGGGGACCTCGTTTGGCTATCGACAAAAAATTTAAGGTTAAAGATCCCTAGCAAAAAGTTTGGACCTTTATTTCTGGGACCCTTCCCAATTAAGAAACTCATTGGAAAAGCTGCAGTGCAACTCACCTTACCGGCAGATCTCAGAATACATCCCATCTTTCATGTGTCGCTACTGAAACCACATGTTCCTAACCAAGGAATAAGGCCTACCATCTTGCCTCCACCTCCAGTACAAGTTGAAGGCGGAGAAGAATATGAGATTAAGGAGATTTTGGATTCTCGTATCCACAGAGGAAGACTCCAATATCTCATTAGATGGAAGAACTATGGACCCCAAGACGACACCTGGTTGGATACTTCTGATAAAAAATGCAAGACCAGGTTGATGGCGCTGCCAGTATATACCTGCTAATCCGTTTGCTTTCTGATGATGCTAAAATAAATGTTAAAATGTAAAATTGATAAAGTGTGTTGTGCTTCAAAAATCAATATTGAATATGAAATAAAGTGTCGAGTGCTAGAAAAATGGGGTTAAGTGCAAGGAATGGGTGATCCAATTCTGTGAAAAATGTACAATTTTACTGGTGCAAGCTCCAAATATAAATAAATGAAATAGTTCCTAGGTGAATGAACCTTAAAATAAGTAAGCCAACCCGGGAAGGATTGGTAAAAATATTGAATCAACCTAAAATCATATATTATAACATACGTGAACTGTGAGATCTTTAAAAAGTGAAAATCATTAAAAAGTGCAAGTTTGCAATAGGAAGCATCAAATGTTAAAACGCAGGTATACAAATAAAACGCTAAAGATGTAACATCAGAACAACAGGTACTGGTACGTCCGTAATGGCTAAAAAGTCCTAGAGGAAAGGTGAGTCCCACTATGGTGAAACACTCCCTAGATTAGGGGTGCAAAAAAGTGACTGGTGCAGGTGCTCTGGCAGAAGTTATGGTGATACTCGAGTGCCGGTGACCATTCAGTGCTCCCCGCACCCCTTGGACCGCACTCACCAGATTTGATCACCCCTGCAGGGGTATCAGGCCTTGGATCAATAATCCTGGGGGTCCCCTAATACTGTATCGCTAATATGGTCCAATGTCCTGCCCGAGTCCTCCGGATCGGGGTCCTCGCAGTTAGGGTCCACGGGTATATATATGGGGGAAGGAGGCTTCACATAGAGTAGTACCGTTTGTGTAAACAGGCTTTATTTAAACAAAAAATGGGTACTTACAAACATGACAAGTGAATAGGCAGGTAAAAACAACAATCGCCGCGGACTTCCGGGACGCCGTGCGAGCCACGGTCCGGATGTGCGTTCCACTTGGGCGGATGTGGCGTGATGACGCTCTACGTGCGTTTCGTCGATTGACGTCTTCAGGAGTGCTGAAGACTCCTGAAGACGTCAATCGACGAAACGCACGTAGAGCGTCATCACGCCACATCCGCCCAAGTGGAACGCACATCCGGACCGTGGCTCGCACGGCGTCCCGGAAGTCCGCGGCGATTGTTGTTTTTACCTGCCTATTCACTTGTCATGTTTGTAAGTACCCATTTTTTGTTTAAATAAAGCCTGTTTACACAAACGGTACTACTCTATGTGAAGCCTTCTTCCCCCATATATATACCCGTGGACCCTAACTGCGAGGACCCCGATCCGGAGGACTCGGGCAGGACATTGGACCATATTAGCGATACAGTATTAGGGGACCCCCAGGATTATTGATCCAAGGCCTGATACCCCTGCAGGGGTGATCAAATCTGGTGAGTGCGGTCCAAGGGGTGCGGGGAGCACTGAATGGTCACCGGCACTCGAGTATCACCATAACTTCTGCCAGAGCACCTGCACCAGTCACTTTTTTGCACCCCTAATCTAGGGAGTGTTTCACCATAGTGGGACTCACCTTTCCTCTAGGACTTTTTAGCCATTACGGACGTACCAGTACCTGTTGTTCTGATGTTACATCTTTAGCGTTTTATTTGTATACCTGCGTTTTAACATTTGATGCTTCCTATTGCAAACTTGCACTTTTTAATGATTTTCACTTTTTAAAGATCTCACAGTTCACGTATGTTATAATATATGATTTTAGGTTGATTCAATATTTTTACCAATCCTTCCCAGGTTGGCTTACTTATTTTAAGGTTCATTCACCTAGGAACTATTTCATTTATTTATATTTGGAGCTTGCACCAGTAAAATTGTACATTTTTCACAGAATTGGATCACCCATTCCTTGCACTTAACCCCATTTTTCTAGCACCCGACACTTTATTTCATATTCAATATTGATTTTTGAAGCACAACACACTTTATCAATTTTACATTTTAACATTTATTTTAGCATCATCAGAAAGCAAACGGATTAGCAGGTATATACTGGCAGCGCCATCAACCTGGTCTTGCATTTTTTATCTTACTATACTCTTAGGAATATAGTGTACAGGTGGGCTGCAGCCAGCATCAACTGTAATTATCCTAAGCGCGGATTTTTTTCATTTTGGATACTTCTGATGTTCACGCACCTAGGCTTATACGAAGATTTCACTCTAAATACCCGGAGAAACCAGTGCTATAGGCCTTCCGGAGCCGGCCTTAAGGGGGGGGTACTGTAAGATTCTGGTACCTTTGGTACCCTTATTGCCCATTTTCCTTTTCATATTGCGTCCCACCTTTTTAGTTAGGTGGAACGCATATACCTTTAAGCCGGATGACATCATCGCTGAGCGCCGCTCCGAGTGGCTATTTCAATCGCCGGCTTTCTCTCTCACATTGTTCGTTCAATGTTACCGCATGCTCACAAGCCTTGTCTTATGCTGCCGGAGCCTCCAGCTATTCTCTTTACCTGGAACAGACCGGAACCTCGCTACTGATCCCGTATCTCGCTACCGGATCACTCCCTCACTACCGGACCCCTCTACTTACTAACCTTACTAGTGATAAGTACCCCACAGGGGATTCCTCCATAACTAACTTACACTATCTATCTTCTGCACATTAAGGACTGTTACTATCTATGCATACTAATTCTATCATCTGCACTGTTAAATAGATTGCTAGCTCTTGAGTCTACTACCATCTATCCTTGCACTGGGTTAGTCTATCCTGTATATGTCATCTACTGTCCTCACCACCTGTTACCATACATGATTACTAACCTATCTGCATTCTACCTATTACCATCTACTACTCTCCTGAACATTACTATCAAGTGCTTATCATTGCTGTCACTGCTCACACCTGTCCCTTCAGCACATCACCTCCATACTGTCATATACATCCCATCACTCCAGGAACATCTTATTGAGTGTGTGTATATCTGTATGCTGAAGCAGACAGGCCCACAGTGATGAGTCTGGAGAGTTGGATCTGGTATTTCAACACATCTCTACATGACTACTGAGTGGAGATTCTGCAGCTGCAAATCCAGCTTACTATAAAAACGCAGGAGCGTTACACTCCTCCAGCTGCGCTGGCTCCCCGGCTGACGAGCAGGGGTGGGAGTGCACCACTGGCGGCGCGCGCTCGCCCCCTAAAGTCTCCTGAGCGAGTGATGTAGTATAACGTCGCTTTGCCCAGGAGCGGCTGCCTGCCGCAGTAAAACTGCGGCGGGCGGTCGTTAAGTGGTTAAATATTGTAACAAGCACCAACACAGCACATTGGAATGGACAAGTCCTATACAGAGCAAGTCTATTTGTCTGCGTTGGGGCTGCATTTACTGATGCAGTTCAGCACATACTGTATAGTGTGAAGAAGCCATAAAATTGTCCACTAGCAGGACAGTTTTATTCAGGGATAATAGGTCTAACCAGTGTATGCCTAACTTTTATTTTTACTATTGTGATGGGGGTGTGCGGTGAATGTAACTGATATAATGAGGTGGTATAAGTGTATACTGTTTTTTTTTTTTTCTTTTCAATTATGAAATTGTGTTGATGTGGTCGAAAGGCAGCTCTCAAAATAGATGGTCAGTAAAAAAAATGAATGCTACACTTTGAGCGTCCAAAATAAAAAAAAAAGCCACATCAGCAACAAATAAAAAAAATAATAAAGATAAATGTGAATGTCAAAATACTACCCCTAAAACAAAAAAGAAACAAATCCCACTTTTTTAAGAGAAGCCTTGCAGAACAAAGGACCTGTTAATATACAATAAAAAGGAACTTGATAAAGACTTCATTCCCCAAATAATAGGAAAACACAAAAGCAACAAAAAGGGTTGATTGCCTAACAAACTAACATTCAGAATTTAGGTACAGTTTCCTAATTGATCTTAAGCAGTTTGTTAACTTTACCTATCCTTTCCGTACTGCAGCTTCCGGTACACTGAGATTATGGCTGCTCTGGGTGCCCCCCTTTAAAGTGATGGGGCTGGCTTTTTCAAAAGCACCCTTATTGGCCTTTCTAATCTCACTGGAACTGGTAACTGGGTATTGATGTTGCCGTTGGGAGAGTGAATGGTTCCGATGAAGATTGAGGTGGATTAAAAGCGGGGTCCCATTACTCTAATGGAGATTTAAGCTCTTTATACTGGGGTTTGTACCACCAGCATTAAACCTCTGGTGAGTTATTAGATTGTTTGGTGGTAGTCAGCAAGTTTGGCACAGGACACTTTCATTATTGAAAACAAGTGTTGGTTCATAGAAGAGGTTTTTTTGCACATATGCACTGGACATATAAAGATGTATTTTGGTGGACACTTAATTCAATTGCTTATTTATTTTGCAATGTTTGCACTTTTATATACATGTATGCTATTTATGAATGATTTAATATTAGTTTATTGATGAATTGTTGGAATTTTGTGTATTTTATGTTATTTATTCCGGGTGATAGTGCCATCTTTTGATATTTTGTTAATTACACATGATATTGATATCTGCTGAACTCTTTAAAACGTTTAAAGTGATTGTAAACCCTTACTTTGTAAAATAACCAATTCATGTTAACATAGAAATGAAAGGCAAAACATTTGTATATAGGTATAAAAAACATTATAAATACCTTTTTTCCCCTTTTGTATAAGTGATCATATTCCCTCTGTTCTCAGCTGTATAAGAGCTGGGGGAGGAGAAGTTGTAGCACACTGTTCTTCCCAGTGAAAGGCTGTGCAGGGGATGAGGTGTCAACACAAGACTGATCATTTGAGGAGAGCAGGCTGAGTTCCCAGCACAGCTAGAGAACTGACCACGGCATGTTCTCCTGCCTTGTATGGTCAGTTTTTAATAGGAAAACAGATGGACTGGTAGGAACACCAGGGATTTCACACAACAGAAGCAATACAAAGAGAACAGGATACTTTTTCATACAAGTACAAGGTACAACCGTCACATATCAGGAATATGAAATGTTGGGTTTATATATTCTTTTTGGAAATCATACTTACATTGGTTTGATGCTGCATCTTTGCCCTGCTGGCTCTAAGACTGAGAACTGAATGATCAAACACTGCTGATCGCTCTATTCTCAGTACTCCGTGACTGTCAATCACCACTGTCTGCTCTGCCCCCCCCCCCCTCTTCCCGGAGCGATGTGGAGGGGGCAGGAGCAGAAAAGCTGTCAGCTGAACTCTGGTCACATGAGTGCAGTACAAACTGGAGCTTTGGCTGTACTTCTCGTTTAAGGAGTAAGGAGTGTTCTATGGCACTGATTGACATACAGTATCTCACAAAAGTGAGTAAACCCCTCGTATTTTTGTAAATATTTTATTATTTCTTTTCATATGACAACACTGAAGAAATTACACTTTGCTACAATGTAAAGTAGTGAGTGTACAGCTTGTATAACAGTGTAAATTTGCTGTCCCCTCAAAATAACTTAACAGTCAACACACAGCCATTAATGTCTAAACCACTGGCAACAATGAGTACACCCCTAAATGAGAATGTCCAAATTGGGCCTAATTAACCATTTTCCCTCCCTGGTGTCGTGACTCATTAGTGTTACAAGGTTTCAGGTGTGAATGGGGAGCAGGTGTGTTAAATTTGGTGTTGTCGCTCTCACTCCCTCATACTGGTCACTGGAAGTTCAACATGGCACCTCATGGCAAAGAACTCTCTGAGGATCGGAAAAAAAGAATTGTTGCTCTACATAAAGATGGCCTAGGCTATAAGAAGATTGCCAAGACCCTGAAACTGAGTTGCAGCATGGTGGCCAAGGACAGGTTAACAGGACAGGTTCCACTCAGAACAGGCCTCGTCATGGTCGACCAAAAGTGGGGTGCACGTACTCCATGCTCAGTGCCATATCTAGAGGTTCTCTTTGAGAAATGCCAGCATTGCTGCAGATGATGGAGTGGGGGGGGGGCAGCCTGTCAGTGCTCAGGCCATACGCCGCACACTGCATCAAATTGGTCTGCATGGCTGTCATCCCAGAAGGAAGCCTCTTCTAAAGATGATGCACACGAAAGCCCACAAACAGTTTGCTGAAGACAAGCAGACTAAGGACATGGATTACTGGAACCATGTCCTGTGGTCTGATGAGACCAAGATAAATGTAAATGGTTCAGATGGTGTCAAGCGTGTGTGGCGGCAACCAGGTGAGGAGTACAAAGACAAGTGTGTCTTTCCTACAGTCTGGCATGGTGGTGGGAGTGTCATAGTCTGGGGCTGCATGAGTGCTGTCGGCACTAGGGAGCTACAGTTCTTTGAGGGAACCATGAATGCCAACATGCACTGTGACATACTGAAGCAGAGCATGATCCCCTTCCTTTGGAGACTGGGCCGCAGGGCAGTATTTCAACATAATGACCCCAAACACACCTCCAAGACGTCTACTCGGCCTTGCTAAAGAAGCTGAGGGTAAAGGTGATGGACTGACCAAGCATGTCTCCAGACTTAAACCCTATTGAGCATCTGTGGGGCATCCTCAAACGGAAGGTGGAGGAGCGCAAGGTCCCTAACATCCACCAGCTCCTTGATGTCATCATGGAGGAGTGGAAGAGGACTCCAGTGGCAACCTGTGAAGCTCTGGTGAACTCTATGCCCAAGAGGGTTAAGGCAGTGCTGGAAATTAATGGTGGCCACACAAAATATTGACACTTTGCGCCCAATTTGGACATTTCCACTTAGGGGACTTAGGTGTACTTACTTTTGTTGCCAGTGGTTTAGACATTAATCGCTGTGTGTTGAGTTGTTTTGAGGGGACAGAAAATTTACACTGTTATATGAGCTGTACACTCACTACTTTACATTTTAGCAAAGTGTCTGTCTTCAGTGTTGTCACATGAAAAGATATAAAATATTTACAAAAATGTGAGGGATGTATTCACTTTTGTGAGATACTGTATCTTTTGCAAAAAATGTGCAAAATACAACTGGATACTAACTTTTAATAACACCAGAGATAGTTGATCCAGGGAATATCCAATCCAATAGCTCTGAGGACGTCAGCGGAAGTGACGAAACGCGTCAGCTTGAACCGCACAGCGTCATTGCGTCACGGCAGGTGGAGTGCAAGCCGGAAGTGGGTTGTTTCCAGCGTTATTCCGCGAGGAGGACCGAGCAACCCGCACCGCTAGACCACCAGTGATGCTGCCATTTTATTTTAATTTTCATTTGGAGAAATAAAGACTCTTAAAACTTTATCACACCATTTGGAGCCCTTTTTCCTCTTTTCCCCCAACACGGTTTGGAAGTGAGCAGAGAGGTATCCCAGACATCCCAGGACTCCGGAGGATCACCCAGAGGGGCAATATCCACCAAGCCCAGAGGGCTTTTACAAGCTTGAAAGGTTCTGGTGCCATACGGCATACAGAACCCATTCTTTCTGGTAAGTGATTCAATTCACTTATTTACTAAGGGATTTTGCCTGATGGATATATCATTTACATTTTGAAATTGAGGATACATCTGCCACCAAGGACAATATCACGTTCACTAGCACAGGAGTCACCTTAATACTTGTGGATTAATTTAAAGCACATTAGTCACTTTACACCGAATAGACTTTTTTATGTTTATATATTTAATAATAATTTAAAGTTTGTGGAGTTTTGTAACACAGAAGTCACTTTTACACTTGGGATTATTTATTTTAATTGTTTAATTACACATAGTAATAACCATTAATTGGTCTCACATTCATATAAATTCTATAGAGAGGTCTTCCATTATTTATATATATATATATATATATTTTTTATACCTTCTACATATTGTATGAAAACACTAATGAGAGGATTTTTATGGTCATCTGATGCTTTAATATATTTAGAAATCAGAGTTTTAAGCAAGCGCTATATTTGATCTCCTTTTGAGATCATATACATCTTAATATCCAATTGCCTCCTGGGGGATCAGAAAAACTGAAAATATCAAATACTTACCATAATTTTCCTTTCCTGATGGATTACATGGCAGCATTTGTACGGGTAGCTCCGCCTCCTCTCATACCCTATAGGACCCCACTCCCATAAATTCTTGCTCCGGGTTCCACGGGTAGCCTACTCCATCAGATGGGAGGGAACTCCTGCTGCCATGGAGTCCATCAGAAACGGAAAATTACGATAAGTATTTGATAGGAAATTTTCAGCTTTCCTGACAGACTCCATGGCAGCATACGTACGGGAAATAACTAGCCATACACACCCAGGTGAGCAACAGCTGGTCAAACAGAAAAAGGTTTAATTTGCACCATCAACTGACAGAATTTGCAAACCAAAATTAACAGAGGACAAAGAGGCTGGTTCGACACAGTAATGTGTCATAAAGGTATTGATCGAGGCCGCTTTACAGATCACTTCAGGCGCAACATGCCGGGAGGCTGCCCATGATGTAGAGATCCCTCTGGTGGAGTGAGTAGTCACCGCCCCTGGAGGTGCCAGGCCCTTGGCTCTATAGGCCCACTGGATGGTCTGAACTATCCAAGTTGCAATTGATCTTGAAGAGGCACGATGACCTTTGTTTTTTCCATAGAAGGGAATGAATAGATGATCAAACTCAGGGCCAGATTAAAATAGGGGCTATTGGAGCTGCAGCTCCAGGCCCCTACCTTAATATAGGCCCCGGGTTGGCCATATTCACTGTTAACGGTCTTCTGTCACTTGTAAACACAGAAGTCTGGCTTCTATGCTCGCTACCCCAGGCAGCTCCCTCAGAACCTCCCCACACAGCACGAATGCCGGACAAGGAGGGACAGTTGCCGATGCATGGATGTGTTTATGGGCTTCAGAGACAGCATCCCATGTTGAATTAGGCATGCATGGCTGCACCCTTCCTCCTCTGGGTGCATGCCAAGGCACGGCCCTTAAGGCCCTTCAAAATCCTCAGCACCAAGCCCATGATGCTCTTAATCCGGCCCTGATCAAACTGATGGAAAGGAGCTGTGACTTTCAAGTAAAGTTGCAGGACTTCACCCACATCCAGGGGATAAGTACTAAGGTTGACTAAGGTTGCCAGGAGATCTGAATGTTGGAAGGAAAATTTCCTGGTTGACATGGAAAACTGAGGACACCTTATGGTTCAAACCCAATATAGGAACTTATACTACCCGATCAGGGAAGAACGTTAAGAATGGCTCCTTGCATCCTAAAGCACTGATTTCTGAGACCCTTTTAGTCGATGTGATGGCCACCAAAAAAAAACATTTTCAGAGTGTGGTTTTTGATAAAGAGCGGATCTGCATGCTCCAGTTTGGCCAGTGAAAGAAAGTCTAGGACCAAGGGAAGGTCACACTTGGGAAACCTGGGTTTCCTAGGAGGTCTAAATCTAGTAGCCCCTCTAAAGAAATAGTGTACAAGGGGATGTTTGGCCCAGGAAGTACCGGTGAAAGCGGAGAAGGCTGAGACCTGGCGCAAAGGGAGATGACAGCCAGGGGTAAGTCTAAACCTGACTGGATGAATCCAAAGATGTCTTGAATTTTCAGGACAGTGAAGGAGCCTCCAACATTAGCCATATAGTCCTTAAACTTGGACCAAATCCTCTTGTAGATTTTGTTGGTACCAGGCCTTCTAGCGTTTAATAACATGGATATAGCTCCACTTGGACAACCTAGGGCCTCCAATCTTTCCCTCTCAAGGACCAAGCCATCAGTTGCAGCTGTGCCAGACAGGGATGTAACACAGGGCCCTGAGACAGGAGATCCAGTCTGGAGGGCAGGGGAACCGGGTCCCGAAAACTCAGCTGCAATAATAGGGGAAACCACGGCCTCTTCGTCCAAAACGGAAGTACCGCCACGATTTCCACTTTCTCCATCCTGAGCCTCTGCAGGAACTTGAAGATGACCGGAACCAGGGGAAAAGCATATGCTTTGTGGAATTTCCCCTGGTTTGTTAGGGCGTCCACTCCGCAGGCCTGGGAACAACGCCACCTTGTGTAGAACCTTGTCAGCTTTGCATTGCATGGGGAGGCAAACAAGTCCACTTCTGGAAGGATCCCTAAAGATGTGACCCACCCGAAAACTTCAGGATGGAGGGACCATTCGTTGTTGTCCAGGAGAACCCTCGAGAGGAAGTCCGCCTGGACGTTCTGGTCTCCGGGAAGGTAGACAGCTGATAATTCGGATAGGTTCCGTTGAGCCCATGACATTAATTTGCTTCAGTAGACAGGGACTGCGCATCTCCCCCCCCCCGTCTCTTTATGTATGCGACAGCCGTCGTATTGTCCAGCCTTACAAGAACTGAGGCTCTGACCACCAGTAGATGAAAGGCCTGAAGGGTACAGAACACTGCCCGAAGCTCCAGGACATTTGAGGCCACCCTGTGAGCAGAGAAGTCCCAACTGCCCTGGGAAACCTCCGACAGACAGTGAGCGCCTCAACCCGAGTTTGCTGGCATCCGATCTAATGACGTTCCAAGGGGCAGGGGCGATAGAGTGGCAATTCATGAGATTCTTCCGCTGCAGCCACCAAGAGAGGTTCTCCTGCATAGAGGAAGTTATTAGAATAGGATGATCTTGACTCCCTGGACTCCATTGTTGGAGGAAGCCCATCTGAAAGGGCCGCATTCTTCACTGTAGAACACATCGTCATCTGTAGCTGACTTGCAGAGCGTACCACTGTGTTAAATGTGTTTAGATTGCCACTCCTACTTTGTGTCTAATTCGTAAACCGATACATTTACTTTTAAACATAGACTGCTCTTGATCTATGCTGTATTGGGGTGGATATTTTGATGGTAAATATTCCTTAAAATTTCGCTACATTGCTTCTATTTAAAAACAGTCTGCGGTCACTCCATAGTGCCTTCTCCTGGTAAATTCTACATTTTTTAAGCTTGTAATTAATTTAGGCTCACACATCTTTCGATTGCTCATGAGCGATTCCAGTGAATCCATAATTATACACATAAAATCAAGGTTATTAAATTAAATTCAGAGATCAATGATTACAGGCTGGAACAAGAATTATTAATATACATCCAATAAAATTATATGAAATGATAATTATTAAATATCAATTATTAAAAATATATATAATTACATCTAAAAACTTTGCATTTACTAACAATTATCTAAAAATGTTAAAAGTCATTGATAAAACAATTTATGTCAATTTCAACGTTTAACCCTTTGGGTGCCATACTATCTAATTTGTGAATCCACCATGTTTCATTTTGTGAAATAGCTCTTTTCATGTTAGTACCTCTCCAGTGTCTTTCTATTGTGTCTATTGCACAAAATTTTAGTTTGCTCGGATCTTTATTGTGACATAGTCTGAAATGATTAGATAAGCTATGTTTCTTGAAACCTTTTTTGATATTTGCAACATGTTCCCTTAATCGGATTCTTAATTCTCTGGTGGTACGTCCTATATATTGGAGTCCACACTCACACTCCAATAAATAGGTAACATTGGTGGATCTGCAAGTTATAAATTTTTCTATTTTGTATTGGCGCTTTGTGACATTAGATGTAAAATGTGTTTCTTTTTTAGATTTATTGTTCTTTCTACAGGTGCGGCAAATGACACAATTGCCGCATCGATAATACCCTTTCTGGTCTAAAAACGTCACTGTTTTTTTCGGAGGATCGGGTATGTTTTTGGCAATTTTGTCTTTAAGGATGGGTGGTCTTCTATAAATAAAATGAGTTTTTTTTGGTAAAATATTTTTAAAAATGGAATCTCTCATTAGGATGGGCCAGTGGGTTTTAAAAATGCTCTCTAATTGTTTGTACTGCTGGTTAAAATCTGTGCAAAAGGCGATTTGGTGGGTTTTTTTCTTTTTCTTACTCGGTTGTAATAATTCTTTTCTGTCCATATTCTTGACTTTTTGTTGGATCTGATTGAGCATTGTGGGTTTGTATCCTTTGTCTTTAAATCGTTGAATCAACATATTAGATTGCTGCAAATAATCACTCTCAAATTGGCAATTTCTCCTGAGTCTTATAAGTTGCCCTTTCGGGACTGCTGCCAACCACTTAGGGTGGTGGTTACTGTTGATTGGTATATAACCGTTTCTGTCCGTACTTTTAAAGTACGTTTTAGTGGACATATGCTCATTAGTTTTGAAAATTGTCAGATCTAGATAGTTAATTTCTTTTTCGTTTATGGTTTCTGTAAATGTGATGTTATATCTATTTGTATTCAGAGACTTGATGTATTTTGCCAGGGATTCTTGTGAACCTTCCCATATAATTAAAATATCGTCTATGAACCTTTTAAAACCTTTTAATTGGGGGTGGGGTTTGTTAAAAATATACTCAGCTTCCCATTTATTCATGAACATATTCGCTACTGTAGGTGCGTACTTAGCCCCCATAGCTACGCCTTTTGTTTGCTTATAAAAGTGCTTAGAGTGCCAGAAATAATTATTGCACAAGGCCCATTCTAAAATATCCAATAAAAATTCAATTTGAGACGGAGGTAGTTTTTGGTCTGTCATTAAAGCCCATTTTACTGCTGCCATGGCATCTTTTTGATTTATGTTAGTGTAGAGTGAATTCACATCCACACTAGCTAAACTTGTATTTTCAGTGACTTGTAAATGTTCTATGTAATTAAGCACATCTTTACTATCTTTGAGGTATGATGTTGTTTTTTGTGCAAACGGTTGAAGATAAAAGTCTAGATATTCGCCTACTCTTGCAAAAATTGATTCTATGCCATTTATGATCGGGTGACCAGGCGGTTTATCCTGATTCTTATGAATCTTTGGTACCTGATAAATGATTGGCATTTTTGGGGCTTCAGGTACCAGATATTTCATTTCTTTTTTGTTAAGAATGTCATTTTTATACGCCTTTTTTACTTTCTTAGTTAGTGTGGCTTTAAGTTTATTAATTGGATTGCCTTTTAATTTTTCATACGTCTCACTGTCATTGACTATTCTGTCCAATTCATCCATATACTGTTTTTTATCTAGAATTACAATTCCCCCTCCTTTGTCCGCAGGCCTGATTACTATATTTTTCTTTTTCTCCAAAGATTCTATGTTACGTTGCAATTTCTTGCTTCCTGGGACTGGGTGAATCGAAATGTTTTCAATGTCTTGCTGCACCATGAGTTTAAAAACATCTAAGCATTGGTTATTGTTGGTTTTAGGGTTAAACGTTGATTTGTTTTTGAGACCACTATGTAAAATTTCATTAGCTGGTGGGGAGTCTATATTGTCATTTGTTCTATTTGCAAAAAACTTTTTTATGTTTAATGTTCTCACAAATTTATGTAGATCAATGAACGCCTGAAATTTATTTATATTTTTGGGGGGGCATATTTGAGTCCTAGATCAAGAATGCGTAATTCTTCATCTGTGAAGGTAACACTACTCAAATTATAAATGCCCGCTCCTAATTGACCCACTTTCTTTTTCCTTTTCCCCCCTCTGCATCCTCTTTTCTTTCGTTTTGTTGTGGTTGTGGGGGTCCTTGATAAGGAGGAGGTCTTTGGTGATAACCTCTGGGTCTCCAGTGGTACGGGTTGCCCCTTGGTGGACCCCAATATGAACCTCTCCCTCTGTTTCCTCTCCAAGGGGGTCTTCCCTGTCCCCTGTTCCAAAAATCCCCTCGGTAAGGAGGTTGATGTTGGTACCCTTGATGGTAATAGGGCGGGGGCCCTCTTTGTCTTGGGGATGTGGAGTGTTGGTATATCGGATCAAATCTATTATGTGTGGGTACATTATATTGAGGTGACTCCACATAATGTTGGGGGGTGTTATTGGCTCGAGAAGTGCCTGGAGTTGGGGTATTGGAAGGGAAAGGTGATGAAACACTTTCCCTTTCTGGTGATGACTCCCTTGAAGTGGTAATCTCCTCCTCCATTAATTCTTGCCATTTGTATATGTTTCCTGCCTTGTAATCGGTTAGATCTCTTTGGAATTTTTTAATTTTTTTCTTTTGTGTATCTTTATCTAATTTAGATATGAATTCTTGTATGCTTTTCATTCTATCTTTGTATTCGTTAGTATTTACATGTGGTTGAAGTGTTTCTTTTAAATTGAGGATCTTACTTTCCAGCATTTTCAGTTTATTTTTCCGTCTGACTAAAATAAGATCCAACAATTTTTGCTCACAGGTATTGAAAAAGGTGTACCAACTTTCGTTAAGCTCTTTGTCATCCAGACCATCATTGGGGGCCAGATCCCAACGCAGTCTCCTAGGTGTCATGCCTTCTTTGATGTATTGCTCTAATGTGGTAATATCCCACCACACCCTTACTTGCTTGTCAAGGGTGTGTTTTAAAGCTTCGCAGCTTTGGCCAATATCCAATGATGTGGGATTACTGGAAAATATTTCTTCCGTGTTAATTTTCCTTTTTGATATAAAATCAAACAATTTCATAGCTGCTGGGGGATAAAGTTAGATAAACTTTTAAATGTGAAACTGAGGGGACCCTGCGCTTATGGAAAAAGTGCTTATGTGCCAAAATATACTAGTAAATGTGTTAAAAGCTGCTAGCTGCAGTGTAAAAGTGCTTGGTGCTCTTTTAAAATATAAAACTGTGATTTGCAGCGCTGCTTAAACTTATAAATAATGCTATCAAGAAATATATAAATATATAGAAAATCATGAACTTCATAAAAATGCATGAAAATTTAACAGGAATTTAACAGGAATTGATGATTTGATTTAACAGCACTTTATGATTTTCATGCATTTTTATGAAGTTCATGATTTTCTATATATTTATATATTTCTTGATAGCATTATTTATAAGTTTAAGCAGTGCTGCAAATCACAGTTTTATATTTTAAAAGAGCACCAAGCACTTTTACACTGCAGCTAGCAGCTTTTAACACATTTACTAGTATATTTTGGCACATAAGCACTTTTTCCATAAGCGCAGGGTCCCCTCAGTTTCACATTTAAAAGTTTATCTAACTTTATCCCCCAGCAGCTATGGAATTGTTTGATTTTATATCAAAAAGGAAAATTAACACGGAAGAAATATTTTCCAGTAATCCCACATCATTGGATATTGGCCAAAGCTGCAAAGCTTTCAAACACACCCTTGACAAGCAAGTAAGGGTGTGGTGGGATATTACCACATTAGAGCAATACATCAAAGAAGGCATGACACCTAGGAGACTGCGTTGGGATCTGGCCCCCAATGATGGTCTGGATGACAAAGAGCTTAACGAAAGTTGGTACACCTTTTTCAATACCTGTGAGCAAAAATTGTTGGATCTTATTTTAGTCAGACGGAAAAATAAACTGAAAATGCTGGAAAGTAAGATCCTCAATTTAAAAGAAACACTTCAACCACATGTAAATACTAACGAATACAAAGATAGAATGAAAAGCATACAAGAATTCATATCTAAATTAGATAAAGATACACAAAAGAAAAAAAATTAAAAATTCCAAAGAGATCTAACCGATTACAAGGCAGGAAACATATACAAATGGCAAGAATTAATGGAGGAGGAGATTATCACTTCAAGGGAGTCATCACCAGAAAGGGAAAGTGTTTCATCACCCTTCCCTTCCAATACCCCAACTCCAGGCACTTCTCGAGCCAATAACACCCCCCAACATTATGTGGAGTCACCTCAATATAATGTACCCACACATAATAGATTTGATCCGATATACCAACACTCCACATCCCCAAGACAAAGAGGGCCCCCGCCCTATTACCATCAAGGGTACCAACATCAACCTCCTTACCGAGGGGATTTTTGGAACAGGGGACAGGGAAGACCCCCTTGGAGAGGAAACAGAGGGAGAGGTTCATATTGGGGTCCACCAAGGGGCAACCCGTACCACTGGAGACCCAGAGGTTATCACCAAAGACCTCCTCCTTATCAAGTCCGATTAAGGGAACATGTTGCAAATATCAAAAAAGGTTTCAAGAAATATAGCTTATCTAATCATTTCAGACTATGTCACAATAAAGATCCGAGCAAACTAAAATTTTGTGCAATAGACACAATAGAAAGACACTGGAGAGGTACTAACATGAAAAGAGCTATTTCACAAAATGAAACATGGTGGATTCACAAATTAGATAGTATGGCACCCAAAGGGTTAAACGTTGAAATTGACATAAATTGTTTTATCAATGACTTTTAACGTTTTTAGATAATTGTTAGTAAATGCAAAGTTTTTAGATGTAATTATATATATTTTTAATAATTATATTGATATTTAATAATTATCATTTCATATAATTTTATTGGATGTATATTAATAATTCTTGTTCCAGCCTGTAATCATTGATCTCTGAATTTAATTTAATAACCTTGATTTTATGTGTATAATTATGGATTCACTGGAATCGCTCATCATGAGCAATCGAAAGATGTGTGAGCCTAAATTAATTACAAGCTTAAAAAATGTAGAATTTACCAGGAGAAGGCACTATGGAGTGACCGCAGACTGTTTTTAAATAGAAGCAATGTAGCGAAATTTTAAGGAATATTTACCATCAAAATATCCACCCCAATACAGCATAGATCAAGAGCAGTCTATGTTTAAAAGTAAATGTATCGGTTTACGAATTAGACACAAAGTAGGAGTGGCAATCTAAACACATTTAACACAGTGGTACGCTCTGCAAGTCAGCTACAGATGACGATGTGTTCTACATCGAAACGCGTCTAGCGATTGGTCGAGCGAATCACGTGACCTCCGGCCGGTGGAGTGGATGCTGCGGGAGCAGCTAGCCGCCGAGCCGCTCTCTCTATTTTTGCATGTTATTGTGCTGTGTTTGTGAGTATATCTGTTAGGAACCTGTCAGGAAGGCTCTGGCAGTGGATGAGTTAAGTCTCACAGGCTATTCCAGCTCCACCCCTCTCATCTAGAAAGAGCTCTATTTAAGCTGGATCAGCACACAGGTTCAGTGCTGTCTTGTCTTCAGCTCCTGCCGTTGTTCCTGAACCTGTGACCTGTTTGCTGCTGATTTCCTGTTGACCTTTTGGCTTATTCCTGACTCCGCTCGTCTGCTGCCTGTCCTGACCCCGGCTTGTTTGACCATTCTCTCGGATCTCCCTTGTCTGTTTACCCGCCTTCGGACCTTGATCGGTTCACCCCTGGTGGGGCGACCCTGAGGACCGCGACCTGGTATCCACACGCAGCGAACCCCATCCTCACCACTAGAGGCTCTGGCGAAAACCGGTGGATACTTAGACTCCGCACCTCAGGCTAGCCTGTGTCACTTACCTTGGGGGTTCCGTCCAAGCTCCGCCCTCTAGCGGACATCGGGGCCTATCTCTGTCGCCAGGTTACCACCAGCACCCTAACAGTACAAGACAGCCATGTCGGAACCTGCAAGAGAGGCTTCACCGTTAGAGGAGATCTGCCAACATCTAGCAGCCCTGTCTCAAGCCGTGAGGACGCTTCAGGATGGCTATACACAGTTAGAGGGACGATTACGCTCTGTAACCCTCACGGCAGATTCCACTGCGCCATCTGCTCCCTCCTCCACTGCCGCAACCGCAGCACCGGCCTCCAGCCCCACAGTAGTGATGCTGCCACCGGAACCTCGGGTCCCTACCCCTGAAAAATATTCCGGAGATCGGGGTAAATTCCGAGTGTTTCGCAATGCCTGCCAGCTCTACTTCTCCTTGCAACCCCGGACCTTCTCCCTGGAGGCCACCAAGGTGGGGTTTGTTATTTCATTGCTACTATGCGGACCCCAGTCCTGGGCGCATCGGCTCCTTGAAGAGGGTAGCCCCCATTTAAACTCTCTATTGTCATTTTTTGAGGCTATGGCCCAACTCTATGACGATCCACAGCGATCTTCCACCGCAGAAGCTGCGCTACACGTTCTCCAGCAGGGGCGCAGACCCGTAGAAGACTATGTCACGGACTTCCGTCGCCTGAGTTCCGACACTTCCTGGAACGAGGCTGCACTCCGGTACCAGTTCCGTCTAGGCTTGTCCGAAGCACTGAAGGACGAATTGGCCCGGGTGGGCATCCCCGACGCACTAGAGGATTTGATCTCCCAGGCCATTCAAATCGACCGTCGGCTCCGAGAACGCCGGGCGGAACGATCAACGCAGCAGTTTCGGCCAGCCTGGATGTTGCCACGAGTAGCACCTCCTGTACACTTCCCTTCCGCTGGGGCAGTCTCTCCCAGCCCTGCTCCCGCCAGAGCCATGCCTGATGCTCCTGAATCCACGCAACTTGGGGTCATGCGGCCTGTCTTGTCTCCGGAGGAGAGACGTCGCCGCCAGCTGGGTAATCTTTGCCTGTATTGCGGAGAAGCTGGCCATTATGTGCGCTCTTGCGCAGCAAAACACCATAAGTCTGTGCCAGTCTCGCCCTCCAGTTGTGTGGCATCAGTTACCTCCACCTCCCACTTAGCCTTTCCTGTGTCTTTGCAACTCCCAGAAGGACCCGTCCAGGTTACAGCAATCATTGACTCGGGAGCCTGCAGTTGTTTCATTGACCGTTCCTTTGCGGGGCAGCAAGGCATACCTCTCCAGACCAAGACCCAGGACCTCACTATCTTCCTGGCCGATGGCTCCCACATCAAGTCTGGACCCGTGACCCAAGAAACCCTTCCTCTTCCAATGGTCTCTCCATCTGGCCATAAGGAATTGATACGTTTGGATGTCATCGCATCTCCCTTATTTCCCATTATCCTGGGATTGCCATGGTTGCAGGCACACAACCCGCAAATCAACTGGATCACAGGAGCCGTCCAGTTCCCGTCTCCTTACTGCAGGAACTCCTGTCTACCCGCTCCATCCAAGTCCCCCCAAACTCTGTTCTGTCTCGAATCTGAGCCTGATTTATGTTCTGTTGTACCCAAGGCATATCACGACTTCCTGGATGTTTTCAGTAAGCGGGGAGCTGAGACCTTACCTCCTCACCGTTCATATGATTGCCCCATCGACTTGCTCCCGGGAGCCGAGATCCCATTTGGCCGAATTTACCCACTATCTGAACGTGAGCTGGACGTTTTAAAGGACTATGTGGATGAAAGTCTGAAGAAGGGGTTTATCCGTCCTTCCACCTCTCCGGCAGGGGCAGGTATCTTTTTTGTAGAAAAGAAGGATCACTCCCTTCGACCTTGTATCGATTACAGAGACTTGAATAAAGTTACCATTAAGAACCGCTACCCTCTCCCTCTGGTTCCCGAGCTCTTTCAGCGGCTCAGATCTGCTGTCCTGTTCACTAAGTTGGATCTCCGCGGGGCCTACAACTTAGTCCGTATTAGAGAAGGCGATGAGTGGAAGACAGCTTTTCGTACCAGGTTCGGGCATTTCGAATATCTTGTGATGCCTTTTGGCCTCTGCAATGCCCCAGCTACGTTCCAACACTTTGTGAACAATATTTTTCCGGGATTGGCTTGATATCTTTGTCATAGTTTACCTAGATGACATCCTAATCTTCTCTACATCCCTGGAGCAACATCGCAAGCATGTTCGAAATGTCCTCGGCCGCCTCCGTCAGCATGGTCTCTATGTTAAGGCCGAGAAGTGTGAATTCGAGCGGAGCAGCATCCCGTTTCTGGGGTTAATAATTTCTACAGAGGGTATAGAGATGGATCCCCAGAAAGTCTCTGCCATCCTGGATTGGCCACCTCCATCTGACAAAAAGGGAGTGCAGCGATTCGTTGGCTTCGCCAACTTCTATAGAAAGTTCATTAAGGGTTTCTCTCATATCATCACTCCCATTACTCAGCTCACCAAGAAGAGTGTTCGCTTTCAATGGACCCCCGAAGCCCAGTCCGCCTTCTTGGTCCTTAAGAAGCTCTTCACGTCAGCCCCTGTGTTGAGTCACCCGGATCCCACCTTACCCTACCTCCTCGAGGTTGACGCTTCTGAAGTTGCTGTCGGGGCAGTCCTCTCCCAAAGACAGGGAACCAAGGACTTGATACACCCGATAGCCTTCTTTTCCCGGAAACTCTCCTCTGCAGAGAGGAATTATGATGTTGGGGACCGGGAACTTCTGGCGATCAAAGCCGCACTTGAAGAGTGGCGGTATTTGCTTGAGGGGGCTGTACACCCTATTCTTATTTTTACGGATCACAAAAACCTTGAGTATCTGAGATCTGCAAAACGTTTGAGACCCCGTCAGGCACGGTGGGCACTTTTTTTTTTCAAGGTTTTCATTTCATATCACCTATCGGCCTGGGTCTAAAAATGTTAAACCGGATGCCCTGTCCCGGATGTTTGATAGCCCGAAGGAAACTTCAGTACCTGACACCATCCTATCCGAAAAGAACTTCCTACTTTTATTCACAAATCTGAAGGCCCGTCTTGAGCAAGCCTCTGCCCACATTCCTGGTCCACCCGGAATACCCCTGGTGCACAAAAATGGCTTGTTATGGGTTAAAGACAAGATCTTCGTCCCGGAAGAGGTCAGAACAGCAATTCTGGCTGCCTGTCATGATCACCCTCTGGCCGGTCATTTTGGCGTCCATAGAACCCTTGACCTCCTGCAGCGTTCTTTTTGGTGGCCTGACATGGAAGAGAGCTGCAGGAGTTATGTACTCTCCTGTACCACCTGTTCCCGATGTAAAACCGCCAGAAGTAAGGCATGGGGCCTTCTCAGACCTCTTCCCATCCCTGATCGGCCCTGGCAAACAATTGCCATGGATTTTATTGTGGAACTTCCACCTTCTGCAGGGTGCTCTGCCATTTTTGTGGTGGTAGATCGACTCTCTAAAATGGCCCATTTTTTGCCCCTCAAGGGTACTCCCTCTGCAAGGGAAACTGCAGAGATCTTCATTAAGGAGATCATAAGACTCCATGGGATTCCCAGGAACATCATCTCTGACAGAGGGGTACAATTTACGTCCCGCTTCTGGAAGGCTTTATGTAAACTGTTAAAGATCGAGCTGTCTATGTCCTCAGCCTACCACCCACAGACCAACGGACAAACTGAGAGGACAAACCAAACCCTGGAGCAGTACCTGCGGTGCTTTACCACCTTTGTCCAGGACGACTGGGTAGCCCTGTTACCATTTGCAGAATTCTCCTACAACAATTCCAAGCACTCTGTTACTGGCCAATCTCCCTTCTTCGCTAATTACGGATTTCATCCCTCCTTCTTACCAGATATTCCATGTGAATCCGGAGTTCCTGCAGTCCAAGACACTGTCAACTTCTTTTCCCGGAATAATAACCTTCTGCGGGAGACCTTAGCCAAGGCCCAAACTGCGTCCAAAAGGATCTTTGACAAGAGAAAGAAGGGAGAGTTGATTCTTCAACCTGATGATCGGGTCTGGCTTTCCACGGCTAATCTCCGCCTAGCCTGTCCTTCCAAGAAACTGGCTCCCAGATTTATTGGTCCATTTCCAGTTAAAAGGAAACTCAATGATGTGTCCTATGAACTATCCCTACCCGATACCCTTCGGATCCATCCCATATTTCATGTTTCCTTACTGAAGCCCGTGATCCCCGATAACTTCCCTGGTAGAAGTTCAGGTACCCCAGAACCTGTGTTCGTGGATGGAGATGTGGAGTATGAGGTTGAGGCTGTGGTGGACTGTCGAAAGAGAGGCAACCAGCTACAGTTTCTCATCAAATGGAAGGGTTATGGTCCGGAAGAGAACTCCTGGGAGCCTGAACGGAACGTCCATGCTGCGGACCTAATCCAAGCATTTTTTCGTGCTCATCCACAAAAAAAGGAGCTTGTTGGGCACCCGGAGGTTGCCCTTAAGGGGGGGGCAATGTTAGGAACCTGTCAGGAAAGCTCTGGCAGTGGATGAGTTAAGTCTCACAGGCTATTCCAGCTCCACCCCTCTCATCTAGAAAGAGCTCTATTTAAGCTGGATCAGCACACAGGTTCAGTGCTGTCTTGTCTTCAGCTCCTGCCGTTGTTCCTGAACCTGTGACCTGTTTGCTGCTGATTTCCTGTTGACCTTTTGGCTTATTCCTGACTCCGCTCGTCTGCTGCCTGTCCTGACCCCGGCTTGTTTGACCATTCTCTCGGATCTCCCTTGTCTGTTTACCCGCCTTCGGACCTTGATCGGTTCACCCCTGGTGGGGCGACCCTGAGGACCGCGACCTGGTATCCACACGCAGCGAACCCCATCCTCACCACTAGAGGCTCTGGCGAAAACCGGTGGATACTTAGACTCCGCACCTCAGGCTAGCCTGTGTCACTTACCTTGGGGGTTCCGTCCAAGCTCCGCCCTCTAGCGGACATCGGGGCCTATCTCTGTCGCCAGGTTACCACCAGCACCCTAACAATATCCCCATTGTTTTACCCTAAATAAATACCTTTTAAAAACGATCTTCACCGTGAATGGCTCTCTTTTCATGAGGACATCGGGGATGAATCTGTATTCACAGCAATAATTGCACATCAAGTGGAGAAGCAGTGTACAACAGCTCTTACATGCCTGAAAACAATCATTTGGCGGTGAGTAGATAACCAAAGGGGGAGACCCCGAATAAAGCACAGATCGAGCACCTAAGCACCTGTATAATTTTAAGTGGAAAGATTCATCACAGCAATATGATGATTTAATGGACACTGATTTATTTATACTTGCACCGATTTAACAGGAATTGATGATTTGATTTAACAGCACTTTATGATTTTCATGCATTTTTATGAAGTTCATGATTTTCTATATATTTATATATTTCTTGATAGCATTATTTATAAGTTTAAGCAGCGCTGCAAATCACAGTTTTATATTTTAAAAGAGCACCAAGCACTTTTACACTGCAGCTAGCAGCTTTTAACACATTTACTAGTATATTTTGGCACATAAGCACTTTTTCCATAAGCGCAGGGTCCCCTCAGTTTCACATTCTTCACTGTGCCCACTTTACCATGTGGGGCTGTGGCCACCATGGTTCTGTTTATCCTTAAGCACTGCGAGGCTCGGAGATGAGGGGATGATAATGCCGGACGTATCCTGTCCCGGATTACCAGAATTTTTTCCAAGAGCAAGGAAATGGTGCTTTTGGATGTGTCGAAAAGGGCCCCCAGAAATACCAGGGATTTTGTTTGTGTCCAGATGGCTTTTCTCCGTGTTCAGGAGCCATCTGAACTCGAGAAGAGTGGAGATGACTTGAGATCTGTCCCGCAGGATCTGATCCCGGTCCCGAGATAGCAGAAGCAGATCGTCCAGGTAGTGATAAAACTGGACCCCTTTGGGTCTTATCAGGGCTACCACGGCCAGTAAGAGTTTCTAAAAGACTCAAGGCGATGTTGTAAGCCCGAACGGGAGACAAGTAAATTGAAGATGAACCTGGTTTACGGCGAAGCGAAGGAACCTCTAAACTCTTTTGCTACTGGCACATGGAAATAGGCATCCTTCAAGTCTATGGACACCATCCAGTCTTCTGGCTGCACAACCTGGCAAATCGTGAAGAGCATTTCCATCCTGAAGTTCTCTTTCTTGATAAAGGAGTTCAAGTCAGGTCTATGACTGGCCTCCAGGAGCCATTTTTCTTTAAGACCATAAAGAGAGGGGAGTAAAGACCTTGAAATCTCTCTTCGGCTGGAAGAGGAACAGCCGCGACCTGGGCAACAAGGGAATTCACTTATGAAAGAAGAGTTTGCCTTTTTTCCTTTGATCGAGGGAGGGTTGTAGGAACAAACCGGAGATCGGGAGGGCCATTGAAAGTCCAAGCGTGACTGTCAGAAACAGCTTTGACGGTCCAGTGATCTTTGATCGAGGCTGCCCAGACGTGCGAAGAAAGGAGTAAGCGAGCACCTACCTGAGCTGCCTGGGCAGGCCCAATATCAAAAAAAAAATTTGTGCCTTCACTGCCGCCTGAGAAATTCTTGGAGAAATTCTGGCTCGTTTACTGGTTCCGCTTCCAGTTCTTCCTAAACTCACGCCCCGGTCTGTAGAGGCGCACTTCCCTAGCCCGATCTGAACCTTGCCTACGTTGAGTTCTTCTACGGTCAGGCAGACGACGATCCTGGGGAAGGAATCCTGACTTACCGCCTGTGGCATGGGTGATGGCACTGTCCGGCTTGTTACCAAAAAGGGAAAAGCCCTCAAAGGGAATTCTGCACCGTGCCTGCTTGGAGGCACGGTCGGCCAACCAGGGGCACAGCCAAAGGGCACGCTTGGCCGTGACAGAAGACAACATGACCCGAGCCGCTAGGCGAATGATATCAATAGAGGCCTCCCCCAGAAAAGCCACCGCAAGCTTTAGTTCCTGAATGGCCGAACCTCTAGCAGCCTCTTCAGAGACACTCTTCAATGTGGCGTCTACATTGTCCGTCCAGGCCTCCATTGCCTTGGACATTGCCGCTAGGGCCAAGGCCGGCTTACAGGCCATAGCTGCGGAGATGTAGATCCTTTTGAGATTTATGTCTATTCGTCTGTCCAGGCCATCTTTGATGGATACAGAATCTTCCAGCGGCAGGGTGACGTGCTTTACCAGTCTCATTAAGGCCACGTTGACTGTAGGAGCAGACTCAAGATGTTTTACCTTCTCACTTTTGAAGGGATACATCTTGAAAATTTTGGACAACAGGGAGTTCTTCCTTTCCACTCCGGCCCATTCGTTCGTATATATTTCTCCCAATTCACCCAAAAATGGGAAGTATGACCTCTCCTTTTTGAGGTGTTTAAAGAACTTCCTCTGTTTCGCGGGCGACTTCACTGGGTCTTCCCACTTCAATGCCTCCTTAACCGCTTTAACCAGCGGTGGAACTATGGCGAATTCAAAGCCCGTGCCCTGATCCTCCAGGTTGTCCTCGCTGTCTGAGGAATGTTCCGAGTAGTGACTTGGTTGGGAAGGACTCGGCTCCAACTCTTCTCTTGGAAGGAGACCTGGAGCCTCGGACGAATGGCTGGAGACCCAACTAGGGTCCCAATCCCTAAGGGACTCCTGAATCATCCACCTGACCAGGTATTCCACTGGTTGGTCTCCGCCTTCTCTTTCTTTCACAGCCTGGGAATAGCAGGGCTCTCACAATGATCTGCTCTCGGGGACACGGGACCCACAGCCCCAGCAGGATTTCTCCCCAGAACAGCTGGAATGGTGGGAAGGCTGAAGGCCGGATGAGCCAGAATTTTCCCCATGATGCCTGGACCTGGATCTGGACCTATGGCACCGGGATCTGGAGGAGGAATGACGGTGCTTAGATGGTAAGCGATCCTTGGTGTGTGCAGAAGGACGAAAATCAGACCTAGAAGGGCTTAAGAAAAGACAAGAAAGAAAGGACATACAGAAAAAGAGAAACAAACGATCAGGCCAAAGGTAAAGTTGGACCAGCAGGCAGGTAAGGGTTAACATAACTGACTTACCTGTGCAGGGACTGATCACCAGGGGACAGTGAGGAATCCATTGCCGCTCAGAGAAAATAGCCTGCAAAAGGGAGAGGGTAAGTATCAGCAGAGTCCTCCCCCCTCCCCCCCCCCTCCCGGACCGCTGGACGGGGACTCACCGGTAGTCACCTGAAGCAGAGCTTGGGGAAGCCGCCGCTTGATGCCATCCTAGAGAAAGACAGCTTGACAGCTGTTTAAATTTCCCGGTAACCAGCGAAATCTCTGTCCCCCTCCGACGCGTCCGCGCCGGAGAAATGATCAGCGGCGCGCGTGCATGCGCAGTCTGCTGCGCGTCCCAAGCCTCACTCTCGTCTGCCAATCGCAGACGAGCATGGAGGAGCTCAGAGTGGCGGTCTGGGACGCAGAAGCGTTACAACCGCCATGAAGACAGGAAACGACCAGGTAACAAAGTAAAGGGAATAAGGGCTGCCATACTGCATAAAAAAAGGACATGTATACTTTGCCACAGGACCTGTAGACACGGCCTGAACGCTCCCCCCCCACCAGGAGTCTGGCGTGCGTGTCGGGGCATCAGGGCCTCCCACTAGTAGCTGGGACTTTGGCCAAAGGTGCAGCCCACCAATAATTTAGGGCTTATGGCTCTTCCAGGCACAGTATCAATTGCCCATGTCCACCCAGTTAGTAGCTGGGATTGCTGGACTGTCACAAGAAAGAAGCACAGTCAGGATCATCTTGTTAACACGCAATCAGGCCGCAGACACAGAAACGCATCCCACAGGGTAAGTCTTCAGTTGCAGCAGAAGGACAAGAAAGGAACACGGCTCCTGACACGGAGCAAACATTTATTGGAATGGGGTCCTATAGGGTAGGAGAGGAGGCGGAGCTACCCATATGTATTCTGCCATGGACTCTGTCAGGAAAGATTTTTTTTTACCCCCACTGGAGCGAATTAAATCATGCTGATTGCAGTTATTTATATATTTTGGCCTTTCTCTGGATCAACTTTGAGTAGAGGATTGTCTATGGGGGTTTTCTATTACTTTTTTTTTTTTTTTGTTCTATTGGTTGAACTAGATGGAGTAGTGTATTTTATAAACTTATGTAACTATATCAAAGTTTCTACATGTTATAGCTAAGGTTTGGAATTTTTATAACCTATTAACAAGCAAAAGCTTTTGTGTACACAATAACTTTTGCCTGATAAAAGAACTGGACAATATTTACTCATGCAAAGATAAGTTAATGTGGCTGTTTGGAAAGCATTATACAAGCTGCAGTAGTATGGCGATGTTAGCACGTGGCTCAGCAAAGTTTGCTGTATGAGTAAGGCAGCCATAGCCACGTTGTCTATGTCTACATTTTTAAAATCCAACATGCATAACACCTATATAGGTTTGTAGGACATACAGTATCTCACAAAAGTGAGTACACCCCTCACATTTTTGTAAATATTTTATTATATCTTTTCATGTGACAACACTGAAGAAATTACACTTTGCTACAATGTAAAGTAGTGATTGTACAGCTTGTATAACAGTGTAAATTTGCTGTCCCCTCAAAATTAATGGCACACAGCCATTAATGTCTAAACCACTGGCAACAAAAGTGAGTACACCCCTAAGTGATAATGTCCAAACTGGGCCCAAAGTGTCAATATTTTGTGTGGCCACCATTATTTTCCAGCACTGCCTTAACCCTCTTTGGCATGGAGTTCACCAGAGCTTCACAGGTTGCCACTGGAGTCCTCGTTCACTCCTCCATGACGACATCACGGAGCTGATGGATGTTAGAGACCTTGCGCTCTTCCACCTTCCATTTGAGGATGCCTCAAAGATGCTCAATAGGGTTTAGGTCTGGAGACATGGTTGGCCAGTCAATCACTGTTACCCTCAGCTTCTTTAGCAAGGCAGTGGTCATCTTGGAGGTGTGTTTTGGGTCATTATGTTGGAACCCTGCCCTGCGGCCCAGTCTCCAAAGGGAGGAGATCATGCTTTAGTATGTCACAGTACATGTTGGCATTCATGGTCCTATCAATGAACTGTAGCTCCCCAGTGCCGGCAGCACTCATTTAGTCCCAGACCATGACACTCCCACCACCATGCATGACTGTAGGCAAGACACACTTGTCTTTGTACTCCTCACTAGGGATGATCGAACTTTTCAAAAGTTCGGTTCGGCCAGAACATCCGAACTTCCCAAAAGTTCGGCCCGGATTTCAGAACCCTATTGAAATCAATGGGACCCGAACTTCGGTAATCAAAAAACACAATTTTGAAGCCCTAAAACCCAATAAATGCCCCTAAAAAGTGCCTAGGGTTCTGGGTCATACCCCAGGGACTATTAATCACACAAAAAAAAGTTCTTAAAAATTGTCATTTTTGATAGAGAGCCAATTATTGAAAAAATTAAAAAAAAAAAAAAATTAAAAAAAAAAATTCCTTTGGATTTAGTATCTGGGGGGTCTAAAAGTGTGCCTGTGAAGTTTCAGCTCTGTAGCATGTCCAGAACCATAAAAAAAATTGTTTGTATTAGGTCTTATACTTATAGAACAGGTTAGTGGCTTCTCTCTTTTCACACCTTGCCGGTTTAGTAGCAAGCGTTTTTTTTTGGGCATTTTTTGGGGTCTTTTGAGGCAGGCAAAACATCTGAACTTGTGTATACGGGTATATATACACACATACTTATATGTATACAGTGGGTACGGAAAGTATTCAGACCCCCTTAAATTTTTCACTCTTTGTTATATTGCAGCCATTTGCTAAAATCATTTAAGTTCATTCTTCTTCCTCATGAATGTACACATAGCACCCCATACTGACAGAAAAACACAGAATTGTTGACATTGTTGCAGATTTATTAAAAAAGAAAAACTGAAATATCACATGGTCCTAAGTATTCAGACCCTTTGCTCAGTATTTAGTAGAAGCCCCCTTTTGATCTAATACAGCCAGGAGTCTTTTTGGGAAAGATGCAATAAGTCTTTCACACCTGGATTTGGGGATCCTCTGCCATTCCTCCTTGCAGATCCTCTCCAGTTCTGTCAGGTTGGATGGTAAACGTTGGTGGACAGCCATTTTTAGGTCTCTCCAGAGATGCTCAATTGGGTTTAAGTCAGGGCTCTGCCTGGGCCATTCAAGAACAGTCACGGAGTTGTTGTGAAGCCACTCCTTCGTTATTTTAGCTGTGTGCTTAGGGTCATTGTCTTGTTGGAAGGTAAACCTTCAGCCCAGTCTGAGGTCCAGAGCACTCTGGAGAAGGTTTTTGTCCAGGATATCCCTGTACTTGGCCGCATTCATCTTTCCCTCGATTGCAACCAGTCGTCCTGTCCCTGCAGCTGAAAAACACCCCCACAGCATGATGCTGCCACCACCATGCTTCACTGTTGGGACTTTATTGGACAGGTGATGAGCAGTGCCTGGTTTTCTCCACACATACCGCTTAGAATTAAGGCCAAAAAGTTCTATTTTGGTCTCATCAGACCAGAGAATCTTATTTCTCACCATCTTGGAGTCCTTCAGGTGTTTTTTTTAGCAAACTCCATGCGGGCTTTCATGTGTCTTACACTGAGGAGAGGCTTCCGTCGGGCCACTCTGCCATAAAGCCCCGACTGGTGGAGGGCTGCAGTGATGGTTGACTTTCTACAACTTTCTCCCATCTCCTGACTGCATCTCTGGAGCTCAGCCACAGTGATCTTTGGGTTCTTCTTTACCTCTCTCACCAAGGCTCTTCTTCCCCGATAGCTCAGTTTGGCCGGACGGCCAGCTCTAGGAAGGGTTCTGGTCGTCCCAAACGTCTTCCATTTGAGGATTATGGAGGCCACTGTGCTCTTAGGAACCTTAAGTGCAACAGAAATCTTTTTTTAACCTTGGCCAGATCTGTGCCTTGCCGCAATTCTGTCTCTGAGCTCTTCAGGCAGTTCCTTTGACCTCATGATTCTCATTTGCTCTGACATGCATTGTGATCTGGAAGGTCTTATATAGACAGGTGTGTGGCTTTCCTAATCAAGTCCAATCAGTATAATCAAACACAGCTGGCCTCAAATGAAGGTGTAGAACCATCTCAAGGATGATCAGAAGAAATGGAAAGCACCTGAGTTAAATATATGAGTGTCACAGCAAAGGGTCTGAATACTTAGGACCATGTGATATTTCAGTTTTTCTTTTTTAATAAATCTGCAACAATGTCAACAATTCTGTGTTTTTCTGTCAGTATGGGGTGCTATGTGTACATTCATGAGGAAGAAGAATGAACTTAAATGATTTTAGCAAATGGCTGCAATATAACAAAGAGTGAAAAATTTAAGGGGGTCTGAATACTTTCCGTACCCACTGTATATACACCTAGACATATATAGGTGTGATAGTAACAGAAATATATGCTTGCGCTAATGAAATCATTTACACTAATATGGCTCCGCTCCTATCATACCTATATATGTCTAAGTGTAAAATACATATAAGTATGTGTGTATATATACCACTATACACAAGTTCAGATGTTTTGCCTGCCTCCAAAGAACCCCAAAAATTGCCCAAAAAAACGCTAGCGCCAAAAAAAAAAAAACGCCCAGGTGTGTTGTTGCAGGCATTTTTTGGGGGGTTTTTGGAGGCAGGCAAAACATCTGAACTTGTGTATAGTGGTATATATATACACACATACTTATATGTATTTTACACTTAGACATATATAGGTGTTATAGGAGCGGAGCCATATTAGTGTAAATGAATTCATTAGCGCAAGCATATATTTCTGCTACTATCACACCTATATATGTCTAGGTGTATATATACATATAAGTATGTGTGTATATATACCCGTATACACAAGTTCAGATGTTTTGCCTGCCTTCAAAAACCCCCAAAAAATGCCTGCAACAACACACCTGGGCGTTTTTTTTTTTTTTGCACTAGCGTTTTTCGGGCATTTTTTTGGGTTCTTTGGAGGCAGGCAAAACATCTGAACTTGTGTATACGGGTATACATACACACATACTTATATGTATATATACACCTAGACATATATAGGTGTGATAGTAGCAGAAATATATGCTTGCGCTAATGAAATAATTAACACTAATATGGCTCTGCTCCTATAACACCTATATATGTCTAAGTGTAAAATACATATAAGTATGTGTGTATATATACCACTATACACAAGTTCAGATGTTTTGCCTGCCTCCAAAAAACCCCAAAAAATGTCTGCAACAACACACCTGGGCATTTTTTTTTGACGCTAGCGTTTTTTTGGGCATTTTCTTGGGTTCTTTGGAGGCAGGCAAAACATCTGAACTTGTGTATAGTGGTATATATACACACATACTTATATCTATATATACACCTAGACATATATAGATGTGATAGGAGCGTAACTATATTGGTGTTAATTATTTCATTAGCGCAAGTAGTGTTTTCTGCTCCTTTCACACCTATATATGTGCAGGTGTATATATACATACATGGGTGTGTGTATATACCCCCTATACACATGTTCAGATGTCATGCCTGACTCCAAACATGTGCTCAAAAAATCCCTATAGACGCCTGCAGCCAAAAAGCAAGCTGACAGGGGCGAAGCCATATTACTGCAGCGAAAGTGACTTCAGAGAAACTAGCTTTTCTCTATAGCGGTCACCCTGATATAGAAGGGTTTGGTCACCCTGCCATAGCAGTCACTGTCAGTTCACCCTACACTACATTACGGTCACCCTGATATGGAAGGGTTTGGTCACCCTGCCATAGCTGTCAGTTAACCCTACACTACATTACGGTCACCCTGACACTTCACACTTTCCCTACAGAAACGAAATTTGTGCATCTAACTAAAGTGTAAAAGAGCACCCTAACTACACTAGATATCCCTTTCGTCACACTAATAAATGCTAAATGACACTTTTAAAGTAAAATTAACAGAACTGCTTCCACTCTCTTCCATGTCCCTGTATAACAATGCTAGGAATTTGGCGGGGGCTATCTTATATACTGGGGGGTGTATTCACTAATGATTGGACTATGGACCCCCTAGTCACTCCAATCACATTCCTAGCATTCTCCTGCCCCCTCAATTGGCTTTTGCTAATGGTTCTGGTCCAATCACAGGCTTTTAAAGCCCATTTCCTGAACCATTGCATTTTGGTCGGTTCTGGTTGCCGAATTCCGAACTTTTTCAGCAAAAAGTTCTAAATTCGACCGAACCTCGAACACCCAATGTTCGGGTCGAACCGATGGTCGACCCGAACCGTTCGATCATCCCTACAGTCCTCACCTGGTTGCTGCCACACACATGCTTGACACTATCTAACCAAGTACGTTTATCTTGGTCTCATCAGACCACAGGACATGGTTCCAGTAATCCATATCCTTAGTCTGCTTGTCTTCAGCAAACTGTTTGTGGGCTTTCTTGTGCATCATCTTTAGAAAGAGGCTTCCTTCTGGGACGACAGCCATACAGACCAATTTAATGCAGTGTGCGGCTTATGGTCTAAGCACTGACAGGCTGAGACCAAATATATATATATATATATATATATATATATATATATATATTTAAAATAACTAAAATTACAATAGACGCGCTCCCAGAATAAAAAAAAAAGGAGCTAGCATATAACCACTGCCAGAAAAATTCTAAATAGACTTAAAAGGCAGCGCTGATTAAGAATACAATAAAATAAGTCTATAGAAATAAGTTTCTTAAGTAGAAAAAGGATCTTCCACTCGGGTGTTCATGCCACAAGTTCATAAATGTGATCCTCCACCGTCACCAAACACACTGACTCTTACCACAATGGGTGGACTATTGCTCTCACATAAAGTCAGACGCAGTGGGTGATTTAAAAGGATCACTCAGCCTTAGACTCAAGGTAGTTTTTAGTATCCAGGTCCCTCAGAGACATCCAAGATAAAGTCCACATATATCATATAAAGAATCGAAGAGAGAGACTCCTAGTGTAATAACACACCTGTATAGTGTGACAGATGGCGTCCTGTTTCAATCCAAGAAAATGGCCGACCGCCGGCGTTTTCGTCATATAGACGTCATCAGGGGGGCGTGGTCACCTGGTCTGAGGGACCTGGATACTAAAAACTACCTGGAGTCTAAGGCTGAGTGATCTCTTTAAATCACCCACTGCGTAGTCTGACTGTTGTGAGAGCAATAGTCCACCGATTGTGGTAAGAGTCAGTGTGTTTGGTGACGGTGGAGGATCACATTTATGAACTTGGGGCATGAACACCCAGGTGGAAGATCCTTTTTCTACTTAAGAAACTTATTTCTAGAGACTTATTTTATTGTATTCTTTTTTTTTTTGGGGGGGGGGGGTGTGCTAAGAAATTTTCTAGCAAAAAATACTGCGTTTAACTAGTAAGCATCAAATCTCAGAAATAGGCCTCGTCTTGAAGTAGTTAATTTGCAGGGATTTCCTCTCACTTCCTGTTTGGCTATGGGACAGGAAGTGAAGGGAAAACTCTGCAATGGGTAACAGATGGTGAACCCTCCCTTGCTTTATCCAAAATGGAGAAGAAAGTTAAGGAACAGCCCCACTACATGGGAAAAACTGAATTTTGCCCTAAGTTGGGCTTTAAAAATAAGTATGCTGAGGTTTGTACTTGTCTGGTAAATTCTCACTTTTGGCACACTCTTGCATATTTTATGGGTAAAAGAATTGTGCCATTTGTGTGTACACATTGAGTAACCTCAACAGGTGTTACATTACTCAGCAACAACGTCAATGTCAAATTATGTTTGACATTAAATATTTTATGTCAAATGTTTACAGTTTAATTTGTTTTTTATCACTATATTTTCTGCAAGAGCTGTTGCACTATAAATAGACTATACTAAAAATTTTAGCTAGTTGAATAAATAAATGAACTTTTCTCTCCAGTGGGATTCATATCAAAGCTGCTGTAGGCATGTGTAGCCCCCCTGCAGGCAGGTTGAGTACCCCCAGAGACAGGGCAGGCTAGCATTTGCCCAGGGCTAAGTCCATGGCTTAAAGCAGAGTTTCAGTCGTTTTTTATTTTTTTAGATAAAAGTACCCCTGGAATAGTCACCGCTTGTGCTTTAAAGTGGATTTCCATGCAAAAATGTGTTTAAAAGACAGTGAAATGCATGCAAAAAACATGCATAAAAATGCCTGAATTTACATCTGAAAAAGTATATTCTCAAACAGGAGTATCATGTGCAAGAGGCATTAGGAACTCAGAACGCCCTTGATGACTTGCACACTAGACCTCAGTACAGGCAAAATGGGCCTTTAAGCTGAAACCAGCAACCTGTATCTTTTTTCCAGGAGAAGCAGTAGTTTCCAGTAGTTTCCAGTAGCAACAGCCTCCATAGTGAACCTTGTGATGCCTCCCAAGCATCCCTAGGACATCAAGCTGCAGTCACCTCTGGTACTTCATCTAGGGTTGCCACCTGTCCGGGATTCACCCGGACAGGCTGGGTTTTTAATAATTTTGAATCCTGTGTCCGGTTTTCAGTCTGCCTGAAATCTAGATACATTATGCAGACCAGACTGTGGCAGCTGGGACCCGGGGGAAAAAACGGAAATAGTGCTTTTTGAGCAGCAGCTGGGGGCTGAGGAAGGAACAGAACTAGTTAATGCTTATTGCTCAGCGGAGTAATCCTTATGCAGATGCCCCCCACAATTATATTAAAGTCCCGGTCCCCTTGTGCTCAGTCATGTTGGAACAGGAAGGGGTCATCCCCAAACTGTTCCCACAAAGTTGGGAGCTTAAAATTATCCAAAATGTCTTGCTATACTGATGCCTTAAGAGTTCCCTTCACTAAAACTAAGGAGCCAAGCCCAACCATTGAAAAACAACCCCACACCATAAACCCCCCTCTACCAAATGATTTGGACCAGTGCACAAAGCAAGGTCCATAAAGACATGGATGAGCGAGTTTGGGGTGGAGGAACTTAAACTGGCTTGCACAGAGTACTGACCTCAACCCAATAGAACACCTTTGGGATGAATTAGAGCGGAGACTTTGAGCCAGGCCTTCTCGCCCAACATCAGTGCCTGACCTCATAAATGTGCTTCTGGAAGAATGGTCAAACATTCCCATAGACACTCTATTAAACCTTGTGGACGGCCTTCTCAGAAGAGTTGAAGCTATTATAGCTGCAAAAGGTGGGCCAACTCAATATTAAACCCTACAGACTAAGACTGGGATGCCATTTAAGTTCATGTGCGTGTAAAGATAGGCGCCCCAATACTTTTGGTAATATAGTGTATGTCTTTAAACCACATCCATATGATCATGGATGGCTGCACCCACTTTTCGCCACAGTGCACTACGTGCACCACATTCTGCCATATATACAGCATATTCTATATATTAGCAGAAATAAAATAAGATTTTATAATATAAGTGTCGACTTACCCAGGAAAGAACCACGTCCAGTGACAAAATAAGGAGACCATAAAAGGGAAGACAAATAGGCCTGCTAAGAGCCCAGTGCAACCAAGAGGAACATGTAGCACAATATATTTTAAAACTAATCGTTGTGGAGAATAGGAGTGACAGATAGGTGTTTAGTATGGTAGCTACAGCGCGGATGGCTAGTTCTTGGAGGCCATGGCCATCATATGATGGCCTCCCGGGATCACGCTGTTGGGCATGGGAAGTGTGCTCTGTGATCTCAGTGTCCGGAGGACAAAGCTGATCACAAATCGGGGTAAAGAGCCAATCAGTGGCTCTTTACCACGAGATCAGCTGTGTCCTATCACAGCTGATCATGGATATAAATAGAAGCCGGTTATTGGCACTCCATTCCTCATGCTGACATGCATGAGGAGAAGAGAAGAGAGCTGATAACCGGCCTCTCTAAAAGGAACATGTATACTGATAATCAGGGCACTGATTATCAGTGCAGTCCAAACAGTGCCCACCAATGCTGCCAATGTGTGATCGCCAGTGCTGCCAATAAGTGTCCATCAGTGCCTCCTCATCAATGTCCCCTATCAGTGCTGCTTACCAGTGCCCATCAGTGCCACATACCAGTGCCGCCTATCAGTGCCCATCAGTACTTCCCATCAGTGCTGGCTATCAGTTCTGCCTATCAGTACCCATCAGTGCCGCATATCAGTGCAGCCTCATCAGTGCCCACCAGTGCCACCTCATCAGTGCAGCCTATCAGTCCCCATCAATCAGTGCCATCTTAAAAGCCTTATAGGCCCCCGGGCAATTCAGTGCACTGCGACCCCGAGGGGGAGAGAGGGAGAGGGAGAGAGGGGGAGAGGGGGGGGAGGGAGGGAGTGAGAGAGGGAGAGAGAGGGAGGGGGGGAAGAGAGAGAGAATAGGATGGCACACACAGAGGATATATAGGGCAGGAAAAGGATGGCACAGACAGTCGATGGAGAGAGAGTGAGAAAAAAGAAATCAAGCAGCTGCAGCAGTCGGCTTACCTTCCACAACGGCTGCACAGCACATGAAGGGAGGAGGTGGGTGGAGCCCATCTTCTAGGCGCGGAGAGAGGAGGACGAGCCGACAAGGAGGATCCTCCTCCGCTGTGCATGATGGGTCCTCTCAGAACGTCACTGGTTGCTAGATGCCAATCGACTGGCCTTCCTAGCAACCAGTGTGCAGGGAGACTCAGAGCCACCGGCGGACAGCGGGGGGCCCCGGCGGACAACGGGGGGGGGTTCCTAGACCACCAGGTAAACTAATCTGGAGACTGGCCTGGGGGGGACAGTGTAATTGCCACCCTGTGTATGGGGCCCCTTGGCAAGTGGGGCCCCCGGGCAACCGCCGGGCGTGCCCAATGGAGAAGACGGCCCTGCCATCAATGCCCATCAGTGCAACCTATCAATGCCCATCCATGCAGCCTCATTAGCGCACATTAGTGAAGGAGAAAAATTACCTGTTTCCAAAATGTTATAACAGACTATGAAAAAGTTGGATTTTTTTTCAAAGTTTTCAGCATTTTTTTGTTTATTTAGAAAAAAAAAAAAAATTCAGTGGATCGACCGATTATCAGCAACACCGATATATCGGGGGCCGATATGCACTTTCCCAGATATATCCAAATCGGCCTTTGGATTTACCGATGTTGCCGATATTTTCGTGACGTCATTGCATATGTTGCGCGCACATGTTCTGCCTTCTAACACCTCCTCCCATGCCTGCGCAGCCCATACGTGACGCCATTTCACCACGCGCTGCACACCTTCTCTGCCTTAAGACCGTCTCCCACGCCTCAGACAGCCTCGTGTACAGCCAGCTGCAGTCTGGTCTGGTCACAATGCCAGCCATCCATCCACCCACAGGCCCTGGCCTCAGCCACCCACCACAGGGTGCCAGCCGCCAACCATCCGATCTACAACAACAGTACAGGCCAGGGTGCCAGCCGGCTAGCATCCAGCCACCAAGCCCACAACAGGGTTCCAGCGAGCAAGAAAACCAGCCACCCAGATGACACCAAGCCAGCCACCCACCACCGTGACCAGCGACCACACAGTGTTCCAGCAAGCCAGCTACCCACAACAGGCCATGGTCAGTGAGTGACACCAAGCCAGCCACCCACACAACAGGGTGACCCCAAGCCAGCCACCCACCACAGTGTTCCTGCAAGCCAGCCACCCATCACAGTGTTCCAGCCAGCCAGCCACCCACCACAGTGTTCTAGCAACAAGCCACCCACAACAGGGTGACACCAAGCCAGCCACCCACCACAGTGTTCCTGCAAGCCAGCCACCCATAACAGGGTGACACCAAGCCAGCCACTCACCACAGTGTTCCTGCAAGCCAGCCACCCATAACAGGGTGACACCAAGCCAGCCACCCACCACAGTGTTCCTGCAAGCCAGCCACCCACCACAGTGTTCCTGCAAGTTAGCCACCCAGAACAGGGTGACAGCAACCCAGCCAGCCACTACCATGTTCCTGCAAGTCAGCCATCCAGAACAGGGTGCACCAAGCCAGCCAGCCACCACAGTGTTCCTGCATGTCAGCCACCCAGAACAGGGTGACACCAAGCCAGACACCCACCCACCCACCACAGTGTTCTTGCAAGCCAGCCACCCATAACAGGGTGACACCAAGCCAGCCAGCCACCACAGTGTTCCTGCAAGCCATCCACCCTTGACATGGTGACACCAAGCCAGCCAGCCACCACAGTGTTCCTGAAAGCCAGCCACCCATAACAGGGTGACACCAAGCCAGCCAGCCAGCCACCAGAGTGTTCCTGCAAGCCAGCCACCCATAACAATGTGACACCAAGCCAGCCAGCCACCACAGTGTTGCTGCAAGCCAGCCACCCATAACAGGGTGACACCAAGCCAGCCAGCCACCACAGTGTTCCTGTAAGCCAACCACCCATAACAGGGTGACACCAAGCCAGCCAGCCAGCCACCACAGTGTTCCTGAAAGCCAGTGACTCAGAACAGGGTGACACCAAGCCAGACAGCCACCACAGTATTCCAGCAAGCAAGCCACCCACAACAGGGTGACACCAAGCCACCCACACTGCCAGGCGTCAGCCACCAACCCACACTGCCAGGCATCAGCCACCACCAACCCACAACAGGGTGCCAGCAAGCAACCCACACTGCCAGGTGTCAGCCACCAACCCACAACAGGGTGCCAGTAAGCAAACCACACTGCCAGGCATCAGCCACCAACCCACAACAGGGTGCCAGCAAGCAACCCACACTGCCAGGCGTCAGCCACCAACCCACAACGGGGTGCCAGTGCCAGCAGCAGCAATGTCAGCAAGCCATTTTTTTTATATTTTTTGTGTCTTTCAAATTGAAATGGAGATGGATGAGGAGCGAAAAAGTAAAAGTGTGGTCTGGGACTATTTCTCGTCTAAGTCCCCGTTCACACTGGGGCGACCTGTGAGGCGACCTGGTCGCCTCACAGGTCGCCGTAGGTCGCCTTCCATAGGGAAGCTGCGGACCCGTTCTAATAGGAGCGACACAAGTCGCTCCGACTTAGAAAAATGGTCCGGAGCTTCTTTGGGGCGACCCGGAGCGACCGTCATAGACTTCAATGTTATGAAGTCCGTGCCGGGCGCTCCGAGGTCGCGGGGCGATCAGCGTGCCGCGACCTCTGAGGCCCCCCCGGGAGGTAGCGTCGCTGCTATGTGAACGGGGCCTCAACCTTCTCCAGGAAAAGCAGCAGTGTGCAAAACATGTACAAACAACATAAACATGGGATCAGTAACTGCAAAAACAAAAATATGTCAAATCTTTGGGCCCATCTAAGAGTTAATCATATTGAATTGTATCATGCAGCACAGAAAAAAACAAAATCAATATCAATGTGATTTTGATTCAATACCTCCTCCACTGTCCCAGGCAACAATAACAGATATGTTTGTGAAAAAAAAACACGTCACTGTCTAGATTCAGATGGAAGATCCCAACTGCTGGACAGAGTAATCACAGAGATGATTGTCACTGATAGCCATTTTCAATGGTGTGTGACTCAGAATTTCAGCGGTTGATGTCCAAACTTGAGCCAAGCTACACACTGAGGAGTGAGAAGTATTATTGAACCAAAATGCTGGCAAAATTTCACCAAAAGGTCGTTGACAAAGTTAAGGCTATGCTGCAACCAGAGAATGCTGGCAACTCACTCTCATTCACGACAGACTGCTGGTCACAAACAGAGTCAGAGTCACTAATGATTCTTACATGCCACTTCATTGACAACGGATGGACAAAAAGGCAATTGGTGTTGAATACAAAAGTGATGCAAGGATCCCACACTGGGGAGTACAGTAGAGAAATGTTTCTAGGCATGCATGAAGAATGGGGAATCAACAAAGACCGAGTGATGCTTGTGCAACTTCGAGTCAGTGGAGCAAAAATGCGGAAAGGAATGAGGCTTGCTGATATGTCAGACCTCTCTGTCATCATGGCACACAACACCCTCCAACTTTCAAATGATGGTCTGTCAAGCCAAAGAGCTTTGATTGATATATGGTTTCTGAAGCATGAAGAGATTAAAAATGTTGTGCTTGCAAGTCTTTTGAATCCTCAATACAAGAACCATGCTTTCTCTACTGATGATGTATTGGCTAAGGCGAAACAATGGCTGACAGAAGATATTTAACAGGAGGTGCAGGAGGTTCCTGCCGAAAAGACAAGTCCAGAACACTATTTTTATAAAGAGCAGTATGCTGCAAAAACAGAAAAAAATGTCCAAAAATACGACAAGGAACAGAAGAGAATCTTCTTCATCATCGTCGAATTGATCAGGACATTTTCATTGTTTTATTGGGGCCTCATGCGGAGGATTCAATTTCTTCTGAATTTGCAGTGGTGGAAAGAAAATGAGGCACGCTACAAAAGACTTGCTTCCCATGCTAGAAGATACCTCTCTCTCTCTGCTCCTCTGTCCTCCATTCCTCCTGAGCATTGTATGAACAAAACAGAAGACCTTTAACAGGTGACCATGGACATGCTGAAATGTTCTGCTTTCTGCATTATAATATTGTTCTACTTAACTGGGAGTATTGAAAAGAGTAGTGTCCACTCCAATCCACTGTCTAGCTTTTGTCTAGCTTTTTTTCTAGCAGTTTTGCACTGACTGCTGTAGTTGCAGTGAGTGCCCTACTGCAGAGGTAATCCACTGAGTGACTCCAATCCAATCCACTGTCTAGCTGTTGCCTAGCTTTTTTTCTAGCAGTTTTGCACTGACTGCTGTAGTTGCAGTGAGTGCCCTACTGCAAAGAGTCCAATCCAATGGCTAGCTTTTGTCTAGCTTTTTTCTAGCAGTTTTGCACTGACTGCAGTAGTTGCAGTGAGTGCCCTACTGCAAAGGTAGTCCACTGAGTGACTCCAATCCAATCCACTGTGTAGCTGTTGCCTAGCATTTTTCTAGAAGTTTTGCACTGACTGCTGTAGTTACAGTGAGTGCCCTACTGCAGAGGTAGTCCACTGACTCCAATCCAATGTCTAGCTGTTGCCTACCTTTTTTTTTTTTTTCTAGCAGTTTGCACTGACTGCTGTAGTTGCAGTGAGTGCCCTACTGCAGAGGTAGTCCACTGAGTAACTCCAATCCAATCCACTGTATAGCTGTTGCCTAGCTTTTTTTCCAGCAGTTTTGAACTGTCTGCTGTAGTTGTGCAGTGAGTGCCCTACTGCAGAGGTCGTCCACTGACTCCAGTCCAATCCACTGTGTAGCTGTTGTCTTACTTTTTTTCTAGCAGTTTTGCACTGACTGCACTGCAGTAGTGATTTATTGCAGTGAGTAAGTGCAGTACTGCAGCAGTTTATTTATTATGCAATATGTATTCCATTAATGCACAATAAGATGATGTGAAACTTATGTCCCTGCAAGTGCACTTTTCCTATCAGTTTTCATGCAGTTAAGGTGTGAAGAATGTTAAAAATGTTAATAAATAAAGATTAACATGTTTATTAACAGATCTGTGTCGAAATTTGTGTTTATTTTGCAAAATTTTAAATGTGTGAAATATCGGCCAATATCGGCCGATACCGATATGCGATATCGGTATCGGCAACGAAAAACCGATATTGGTCGATCACTAGTTAAAACCCAACTCAAATCCTTTTTCATATAATTTGGATAAGCTGGAGACCTTCTGATTACTGCTGGCGTCTCTGTTTGTAAGATGTTTTTTTGACAGGTGTCAGGACAGGAAGCTAGGGGAAAATTTCCAAATGGAGACAGTAATAGAAACATATTTTCTTGTAGAATAGGGAGAGCTTAGAAACATTGTCATTTGTTTGGTGTCAGTGACCCCACTGGGAAATTTCCCCTTACTTCTTTTTCAGGGGACCGATCTCAGACAGAACAGGATACAGGAATAAATTAGAAATTTTCTTCTATCGGAACACAAACAAAAACCAAAAGAACATCTTTCTCTCCCTTACTCTATCCAAACCTTGGCTGGATTTGGGATTTGAACCTTTGGAGAAAAAGTGTATAAAGTGAAATTTACCCAGATCCACGTGTGGTTTAGCAGCATACTTAGTGACTATGACTATCTCTCCAAAATGTTATGTCAATGTCATTCAAAGTAGCTTTGTTTATTGGGTATACATATCAAGCAAAGCTCTTTGCTTTACAAGCTGGTTAAAGATGAACTCCAGATATTTGTACATATGCCATACCTGTGGGATCCCTGTGGAAGCAGTGAATCATTACAGTAGTCACCACTACTATAGTAATCGCAAATAACTTTACTGAGTGTCGGCCCTGCTGCATAGGGAGTGGTTTTCTCCACATCGGCGTTATTCACAGAAAAATGTATCAAAAAAAATCAGCGCTAAGTCAAATATTTACACAAGCAGTTATTTAATAAACTGTAATACCAGTTCAAAGTGATATAAATAAAAAAATAAGCAGCACTAATAGATAAGAAACATAGACAAAGTGCCAAGTGCAATAAAAAAGAAAGCAGTGTAACAGCTTTTTCAAATAGCACATAGATAGATAGATATTGTGTAATCCAAAAGAGCAAAAAGTGAAGATATGAACAAGTGAAAGATCAATCCATATAAAGTGCAATCAGTCCTTTGCTATATAAATTACATTCAATATCCAAAAAGTGCAGCAAGTTGATTAATGAGGTCCACCACCATGCAAGAATCACTCGGCATACACCTCTTACTGAATGTGCTGGACCATAAATTATAATGGTCAAGTAGGCATGTAATGGGGAGCAGGAAACCAGCATCAACATGGATGTGGATGGCACTCAACAGCGGGAACATATGAATATCAGGAACATGGAAGAAGCTGACATTGGGAAGCCTATTTAAACTTTTAAAATGAGAGATTCAGCAAGCTGATGGCTTGTGTAGTATCAGAGCCGCGAACACCGGCAAACAAGCGTGCGTGATGTCTTCACCATCAAGCCACTTCCGACGCGTTTCATCATGAAATTACATCTTCAGGGGGTGGGCTATTCAAAGAATACCTTAGAATTTTCTCAGTGAATATATGGTGTTTCGTGATGAGCAGTAACTTCCTTTGTTCTCTATGCAGAAGGACAGCTGATTGACATGGGAAATGGAAGACTGCGGCAATCACCATAGTAGCAGCGACTAATACAGTGATTCTCCACTTCCACAGGGATCCACAGGCATGACATGTTCCAACCTGGACCAATGTAACTATGCAAAAGAATACATACAGTACTTTCTAATTTCCACTTATGGTAAGTACTTTAGGAGTCTAACGAGATTCATTGGTATTCAATAAACACTTCACATATGGTGTGTCGATTTTTGATTTCCTTGGTACATCCAAGTACCAGATGCAGTCAGATTTACACTTGTTTTTTTTTTCCTCTCCAGTTATCGCAGAAGTGTGCAGAAAATATCAAAGGATATAAGGTTTTATCAGCTCTATGTCTATCAGTCCCACTCTCTTTATCTGAGCAAAAGTCCCTTCTAGTAGAGAATATCCTGTTTGCATTACTTGAGATCTCTTGTCCATCGTTTGCAAAAGTCACCACTTCAACACATTGTTCTATTATATTTTGATGGCATTTTCTTGTCTTTAAGGATTTTTGAAGCACTTCATTTAAGAGATTTCTAGATCTTTGGAGATTGTGCAAAATGGTCAATCAAGGGAAGATGCTGGAACTGTGGCTTGAATATTAATTCCTTTACTGAAGACTTTACACTGATATTAGAGCACACAATATATTGTAAAACCACCTAAAACAGGGGTGGGGAACCTTTTTTCTGCCAAGGGCCATTCTGGTATTTGTAAAATCATTCGGGGGCCATACAAAATTATCAACTTAAAAATTAGCCAGTTATATTTGGTCAAACATTTAATTCACCCCTAATGTGATGGCTGCAACTGCTTCTCTTTGGTGAGGTGTGTGATGTTAGCTGGTATTGATGATGTTGCTATTCGCAACTGGTTTTCCAGGTTTCCGTTGGTCGGTCTGGAGCGCAGTCGACTTTTTGTGGTGGTAAGTTTTGAAAAGAACTGCTGGCGGGTACTGCTGGCTGGTACTGCTGGTGGGTACAGCTGGCTGGTACTGCTGTGGGTACTGCTGGCTCAGGCTGGTACTGCTGGCTTGTACTGTGCTCTGGGTACTGCTGTGGGTACTGCTGGCTCTAGCTGGTACTGCTGTGGGTACTGCTGGCTCTGGCTGGTACTACTGTGGTTACTGCTGGTTCTGCTGTGTGTACTGTTGGCTCTGGCTGGTACTGCTGGTTCTGGCTGGTACTGCTGTGAGTACTGCTGGCTCTGGCTGGTACTGCTGGTTCTGGCTGGTACTGCTGTGTGTGCTGCTGGAGGGAAATGCTGGCTAGGAGAAGTGTAGCAGCGCCACCTTCCAGGAAGAGGTGATGTTTCTTGTATTGGTCACAGGCGGAGTGCATTTGATATCACTCCGCCTGTGACTCACTCAGACTGTCATAACGGAGCAGGAACTATAAGGAAGCATTGGCTCTGTTCTGACAGAACAGCTGAGAGAGACACAGACTCAGCTGCACAGGGGGCAGGACCAAATGACTTCGCGGGCCGCATACGGCCCCCGAACCACAGGTTCCCCACCCCTGACCTAAAAGGTCAATTGAAAAGCAAGATGGGATAAATGAAGGTGTGTGAAAAACAGCCGGTCCCTAGTTTGAAATACTTACCCACCAGTCTGCTAACAAAACAAAATAAACCTGTCTAACAAATAAGTTAAAAGCAGGAGTTTAGTTAACACATATTTGCAAATGCATGCGGAAGCTGCAAGGCCAACGACAAGGCATCCTGCGTTACTTGCAGAACCTAACACTAAATAACACTGCTCAACCTGAGTGTCCAAGTGTCTTCACAAAGGGAAGTACATGCTTGCTAATAGATGGATGGGAAACAGATGGGATTGGAGACCGCCCAATCCTCCCCCACCTGCTCCAATCCATGACTGGCAATGAAAAACGCATGGCTGTACAAAAAACCATGGGGTGCAAACTAAATGTGATCAGCTGGGAGACACACACCCCCATCCCTTTAGTAAAGATGTTATAGGCAAATGGGGACTTTGAGTGAGACACCCGCCTGTAAAGCAAGCGTCTCCATCCCTAGTAAGATACAAGAAATGGGCAATTTGGGACTTTATGTGAGAACTGGCGAGCACTGCTCAGTGTCTCCATCCCTGTGAATAGTCAATTGAAAAGCAAGATGGGATAAATGAAGGTGTGTGAAAAACAGCCGGTCCCTAGTTTGAAATACTTACCCACCAGTCTGCTAACAAAACAAAATAAACCTGTCTAACAAATAAGTTAAAAGCAGGAGTTTAGTTAACACATATTTTTTTCACACACCTTCATTTATCCCATCTTGCTTTTCAATTGACTATTCACAGGGATGGAGACACTGAGCAGTGCTCGCCAGTTCTCACATAAAGTCCCAAATTGCCCATTTCTTGTAAACCACCTAAAAGGTTCCAGTAATAAACTACAGAGAAAGTGACATTTAATTACACATACAGTGCTTTGCGAAAGTATTCGGCCCCCTTGAACTTTTCGACCTTTTGACACATTTCAGGCTTCAAACATAAAGATATAAAACTGTAAATTTTTGTGAAGAATCGACAACAAGTGGGAAGAAGTGGAACGAAATTTATTGGATATTTCAAACTTTTTTAACAAATAAAAAACTGAAAAATTGGGCGTGCAAAATTATACAGCCTCCTTAAGTTAACACCTTTTGCTGCGATTACATCTGTAAGTCGCTTGGGGTATGTCTCTATCAGTTTTGCACATCGAGAGACTGAAATTTTTGCCCATTCCGCCTTGCAAAACAGCTTGAGCTCAGTGAGGTTGAAAGGAGAGCGTTTTTGAACAGCAGTTTTCAGTTCTTTCCACAGATTCTCGATTGGATTCAGGTCTGGACTTTGACTTGGCCCTTCTAACACCTGGATATGTTTATTTGTGAACCATTCCATTGTAGATTTTGCTTTATGTTTTGGATCATTGTCTTGTTGGAAGACAAATCTCCGTCCCAGTCTCAGGTCTTTTGCAGACTCCATCAGGTTTTCTTCCAGAATGGTCCTGTATTTGGCTCCATCCATCTTCCCATCAATTTTAACCATCTTCCCTGTCCGTGCTGAAGAAAAGCAGGCCCAAACCATGATGCTTCCACCACCATGTTTGACAGTGGGGATGGTGTGTTCAGGGTGATGAGCTGTGTTGCTTTTACGCCAAACATAACGTTTTGCATTGTTGCCAAAAAGTTTGATTTTGGTTTCATCTGGCCAGAGCACCTTCTTCCACATGTTTGGTGTGTCTCCCAGGTGGCTTGTGGCAAACTTTAAACGACACTTTTTATGGATATTTTTAAGAAATGGCTTTCTTCTTGCCACTCTTCCATAAAGGCCAGATTTGTGCAGTATACGACTGATTGTTGTCCTATGGACAGAGTCTCCCACCTCAGCTTTAGATCTCTGCAGTTCACCCAGAGTGATCATGGGCCTCTTGGCTGCATCTCTGATCACAGTGCTCCTTGGGATGTTTAAAGCTTGGGAAATCTTTTTGTATCCAAATCCGGCTTTAAACTTCTCCACAACAGTATCTCGGACCTGCCTGGTGTGTTCCTTGTTCTTCATGATGCTCTCTGCGCTTTAAATAGACCTCTGAGACTATCACAGTGCAGGTGCATTTATACGGAGACTTGATTACACACAGGTGGATTCTATTTATCATCATTAGTCATCTAGGTCAACATTGGATCATTCCTCACTGAACTTCTGGAGAGAGTTTGCTGTACTGAAAGGGGCTGAATAATTTTGCACGCCCAATTTTTCAGTTTTTTATTTGTTAAAAAGTTTGAAATATCCAATAAATTTCGTTCCACTTCATGATTGTGTCCCACTTGTTGTTGATTCTTCACAAAAAATTACAGTTTTATATCTTTATGTTTGAAGCCTGAAATGTGGCAAAAGGTCGCAAAGTTCAAGGGGGCCGAATACTTTTGCAAGGCACTGTAGCACACCACCTACAAACAACCGCTTTAAAATGTATGCCTCCTTAAACCTCTTGACCAGATAGTGTCTGCACAATGTGTGTCAGTATCGTTATTGGTATGTAGGTGGGGTGCAGCAATATCACATACAGTCCCAGTGCAATGAAAGATCTTGTATTGAAATATGCAAAGACAGTTCACAATTAGACCCTTTCCACACATAAAGACTGTTTGAATTAATGCATTCCTATGGAAAAATGGATGTAAATAGATGATCATTCCTTTACATCCCTTTTCATCCGCTTCCGTCAACATCTGTTTCTTTTTTTAACGGAAAGCCCTATCTTTCACTTGTTAAAAAAATGGAACGGATGAAAAACGGATGACAACGGATGAAAAACTGATGACAAAGGATGAAAAACTGATAACAACGAATGAAAAACTGATGTTGACTGAAAAAAACTGATGACAAAAAAACGTGACTGAACTGATGAAATGAACATGTGAAAGTGGTATTAACCTGTTGAAAAGGTTCCCCAGCTGGAAACACTCACAGGTTTAACAACGTATAGAAAGCAGGGTTCAGTTGAACTGACAGCACCTGTTGAGAGAGGCAGAATGCAGCCTGGCATGCCCAAGCAGGAAGGCGTCCAGATAAGTTATGAGCCCTATTCTTTTCCTCCTCGTCAGGAACCTTTCCCTGCCACTAGTACTGTCCCTACCAGGTGGGGTATCTGTCCCTACTTTAGCCACTCGCAAAATGCACACCATACCTGAGAGCCAGGGCCTTAAAAAGGCTCTGCCTGACCCAAGTTGGCTACTAGAGTCACATGGGGCGGCTGCATCCAATGGCATAGCTTCCCCAGTGACCCTTTTAACCATTGAGGAATCATGTTTCTCTGGATTTCCTCTCCAACTGCAGTGCAGCTGCAGAAGAGCGCCACCTGCATTGGAGAAAGTAGACTGTACCTGCCTACATGTAGTTTCTATCAGTGACATATTTAGGAAGGTGACAACGCAGGAGCACAACCGGGGGGGGGGGGGGGTAATTGTCACCCCATAACAGGATGTGCCCAAGCAAGAAGTTCACAAGAGACACAAAGAACGATCACATGTGTAGGTCTTCCTCCATCTTCATAATATATGTTTTTAGCCAGGAACAAAGAAGAAAGTCAAAAGTCTCTCCAATGCTGGGCTGCATTTAACCACTTAAGCCCCTGGGGATTTGGCTGCTCAAAGACCAGGGCCTATTTTGCGATTCGGCACTGCGTGACTTTAACGGACAATTGCGCGGTCGTGCGACGCTGTACCTAAATTAAATTGATGTCCTTTTTTTCCCACAAACAGAGCTTTCTTTTGGTGGTATTTGATCACCTGTGCGATTTTTACTTTTTGCGCTATAAACAAAAAAAATTTGAAAAAATTACTATATTTTTCAAATATTTTTATATGAAATCCCTGCTACATATGTTTGGTAAAAAAAATTGCAATAAGCGTATTTTGATTGGTTTGCGCAAAAGTTATTGCGTCTACTAACTACGGGAAAGATTTATGTCATTTTTATTGTTTTTTTTTTTTCTAGTAATGGGGGCGATCTGCGTTTTTTTTTTTCGTGGGACTGCGACATTGCGGCGGACAGATCGGACCCTTGACTGACATTTTTGACACTTTTGGGGGTACCAGTGACATTACTACAGTAATCAGTGCTATAAATATGCACTGTTACTGTAAAAATGACACTGACAGGGAAGGGGTTAACTTTATTGGTGAACAGTGGGTTAAATGTATCCCTAGGGGCGTGCTTCTAACTGTAAAGGGGCGTGGCTTTTGATGTAACCACAGAGACATACGATCCTACATAGCAGGATCGTATGATCTCTGCAGTTACACCAGGGAGAATGACAGGCGGCTTTGTTTACATTAGCCGCCTGCCTTTCTCCCTCTCCAGCGGGAAATCGCGAGTGACCGGCAGACATCGGAACCGCCGGTCACTCGCACGGGGATGTTAGTGAACGAGCGGGGGCGGGAGCGCACCCCCGGGCACGCACTCGCCCCCTAGAGGCTCATAGGCGAGCGACGTAGCCCTACGTCGGTTTGCCTGTAGGGGCTGACTGCCGCAGTAAATAGTCGTGCGGCGGTCGGCAAGCGGTTAACCACTTCTGGACTGGAATGATTTGCCCCCTTAATGACCAGGCCATATTTTGCGATTTGGCACAGCATTACTTTAACGCACAATTGCGCAGTCGTACGACGCTGTACCCAAATAAACTTTATGTCCTTTTTTTCCCACAAATAGAGCTTTCTTTTGGTGATATTTGATCACCCCTGCGATTTTTATGTCTTGAGCTATAAACAAAGAAAAGTGAGACAATTCTGGAAAAAAAAAAAACAAACAATATTTTTCACTTTCTGCTATATAACATTTCCAAAAAAAATTTGAAATCAAAATTTTTTAACATTTTAGACCAATTTGTTTTCTGCTGGTAAAAAAAAATCGCAATAAGCGTATTTTGATTGGTTTGCGCAAAAGTTATCACGTCTCCAAACTACGGGAAAGATTTACAGTATCTCTCACAAGTGAGTACATCCCTCACATTTTTGTAAATATTTTATTATATCTTTTCATGTGACAACACTGAAGAAATGACACTTTGCTAGTGAGTGTACAGCTTGAAAAACAGTGTCAATTTGATGTCCCCTCAAAATAACTCATCACACAGCCATTAATGTCTAAACCTCTGGCAACAAAAGTGAGTACACCCCTAAGTAAAAATGTCCAAATTGGCCCCAATCAGCCATTTTCCCTCCCTGGTGTCATGTGACTCATTAGTGTTACAAGGTCTTAGGTGTGAATGGGGAGCAGTTGTGTTAAATTTGGTGTTATCACTCTCACTTTCTCATACTGGTCACTTGAATTTCACCATGGCACCTCATGGCAAAGAACTCTCTGAGGATCTTTGCTCTACATAAAGATGGCCTAGGCTATAAGAAGATTGCAAAGATCCCGAAACTGAGCTGCAGCACGGTGGCCAGGACCGTACAGTGGTATAACAGGACAGGTTCCACTCAGAACAGTCCTCACCATGGTCGACCAAAGAAGTTGAGTGCACGTTCTCAGCGTCATATCCAGAGGTTGTTTTTGGGAAATAGACGTATGAGTGCTGCCAGCATTGCTGCAGAGGTTAAAGGGGTGGGGGGGTCAGCCTTTCAGTGCTCAGACCATACGCTGCACACTGCATCAAGTTGGTCTGCAAGGCTATCGTCCCGGAAGGAAACCTTTTCTAAAGATGATGCACAAGAAAGCCTGCAAACAGTTTGCTGAAGACAAGCAGACTAAGGACATAGATTACTGGAACCATGTCCTGTGATCTGATGAGACCAAGATAAACTTATTTGGTTCAGATGGTGTCAATGGTGTGTGGCGGCAACCAGGTGAGGACGGAGTACAAAGACAAGTGTGTCTTGATTACAGTCAAGCATAGCGGTGGGAGGGTCATGGTCTGGTGCTGCATGAGTGCTACCGGCACTGGAGAGCTACAGTTCAATGAGGGAACCATGGATGCCAACATGTACTGTGACATAGTGAAGCAGAGCATGATCCCCTCCCTTCAGAGACTAGGCCGCAGGGCAATATTCCAACATGATAACGACCCTAAACACACCTCCATGATGACCATTGCCTTGCTAAAAAAGCTGAGGGTAAGCATGTCTCCAGACCTAAACCTTATTGAGCACCTGTGGGGCATCCTCAAATGGAAGGTGGAGGAGTGCAAGGTCTCTAACATCCAACAGATCCATGATGTTATCATGGAGGAGTGGAAGAGGACTCCAGTGGCAACCTGTGAAGCTTTGGTGAACTCCATGCCCCAAAGGGTTAAAGCAGTGCCGGAAAATAATGTTGGCCATATAAAATATTGACACTTTGGGCCCAATTGGGACCATTTCACTTAGGGGTGTACTCACTTTTGTTGTCAGCAGTTTAAACATTAATGGTGTGTTAAGTTATTTTGAGGGGACAGCAAATTTACACCGTAATACAAGCTGTACATTCAATAATTTACTTTGTAGAAAAGTGTCATTTCTTCAGTGTTGTCACATGAAGAGATATATTAAAATATTTACAAAAATGTGAGGGGTGTACTCACTTTTGTGAGATACTGTATGTCATTTTTATTGTTTTTTTTTAACTATGAATGGCGGTGATCTGCGATTTTTAGCGGGACTGCGACAATGCGGCGGAAATTTCGGACCCCTAACTGACATTTTTGACACTTTTGGGGGGACCAGTGACATTACTACAGTAATCAGTGCTAAAAATATCCAATGTTACTGTAATAATGACACTGGCAGGGAAGAGGTTAACACTGTGGGTGATCAAGGGGGTAAATGTGAGCCTAGGGGGAGTAATTCTAACAGAAAGGGGCGGGGCTTGTCCCACTATCATGTTTGGCCACACGCACTTTTTTGCTGCGGCGCACTACACACACCACAGGTCACTGTCTTTCTGAAATGTCCCTGATTCTCAAGTTAAAAAGTTGGGATGTATGGGGGTGGGCAAAACAGGTAATACAGGAGGTGAGTAGTTATTTGGTGACCTCAGATCTCAACCCCCCACATGATGAGCCCCATGGAGCAATGTCACAGGGTGTCCAGGGATTGGGGAGCCAGCGGGGGTGCAGTAAGGAGCTGGGTTCTGTGAGTCATAGGAAAAGTTCAGGACAGCATGGTCTCTACTGCAAACAGCCAGTGCCTAAATCCCCTCTCTCCATCCCTTCCCCCGAACACCAGCAAGCCAGCACTCTACTTCAGCAGAGTCCCAGCCTCAGCCTGTCCTACCCACCGCAGACTCTGCCTCTGTGAAGACATTCTCCCCCACTCAGCATCGCTTCCCAGTGGGAGTCCCTGCAGGTGCCACCAGTGCTATGCCAAACATGGCATTCCCAGCATTCCTCCAGATGTGCCTGGGATGCCAGGAATGTAGTGTTTGCATAGCACCAGCAGCAATGGCATCAGTAAAGCTTAGATTGGTGCCGGCAATAGAAAAAAGTGAAAAAGAAATGACGTGGGGTCCTCCAAAATCCATACCAGACCTTTATCCGAGCATGCAGTCTGGCAGGACAGGAAGGGGGGGACTTTTTGGAATCTGGAAGCCCTCTTTGACAAGGGGCCCCCCAGAGCCCGCCACCTCCCCTCATGTGAGTGAGTATGGGGTACCCATTCATCCAAAAACAAAGTGTCAAGACAGGGGGCAGTTTTGGACAATTCATTTATTTAAAAAAAATGCCCCCTGCTGTAGAGCCATCATCAATCATAACGCACGCTACACCGCTGGACCCGAAAAAAGGAAAAAAAAAGCTCTGCCCACAAAGAGTTCTACTGCCAAATACCTGCTCTGCCTTTTAACAGTTATTAAATAGGTAAGGGGCAGGTCCACTTCGTGTGACATCACTGTCCAAGCATGTACCAGTCAGTGATGTCAATAGGTGGCCCTGCTCCTTATCTATTTCAAAACTGTCAAATGGCAGAGTGGTTAGCCTTCGTCATGGGCCGAGCGCTTTCCTTCGTTTTTGTTTTTTCGCGTCCAGTGCAGCGGGCGTTGTGATTGGCCACGGATCTACATCGGGGGACATTGTTTTTTTTATATTTTTAATAAAGGAATTGTCAAAAACTGCCTCCTGACTTTATTTGTTTTTTACTTTTTTTAGGTGAACGGGTAGGGGTACAATGTAACCCATACTCATTCATATAGGGTGGGGGCCAGGATTTTAAAGAGGGCTTCCAGATTCAGATAAACCGCTGCCTGAAGACCCCCCATATCCACAGCCCAGGGTTATCGGGAAGAGGCCCCTGTCCCTATCAAAATGGGCACTAGGTCCAAAGCACCCCCCCCCCCTATGTTGAGGGCATGTGGCCTGGTATGGTTCAGGAGGTGGGGGGGCCCCTTTCCTGACCTACCGGGCTGCATGCTCAGATAAGGTCAGGTATATAGTTTGGCGGGGGGGGGGCCACTAAGTTTTTCTTTTAAATTTGGTGTAGGGTTATCCATAAAACCCATACTAGACCCGAAGGGCCTGGTATGGATTGTCGAGCGACCCCACGCCAATTTTTTAAAACATTTTTGAATTGCCGGCAATGGTATTGTATTTCCGGCAATTTAAATGTAATTTTTTTTTTCTTTATAAATGTCAGTTTTGCTGCAGCAGGTTCTATACACGGTACAGATGTGCCACTTTAGGGGCAAACTAAGGGCTCCCCCCAGGCACTATATTTATAGGAATATTTCATTTTATTGCTTCACTTCAATCATCATTAAAATCACTGCTCTCTGCGGACTCGCCGATTGGGCCAGATCGTCGACCTTCCCCGGTAGCGCTACTGTAGGCGATAGTCACATGTGGGAAGAAGCGAAGTTCAGGCTTCCATGGACACGTAAGTGTCTTTTCACTGCTATGTATTGTTTGATTTCTGTTGTACAAGCTCTGCCAATTTTCCATCCACCTACCCCTACTCCCTTACACCATCGCCCAATTTTTTTCTACACCTTTCCAAATACAACGCTCTGCAGTTTTACTCACTCCACAGTACGCGATTTTAACTCTACAACATCCGCATCATTTTATCTGTTTAACACACACCTATGGTTAGGATAATTTCATGGAATGTTAAGGGCCTACGATCCCCCCATAAGCGAATGGCGATCCTTCGCCATCTGAAACGACTGTGCAGAAATTGCAGTCCTTCAAGAGACTCATCTCTCTGAACAGGACTTTAAACGTATGCAGAAACTCTGGGTAGGCCAGGTTTTGGGCTCCCCCGCAGCTAAGGGGAAGGCAGGTGTTCTTGTCCTCATCCACAAGCGCTTCACCGGCACTGTCCTTTCCTCCCACACAGATACGGAGGGTAGGTTCATTGCTATCACTTTGTCCTCTGGTTTGAAGGAATGGGTTCTGGCAATTCCCCATCAAAACAATACTTTCAAGGCATTGCCTCCCAATTGGCACGTTACCTTCATGTCCCTTTAATCCTTGCAGGTGATATGAACACAGTCATGGATGAAAGGGAAGACAGGGCACGTCCGACATCTCACCGCCCGTTGGATGGAACTCCCCACCCCAGCCACCTGGCTGCTTTTGCAGAACATGTCCAACTTACGGATATATGGCGCCTCCTGCACCCTACAGGACGTGACTTCACTTTCTTTTCTAACCCACACAACTCCCTCTCCCGCATTGATTATTTTTTCACTAATTCCCTCTCACAACCCTTGATCACGGATTCCACAATTCACGACATAGCAATTTCTGACCACACCCCAGTGTCAATTGACCTCTTGGAAGCATTTCCCAAGCCGTCCTCAAGCAGCTGGCGGTTCCCGTCCTTCCTGGCACGCGACGCACAACTAGCAACGATAATTGAGAACACCTGGCAGGAATTTGCACACACTAATGCTTCTCACACCTCCAATCCTGCTTTGTTTTGGGAAACGGGGAAGGCTGTGTTGAGGGGTCGTATTCTCTCTTACGCCGCCGGCCGCAAGCAGGTCATCAAAAAAGCATATGTTGATGCAAGTACCCAGCTACGTCTCGCCCACTTGGCTCTATCTCAATCCAATACACAATCTAACAGACAAAAGTGGCAAGAGGCGAAATTAGTTTTTGATACTTGGGCGGCAGCGCAGGAGAGGTTATACTCTTCCATCCAGGATCTCCAGTACCACAAATATGGCAATAAACCAGGCAAACTGCTATCCAAATTATGCAAAAGTCCGTTCACTCCTACACACATTAGGGCGCTGAAATCAAGTGCTGGCACACTAACTACCTCACCGACGGAAATAGCTGCTTCTCTTTCCAACTTCTTCTCAGACCTCTACAGTTTGGAGAGACATGACACCCAAGCCGCTGAATCTTGGCTGGCTTCTGTAACCCTCCCCACTATTACGGAAGACCAACTTTCCCTTCTGAATGCCCCAATTTCTTTGGAGGAAATCAAATCCACCATAGCAAAATTGCCATCAGGTAAAGCGCCCAGTCCCGACGGCTTCACCTCTGACTTTTACAAAGCGTCGGTAGACACCATAGCGCCGACCCTTCAATCACTGTATCAACATGTTCTGGAGGGCCATCCCTATTTCCCTACGGGCCTCTAGGCACACGTCAAATTGATACCTAAACCCGGTAAGGATCCAACCGAACCAGGATCCTATCGGCCCATCTCACTTCTAAATCTAGACGGTAAAATATTATCCAAAATCATAGCCAATAGGCTTGCCCCTATCATGCCCACCTTGATCCACCCTGCCCAAGCCGGCTTCACCTCTGGCAGGTCAGCAACGGCCAAAATCAGAAAGGTTCTAGCAGCCCTGGAAGCGTCCCAAGCTCACCCCTTGTCCGACATGGCCATTATCTCTCTAGACGCTGAGAAGGCCTTTGATAGGGTGGACATTGATTGGCTTCATTTGGTCATACAACGTTTCGGGTTCCGGGGTCCCTTTGTCCACCTTATCAAAGCCATGTACACGAACCCATCCGCCTGTGTTGTGGCCAACGGTCATGTTTCTGCACCGTTCTCCCTACGCCGGCGAACCAGACAGGGATGCCCACTGTCCCCACTTTTGTTCAATTTGGCTCTAGAACCCCTTGCCAGCTACATTCTTCACCATCCTGATCTCTATGGTATTCGTATAGGCGACTCTGATTTACGCATAGCCCTATTTGCTAATGACATACTCATATTTACATCTGACCCTGTCAGGGACTCCAAATTAGTCCATGAAATATTTAATGACTTCCGCCTCTGTTACGGTCTAAAGATAAACTTTTCCAAAAGCGAACTCCTCCCTCTCCGTCACGCCACACATAATCCCTGGCCTTCCACACCTCTCTTCTCTATAGCTAAGTCCTCTATCACGTACTTGGGCATCAAAATTGGCCGCACCTCTTCGTCTATATACCACCTGAATATCCCACCTACTATTTCTAAAATAATATCTTCGTTAGACACATGGATGGGCCTCCCCCTCTCCCTCTTCGGCAGATGTCACCTGTATAAGATGGTGGGCTTCCCCAAACTGCTGTATCCTCTCCAGACGATTCCTCTTCTGGTGAGGCATGCGGATATGCAAAAGTTAACTAGAGCCGTATCCAACTTCATATGGCAAGGCAAAAGGCCCCGCATTGCCCTCCAGAAACTGTATCTGCCGAGGAGGGAGGGTGGGGTGGCATTCCCCAATGCTCGATTGTACAACCTTGCATGTGTGTTCAGAGTAGGGCTGGATTGGATTGGCAAAGCTTCCAGATATTCTAATCTCCTACTAGAATCCCACCAGTCCTCACCTTATGACCTGGCTGCCATATTACATTGTAAACACAGTGCCCTACCACCCGCACTGAAGAACAATGTCCTACTTAGAGACACCAACATAGCTTGGAGGGAAATCCACCGCAAAAACCGATCTTCACCCACCATGTCTCATCATCTACCTATCTGTGGACATCCTCTCTTCACACAGGCGCAGTGTTATCTACCTTTCCGGGACTGGCACACCCGGGGTCTTCACCGTTTCTCACAATTGTTTGATTCCGTCCAGGGTACACCTTTACCCATCTCTGTGATTAGGGAGCGTTTTCACCTTCCGAAGGGACACACTCTGGGAATCTTGCAAGCTATTAGCTTCGTAGTCAAAACTTGTCCCGACCCTTTACTTCGGTTTCAACCTACCCTGGTCGACCAATTTCTGGACCAAGGCCTCCACAAAATTTTGGACATATATAAAACTCTCCTGTCTTCCCTAGATATCAGCAAATCTTCTTTTCATAACTCCACCTGGGCCAAAGACTTCCCTGACGCCCACTCACTTATTTTGTCAGGCTACTTGGCCACTCACAAAGCCATCACCAATGAATTTTGGAGGGAGCAACAGTTCAAGATTATGCACCGCAGCTATGTCCCATTCTCCAGAAACTCCCATCCTACTCACTCGACTGGCTGTCCGCTTTGCAATGCCCCCAAACCTACTCTCGCGCACAGATTCTGGTCATGCCCACGTATCTCCGCCTTTTGGATCTCAGTGGAAGCCTATATTACTACCAAAACGGGTCTGACACCCCTGAAAGATCCTTACGCACTCCTGTTTGGACACCTGGACTCTTCTATCATCAACCTGCCTAAGAGCCAAGGCTCCATCATTAAAACGCATAAAACATGGCCCTTAACCTGTTATATGATAGCCAGAAGAACTATCCTGGCCAAATGGATGACTTGCCTCCAACCCTAACCGAAGTGATCTCGGGCCTGCAACAACTACAAGCCAAGGAAGCCCTCAAGCTTACAACTGCCTCGTCTCCCAATCTTGTCAAGTCCAATCGCAAGTGGAATTCTTTCTTGCGCACATTGCCACCTGCATGTTCATCATAGATGACCAGTAGCTCCCACTTATGCCAAAGATCCTCTACGGTTTGAGTTACCGCTTGCTTGAATACTTCAATACTCTGGTCACCATTTCTTTTAATGTTTATATCTACACCGCCGCATTTGGCACTTGCTGATATATCCATCTTCTAATCAGCTGGTATCCCTATTACCTTGCGCTTCTCCAGACTGGGACTCCCCATCCACATGAGTTGTCTCGAGAGGTCAAGGCAATAATTTGGGTCCTTTCTCCTAACCATTTGTCCGGTTTTCTGTATCTAGTATGCTGTGTTATAATTTACTGCTGGTTAATGCGTTGACTTGCTATCATGAGATGGTGTTCCTCTCTTCTCTTCTCTTCTCTTCCTCTCTCTGCTCTTCTTTCCTCCCCCTCTCTCCCTCCCCCTCCCACCTCTCTTCTCCCACTCTGCCCCCCCCTCCCCTCTTTACCTGCACTCTCTTTTCTTCCCCCCCCCCCCCCACCCTACTTCTTCACTGCTAGATGCAATGCATATTTATGGTCTTTTGCCTCCCATCAGGTCCACATATCGAGGCTACGAGCCCAAATCTATGAGTCCTGTTCGGGACGCCTACTTTGGTTTATTACTTGATTTTTGATTTACATGATACTGTTTATTGTGTATTTTGCATAGCATTGTTAGTGCAAACTCTGTTCATTTCTTGAAAAAACCTCAATAAAATATGTTTAAAAAAAAAATCACTGCTCTTGTAAAAATGATTTTTTTGCATTGCTACATGTCCCCCAGGGCCCCCATACCCTTTTTTTTTTTTTTTTGCAATAACCTCCATATAAGCCTTAAAAATGGGGACTTTTGATTTTTCAAGTTCCAGTCCCATAGACTTCATTGGGGTTCGAGTCCAAACTTTTGAGCAGTTCAAGAGTTCTGGCATTAACAGAACTGGGGGTGTTTAACCCAACTCTATTAAGAAGCAAAGCCCATGTGGACTGTGCACTGTCTGTTCTGTAGGGCTATGTACAAAATGTCTAACAGTAATCAATGTGTATTCCTGTGTAGGAAATGCTGACGTCTAAATCTGCTGTACTGATAAGTAATAAGGAAGTAACTCTGTCCCTATAAACTACATGATGATGCAACAATAAGGAAATACCTTTGCCGGAATAAACGAATGGCAAGAATTATCTATCTAATTATAGAGTCAAGATGTTTGAACTAAAACAATGGCGTCACAACTCTGAGTCAATCAGTAACTTATCTATATAGACATACTTAATAGCTATTCCACAATATTTACACAATGTACATGGAGTTATTTGACCAGTGCAAAGCACACTAACAATAAATACAGTATGTCACAAAAGTGAGTACACCCCTCACATTTTTGTAATTATTTTATTATATCTTTTCATGTGACAACACTGAAGAAATGAGACGTTGCTACAATGTAAAGTAGTGAGTGTACAGCTTGTATAACAGTGTAAATTTGCTGTCCCTTCAAAATAACTCAACACACAGCCATTATTGTCTAAACTGCTGGCAACAAAAGTGAGTACACCCCTAAGTGAAAATGTCCAAATTGGGCCCAAAGTGTCAATATTTTGTGTGGCCATCATTATTTTCCAGCACTATAATGCAGTAAACCCGCCCTGACAAAACAAATTGACACTAAAGTAAAAATGAATGGTCAGGTCACTACAATCACATTGACTGAACTATCACTAGATTCACACTAAAGTGACACTAAAGTAAAAATGAATGGTCACACTACACTCACACTGACTGAACTATCACTAGGTTCACACTAAACTGATATTCTACACTGACAATAGAATGACAATAGCACACTATAGCACTCTAACTCTCTAGTAGCACTGAACAGAGCCCTGATCTATCTCTCTCCATGCCGATATCACACTGCATGTGGCCGCTATTGAATGAATACTTTTATAGTGTGGGGTGGGACTAAGAGCAATGAGCCATGATCAGATAGAGTCATCATTACTTTCTCCAATCATGGCTCTGACAGTGCTCTGTGCCCTGATTGGGCAAAGCTTTTATTGCTTCAGCCAATCAGGGCTTCCATTGCGCTGCCGCACAGTGCATTGTAGTCATTTGGCGAGCCGAACAAACGGTCGAACGCCCCGATAATTCAGGTGTTTGTGGAATGGGGGAACAGCCAATGTTCGGCCCGAACTCATGCTCAGGCCGAACCGTTCACCCATCCCTACTCCTGACCAAAATTGGAAAACTATTGTCCAAAGAAGGGTTAGGAATGTACCTGCTCACAGGGAAAATTGCTAACATGTTGAAGACTCTCTTGGCAATAATTAGTACTTTGAACTATCAAAGGAGCTTGTTATTGGCCCCTGGAAGGTCAGTGGCAAAGCTTAAATCAGGGACACCATTCGTAATTGTTGGGCTATTAATGACCACCCTAACCAGGACAGTAAGATATGACTGGTTACCTCCCAACTGTTTGAGATGGAAATGAGGGATGCCTATTAGCAAAAGTATGGAGGCATAGGACACACCCCCTGCCACGCCCAACCCCCCGAAAGGAGAATTAAAGAAAGAAAAAATTAGTTAAACCCACAATGTTTTTTTTTTTTTTTTTTACCAAGACTTTTCCTTTATGCTGGCTTTTGAAATTTACAAATGCAGCAATTTAGAAATTTGATTAGAAATTAGCACTGTGACACACTTTTTGAAAGATAAAAAGGTGCATTTTATATACAGCTATGTAGACCAAATGAGAGATAAATGAGGAGGAAAGAGGAACAGAGGGACTTTGTTTCAAATCAAAGACAGTCCCTCAAAATCAGGGACAGTTGGGAGCTATGGGCATATTATATTTAAGCGGGCATTGCTGATAGTTTCATTAACCTGTAAATCTGGAGAACTATTATACAGGAAATTAGTCTGCCTGAGACTCAGCTAAGTGGGGCCTTATTGGATATCTACTGGCCTAGGTACACTTGAATCATGTCCCCCTTTTGTACAAGCTCCACCCCTTGTGTCATGTGATTATTTTAGTTCAGTCAATTGCTATTTTGCTATACAAGGCAGTATGCAGTCTACAGTACATTATATGCAAGACTTCTTTAAATGTACTGAGCATGAAACAAGAGTAAAACTGGGTACATATGGATGGAAATTCAGCCGGTTTAGCAGGAATTACCTGAATTTCAATCTATGTGTAGCCCTTCCTGTTAGAAAGAAGCCGACCGTTTGAGCAGATGTTGGCTTCAAACTGTAGGACAAAGAGAACACAACAGTTATTATCCCCTTCCAAGCATGCTGTCTCTGATTGAAACCTCAGACAGAGCATTAGAGGAGAAAGGGGAGGGGTCATTTCTATGATACATTCACATGTGTGTACAAAAATCTAGCTTGAGCTACTGAGCTTTGTAAACCACATCAATATAAAGTTAGTACAGCGCAAGCCTCTATTTCAGGAGTTCCCAAACTGTGGGTCGGGACCCACTGGTGGGTCGCGAGCTGAGTTTGAGTGGGTCGCGCTGAGCCGGAAATCACTGAGAGCGGGCCCGTTTAAATTGTGCTGTGCGAGCCCGCGCAAATTACAAAGAGCCAGAGCAGTCAAATTGCGATGGATTCAAGACCCCGCCCATGCAATTTACAGAGGCTGGTCTGCATTTCCTGCGAGGAGGATACCTGCATCAGTGAGTACGTATGTGGACTGTTATGTAGGATATGTTCATGGGGTGCAGAGCCAGCTCCTCGGTCCTGCTGGCGGCAGCGGTGGTGGCTAGACTGGCGGCAGGGATTCTCTCAGCTATAGGGGGCAGAGACGGCAGCCTCGTTGTCATAGGAGGACCAGGTGGCCCGGCGGTGTCAGGAGTTCATGGCAGCTTCTGTGACCTCAGTAGAGGATCTCAAGGAGTGGAGCCAGGACACCAAGACCAGCATAGAGCTCCTTATCATGGAGACTCTGGGTGAGGTGTGCTGGGCTGGGCACTGGAGAGGGCAAATAGGTGCTTCACCTTCACTGTGGACTGCTGGGAGAGGAAGGAGGGTGAGTGCCATAAAGCCTGCTGATCACTGTCCTGGGGTGGTTGATTTCTGTTCTTTGCCTTCCTTATACTGTCTATGAGGGTGCTGATTACAACTCCGCTTATATGCCACGGGTTTCTGACCCCTTACTTAGAACATCTGGCAAGTGTACTCAATAATAAATTGAAAAGTAGTAAATTGATATTTTTAATTTAACATATTTGCTGTCACGAACCGGCAGGACTGGTAGTGGATCCTCTGGACCAGAGAGGCGATGGCGCGGGTTGTACTAGAGGACCGGTTCTAAGCAGTTACTGGTCTTCACCAGAGCCCGCCGCAAGGCGGGATGGATTTGCTGCGGCGGTAACTACCAGGTCGTGTCCCCTAGTAACAACTCAATCTCTCTGGCAGCTGATATGGCGTGGTACACAAGGAGTAGGCAAGAGCGTAGTCGGACGTAGCAGAGGTCAGGGCAGGCGGCAGAGGTTCAAAGGCGAGATGTCGGTAGCAAGGATTCGGCAACAGGCAAAGCAAACAAACACAGAAGGGAACGCTTTCTCAGAGGCACAAGGCACAAAGATCCGGCAGGAAGCTGTGTGAGGAGAAGGCATTAATGGGCAGTGCACAGGTGAAGCCTAATTAAGTCAGCACTGCCTTTCACAAACCTTAACCCTTAATAACCAGTTTGGACCAGGCACCCATCACCTGTGCACTGGTCCTTTAGATCTAAGAGTCCCGGTGCGTGTGCGCCCTAGAGAGTGGGAACGCACACGCCGAGACGCAGGAGCGCCGCCTGGAGACACACGCTGTGAGCGCTCCGAGGCCAGCAGGGGGCCCGGAGCGCTGAGCGTAACAGTACCCCCCCCCTTTGGTCTCCCCCTCTTTTTGGAACCCAAGAACTTGCGGATGAGGCTGCGGCCCAGGATGTTCTCCTCCGGCTCCCAAGATCTCTCCTCAGGACCGCAGCCCTCCCAATCGACCAAAAAAAATCTTTTCCCCCGGATGACTTTGGTCGCTAGGACTTCTTTGACCGAAAAAATATCAGAGGCACCAGCGACAGGGGTGGGAGAAAGAAGTTTAGGAGAGAAGCGGTTAAAGATAGCAGGTTTGAGAAGGGAGACATGGAAAGAGTTATGGATTCGGAGAGAGGGTGGAAGATGGAGCTGGTAGGACACCTGGTTAATGCGGCTCTTGATTTTAAAGGGACCCAAGTAACGAGGGCCCAACTTGTAACTTGGGACCTTAAATCTGATGAATTTCGAGGAGAGCCACACTTTGTCACCGGGACCGAATTCCGGAGGAGCTCTGCGACTTTTATCGGCCTGGAACTTCATACGGGCCGAGGCCTTGAGGAGGGCTGAGTGGGTCTCTCGCCAAATAGAAGAGAAGTCCTGAAGGAGGTCCTCTACAGCTGGTACAGAAGAGGGAGCAGAGGTCCGAGGCAGAGGTGGCAGAGGATGACGACCATAGACCACAAAAAATGGGGACTTATTGGAGGCAGAAGATTGCTTGAAATTGTAAGAAAACTCTGCCCAAGGGAGTAAATCCGACCAATCATCTTGACGGGAGGACACAAAATGGCGTAGATAATCTCCCAGAATCTGGTTCACCCGTTCCACTTGGCCATTGGACTGAGGGTGATACGAGGAAGAAAGTCCAACTTGACTCCGAGCTGACCACAGAGAGCCCTCCAAAATCTGGAAACAAACTGCACGGTCCGAGACGATGTGTCTGGGAAGGCCGTGGAGGCGAAAGATGTGGAGAAAAAACTGTTTGGCCAACTGAGGCACGGACGGGAGACCAGGCAGGGACACAAAGTGAGCCATCTTCGAAAATCGGTCCACCACGACCCAGATGACCGTCATACCATGGGAGGAGGGAAGATCAGTGATAAAGTCCATGGCGATGTGTGACCAAGGGGTCTCAGGAACAGGAAGAGGCAAAAGAAGACCCGCAGGTTTCTGGCGAGGAGTTTTGTCACGAGCGCAGATCACACAGGACTGGACGAATTCTGTGACGTCTCTCTCCAGAGTGGGCCACCAATATCTTTGGGAAATTAATTGAAGAGATTTTTTAATTCCAGGATGACCGGCAAAAAGGGAAACGTGGCCCCACTTGAGGATCTGTAACCGCTAACGAGGAGGAACGTAGGTCTTGCCGGGGGGAAGAAGACGCAGGTCCACAGGAGCAACCGAGATGAGACATTCTGGGGGGATAATGTGTTGAGGAGTGGGTATGTCACCCACCACATCTGAAGAGCGAGAAAGGGCATCTGCCCTGATGTTCTTAGCAGCTGGGCAGAAATGAATCTGGAAATTGAAGCGGGCGAAGAAGATGGACCAGCGGGCTTGGCAGGGATTTAGTCTTTGAGCTGACTGGAGGTAGGCTAGGTTCTTGTGGTCCATAAAGATGATCACAGGGTGAGGAGCACCCTCGAGAAGATGTCTCCATTCCTCCAAGGCTAATTTAATTGCCAGCAGTTCTCTGTCTCCAATAGAGTAATTCTTCTCGGCGGAGGAAAAGGTTTTAGAGAAGAAGCCACAAGTTATGGTCTTGCCTCTGGATGACTTCTGAGTTAGCACAGCTCCGGCTCCCACTGAGGATGCATCCACTTCCAGATAGAATGGCTTGGAAGAATCTGGCCGGGACAGAACAGGTGCAGAAGCAAAGGCGGCTTTCAGGGACTGGAAGGCCTCTTCAGCGTGAGGAGGCCAGGTTTTGGGATTTGCACCTTTTCTAGTCAAGGCCACCATGGGGGCCACCAGGGTGGAATAATGAGGAATAAATTGTCTGTAGTAGTTGGCGAAACCCAGGAACCTCTGTATGGCTCGGAGGCCAGAGGGGCGTGGCCAGTCCAGAACCGCTGAGAGCTTGGCAGGATCCATTTGAAGTCCTTGGGCAGAGATGATATACCCCAGGAAGGGCAAGGAGGAACGCTCAAACAGACACTTCTCAATCTTGGCATAGAGGCGATTACTCCTGAGACGGGTGAGAACTTGTTGGACATGGACTCGGTGTTGCTCCAAATTAGAGGAAAAAATAAGGATATCATCCAGGTATACTACTACACAAGTGTAAAGAAGGTCCCGGAAGATGTCGTTCACGAACTCCTGGAAGACTGCAGGAGCATTACAGAGCCCAAAGGGCATCACTAAGTATTCAAAATGACCGTCCCTGGTGTTAAAAGCGGTCTTCCACTCGTCTCCCTTTCGAATGCGGATCAGGTTGTAGGCCCCGCGGAGATCCAGCTTGGTGAAAATCTTAGCTCCTCGGAGACGGTCAAACAACTCAGAGATTAGAGGCAGTGGGTAACGGCTTTTAATGGTAATTTTATTGAGTCCTCTATAGTCAATGCAGGGGTGGAGCGAACCACCCTTTTTAGACACAAAGAAAAAACCAGCTCCAACAGGGGAAGAAGACTTCCTAATAAAACCTCTCTTTAAGTTCTCACGTACATAGTCTGACATGGCCTGAGTCTCTGGAGGTGAGAGAGGATAAATTCTGCCTCGAGGTGGAGTAGAGCCAGGTAACAGGTCAATAGGACAATCATAAGGCCTGTGAGGAGGAAGTGTCTCAGCTTGCTTTTTACAGAAGACATCCGCAAAACGGTGGTAAGGCTTGGGGAGACCTGGTGGCGGAGGAATTTGCGGGTCCCGTTTAATAGGAGCAGGCTTGAGACACCGGTCAGAGCAGGAGGAACCCCAACGCAAAATCTCACCGGTGGACCAATTCAGGACAGGACAATGGCGTTGCAACCACGGTAGACCCAGCAGGAGTTCGGAAGAGCAAAAGGGAAGAACAAAAAATTCCAGAGTCTCTGTGTGAAACACCCCAATGTCCATCCGCAGAGGCTGGGTGCGGTATTGTACCGTAGCAGAGAGTCTCTCCCCATTGACCGTATAAATGAGGATCGGCTTGGGAAGACGGATGATAGGAATTCGGTACTTGTCGACCAAGGAGGCGTGAATGAAGTTGCTGGCTGAACCGGAGTCCAAGAAGGCTGCAGCAGAAAAGAAGGACTTGGACGACAGGAACAACTGCACGGGTATGATGAGACGTGGAGAGGAAGAATCCACACCTAGTAATGCCTCTCCCACATTCACTAGGTGCGAGCGTTTCCCGAACGTGGGGGACGAAGAGGACAGTCCTTAAGGAAGTGCTCGGTACTAGCGCAGTATAAACACAGGTTCTCATCTCTACGACGGCTTCGTTCTTGCGGGGTCAGGCGAGACCGGTCCACCTGCATGGCCTCCACAGTGGAAGACCCAGAGACAGGTTGAGGTGGACGCTGGAACACAGGGGCCAGACGAGGGCAGCGTTTAGGACGAGCTCTTTCCTTTTCAAGATGGAACTCCTCTTGTCTCTCGGAGAAACGTTTATCGATTCTGGTGGCCAGCAAGATGAGGTTACTCAGTGTAGTAGGCAGGTCACGTGCAGCAAGGACGTCCTTGATGTCACTATTGAGTCCCTTCTTAAAAGTGGCACAAAGAGCTTCATTGCTCCTCTGCGGAGGTAACTCGGGCAGGTTCTTCGAATACGTTACGAAACTCCTGACAAAAATTCTGGACAGATGCGGTGACTGGATCAGCGCAGTCCCAAAATGGTGTAGCCCAGGCCAGGGCCCTCCCGGAAAGCAGACTGAGGATGAAGGCTACCTTGGCTCGCTCAGATGGAAACTGGTCAGACAGTAGCTCGAGGTGAAGAGAGCACTGAGACAGGAACCCTCGGCACAATTTAGGATCTCCGTCGTACTTGTCCGGCAGAGACAAGCGGATTCTGGACCTGGTGACAACTGCTGGTGTGGGAGGTGCAGCAGATGCTGACGGAGGAGCTGGCTGTTGCTGAGTTGGCAGGAGCTGCTGAAACATAGCGGTCAGCTGGGCCAACTGTTGACCTTGCTGGGCCACAACGGTGGTGAGGTCCGCTAAACTTGGCAACGGAACATCAGCGGGATCCATGGCCGGATCTTACTGTCCCGAACCGGCAGGACTGGTAGTGGATCCTCTGGACCAGAGAGGCGATGGCGCGGGTTGTACTAGAGGACCGGTTCTAAGCAGTTACTGGTCTTCACCAGAGCCCGCCGCAAGGCGGGATGGATTTGCTGCGGCGGTAACTACCAGGTCGTGTCCCCTAGTAACAACTCAATCTCTCTGGCAGCTGATATGGCGTGGTACACAAGGAGTAGGCAAGAGCGTAGTCGGACGTAGCAGAGGTCAGGGCAGGCGACAGAGGTTCAAAGGCGAGATGTCGGTAGCAAGGATTCGGCAACAGGCAAAGCAAACAAACACAGAAGGGAACGCTTTCTCAGAGGCACAAGGCACAAAGATCCGGCAGGAAGCTGTGTGAGGAGAAGGTATTAATGGACAGTGCACAGGTGAAGCCTAATTAAGTCAGCACTGCCTTTCACAAACCTTAACCCTTAATAACCAGTTTGGACCAGGCACCCATCACCTGTGCACTGGTCCTTTAGATCTAAGAGTCCCGGTGCGTGTGCGCCCTAGAGAGCGGGGACGCACACGCCGAGACGCAGGAGCGTCGCCTGGAGACACACGCTGTGAGCGCTCCGAGGCCAGCAGGGGGCCCGGAGCGCTGAGCGTAACATTTGCATTTATATAGCGCCAACAAATTCTGTAACACTTTACAATATTTATTACAAGCAAGTGGGTCCCGAAAAATAACTGTATTCGGAAGTGGGTCTCTGCCCAAAAAAGTTTAGGAAGCCCTGCTCTATTTCAATAGTGCAAATATACAAAAGTTCAATTAAGGCTGGCTAGCCTATTTTTACTGTCTGGAGAAAGAAAAATATACTACAACTAATCGAGATACCACTGGCTAGTGGACTTGTGCTAGAGGGCCGACCCTCTCAGGAGAAATAAAGACTGCAGTATGTTGTTCCAGAGATCCTTTGAGCCATCGGGCTGGGATCATGGATTACAATATTCAGAGTCTCAAAGTGAACTACCTTTGGGCCAATGGGCTAATAGCGGATCTCTGTGGGTAATTGCCAGAGAAAAAAAGTGGGTGATACCCTAGAAGTCTTTTGGTGGGGGGGGGGGTGCCCTGGTGCCAGGGGCCCCTGAAGAAGTTGCTTACAAACCCCTGCGGGACTGATGGGTTGCCCAGGCTCCGGTAACCTAGTCTCAGAAGGGAGAAAAATGGGTGTTGTTGACCGGTGCAGCGAGGAAAACATTGCAGACACCCTTTTCATTAGACTATTTGTAGACAGTCAGTGATAGGACTCAGGGTCGCATTGAAGGTGATACACTGAGCATCGAGTCAAGACTGATGACTGGATGTCTATCAAGTCATGTAGATAGGGATGCTGGATGAGAAAGCTGCCCTTGAGGGGAGAGTCTTCTCATCTTAAAATGAGTTAGGCAATTAATTGTGTAAATGTCTAACCCTTTTATTTCTTCCCTCTGCAGGTTGTTCAGAACTATAGAGATAGATAGTTAAGATGCCCTGTTCGATCACCAGAGCAGATTTTTTGCTTGGTGGGTGGGTGCATTGCTTAAATACACCTTAAAGATTGTATCATATTTGTACAGAGTATTTATATATTTTTTCCCAGGATGCGTTGCAGTGGCAAGGTTTCCTCCACTGTCCAACAGGCTCCCCTATTGGATACAGTGGGGACACTCCCTCAGACCAAGTGAATCACACCTGGACACATGTAACAGGCATAACTAACAGATCAGGCTCCCCTGATAAGCAGATGGAGCATAATAATGCTTTTAACCTAGCACCTATCTAGGAGGGTGCTACATATATATATATAGAATATGCAGACCGTAACCCTGACCCAATGCCTACCACTAATTAACATCTGCAATAGCATACTTACCTTTTGTGAAAAGCAGAAAGCTTCCTATTTAGCACAGAGTTTTGGCTCCTGAAAACCAATAACTTAGCCGCAGAGTGTACATAAATATAATTGCTATGACACTGCCATCTTGTGGATAGGTATGTCTGTGAATAAATGGTTACTAAAGCTGTCAATACACTATGCAAACTTCAACCAGTTTCGGGTGAATTGGCAGAAATTCGCTTAGCAGGTGGTCCTATCAGCTACCCCCCCCCCCTCCTCCTCCCCCTATCCAACATCCTATATCTGAAAATTGAGGAAGCCAGGTGGAAAAGTGTCAACCATATATATCTGGAGATTCATCCATCTGCGCTGTATACCATGAATGGAGAAATCACTTAAAATTTTTTGTTGAGCCTGCAGGCTTAGTGAAAAATTCTATCAGTGTATGGCTACTTTAACCACTTAAGCCCCGGAGGATTTGGCTGCTAAAAGACCAGGGGGTTTTTTGCGATTTTTTACTTTGACTTTAACAGACAATTGTGCGGTCGTGCGACGCTGTACCTAAACGAATTTGACGTCCTTTTTTTCCCACAAACAGAGCTTTCTTTTGGTGGTATTTGATCACCTGTGCGATTTTTTGATCATGCGCTATAAACAAAGAGCGTCAATTTTGCAAAAATAACAATATTTTTCACATTTTTTATATGAAATTCCCCCCCAAAAAAATGTAAAAATCAAACTTTTTAACATTTTCGGCCAATTTGTATTATGCTACATATGTTTGGTAAAAAAAATCGCAAAAAGCGTATTTTGATTGGTTTGCGCAAAAGTTATCGCGTTTACTAACAAAGGGAAAGATTTTTGTCATTTTTGGTGTTTTTTTTTCTTAACGCGTAATGGCGGCGATCTGCGATTTTTTTTGTGGGACTGCGACATTGCGGCGGACAGATCGGACCCTTGACTGACATTTTTGACACTTTTGGGGTTACCAGTGACATTACTGCAGTAATCAGTGCTATACATATGCACTGTTACTGTAAAAATGACACTGGCAGGGAAGGGGTTAACTGTATTGGACAGGGAGGGGTTAAGTGTGTCCTAGGGGCATGATTCTAACTGTATAGGGACATTGCTATTGGTGTAAAAACAAAGATCAACGGTCCTACATAGTAGAACCGTCTGATCTTCATTTTTACACCAGGGAGAATGACAGGCGGCTTGTTTACATAAGCCGCTCCGCCTTTCTCCCTTCATCGGAGCGATCGTAGTGTGACCGGCGGACATCGGGTCCGCCGGTCACAAGCACTGACTTGTCAGTGAACGAGCCGCAATTGGCTCTCAAGTCAGTGATAGGCGAGTGACGTATCCATACGTCACTCTGCCTGGCCGGGGGAGACCGCCGCAGTATATAGTCGTGCGGCGGTCGGCAACCGGTTAAGCGAATAATAGTAAAACTGTCTTATTTACTGCGACAGTCACGGTATTCAAAGATTTCTTCTATAAAAAGTGCTTACGTGTTCCTTTGATTGCAGTTTAAAGCTGAACTATGCACTACATATATTCTTAGAAATATAAATTCCTCTCTTTGTTCTGTAGCTCCATCCCAGTTAGGTTGCTAGGATATTGGGCAATATTTGTTTTCGGTTCCTCTGTAATCAGTGGAGCAAATGTTGATTAATTTTGGCTATTCTGGATCTCACAGGCTGCAGGTTTGATTGATTTGACTGCTTTCTAGAGGCTTCTGGAACATAGGAGAGTGATCAGGGCAAATGGGCAGCCTGAATATTTAGTGTGCTTCAGCCAATCGCTGGTAAGGCAGGCCCAGAAGGGGGTTGGAGAGCACATCGATATTCTGAGGCCTAAAGCAGCTGGTTTGTCCTGCTGGAGAAGTTCCTGGCCAAGGGGTCTCTGCCCCTCCGGGTAGACTGCCGGAGCGTGCTGCATGCTCATCGAGGTCCCAGCTCTGTGGAAGTTGGAAGGGATCTGACTGTCCTGTGACGTTGTGAGCCTTACCCTCCCCTAACTGAAGAGTGTCCAGTGGACACTGGAAGGAGGCATCCATTGATCTCATGACATTGTGAGTAGTGACCTGAGCCAGAGGCGTAACTAGAACCTTCAGGGCCCTGGTGCAAGAAACCATTAAGGGCCCCCGGAGTCTGGGGCTCTTCCACTGATCCTGGGGCACTTTATTACGGTCCTGTAAATGATAAATGGAAAATGATAAATGGCTGATTCTGGGCAGTGTTCCCCCCCCCCTACTGATCCTGGTCAGTTTCCAGTGCCCCCCCGCTCCATACTGATCCTGGTCAGTCCCCAGTGCCCCCCCCCAATACTGATTCTGGGCAGTGTCCCCCCCCCCCATACTGATCCTGGTCAGTCCCCAGTGTACTCTCCCTCACCATACTAATTCTGGGCAGTGTCCCCCCCCCCATACTGATCCTGGTCAGTCCCCAGTGTACTCCCCACCCATGCTGATTCTGGGTAGTGTCGTCCCCCCCCATACTGATCCTGGTCAGTCCCCAGTGTACTCCCCCCCATACTGATTCTAGGTAGTGCCCCCCCATACTGATCCTGGTCAGTCCCCAGTGTACTCCCCCCATACTGATTCTGGGCAGTGTCCCCCCCATACTGATCCTGGTCAGTCCCCAGGGTTCTCCCACCCCCCATACTGATTCTGGGCAATGTCCCCCCATACCGATCCTGCACTGACTGGGAGATATCAGTGAATATCCCCCTTTCTCTGGGGACCCCCTTTCTCTGGGGACAGGTGTTTTTCTGGGAGGGCCGGGGACACCCATAACTCCAGTGTGATGCCCACCATGCCATGAACCCTGGACTATGGACAGAAGACATCAGCTGCTGACTTGTAGAAGGAATGTATGACTTGGGGAATGCTGGCTCACCTATAGGGTTCCCTGGCTGCACAGGAGGTGCTGAGACTTGTAGTTCTCCTTCAGTCAGCAGAGCCCATAGTAGGATGTAATACAGCAAAGTACAGGTGGGCAGTGAGACCGGTCACCCAGAGCAGGCTTTTTCAACCAGGGGGGTCCAGGCACCCTGGGGTGCCTTGAGGTTTCTTCAGGGTGCCTTGGCAAAATGCCTAAAAATCTGGCCCAAAATTGTATACAAGCCGGTGGATGGAACAATACTACCTTTTTAGTTACACAAAGCCCCAGGTTTTTATTGTACACCATCATAACCTTCTACCTGCCAACCTCCTAACGACCAATGGCATCATCAGTTAATAAGGAGGATGTCATTTACCTGCATATCATCCTTGATTGACCCACCCTTGCCTCTCTCCACCAGCTTTGGGGTCCCATTAGCTAAGTGATGGAGAAAAACTGAGGAGGAAGAGGAACATTGAAATACTAGTCAGTACCAGTTTGCAAAAGTGTATTTGCTTTGGAAAAATAAATCACCTCTAACATTGGGTGTATTACGTGTATTGATGTTGCTGCACTATGTTTTTACAGAAAAATGTTTACATTTTAGAGCAGGGCTCAAGACTGTCCATCATTTTGGAGGGTGCCTCCAGATTGTCCATAATTTTAAAGGGTGCCTTGAATGAAAAGAGGTTGAGAAACACTGACCCACAGTGGCGGCCGGTTTATTGAGGGCGCAGGGGAGCCGCTGGTCACTGCATTGAAAGGGAGCATGTATACAGGTCACTGCATTGAAGGGGGCACGCACGCTAAACTCAGCATTGGGGGAATGTATGCTGGTCACTGCATTGAAAGGGGGCATGTACGCTGGTCACTGCATTGAAAGGGGGCATGTACGCTGGTCACTGCATTAAAGGGGGCATGCACGCTGATCTCTGCATTGGGGGCATGTACTCTGGTCACTGCATTGAAAGGGGGCATGTACGCTGGTCACTGCATTAAAGGGGGGCATGTACGCTGGTCACTGCATTGAAGGGGGCACGCATGCTAAACTCAGCATTGGGGAATGTATGCTGGTCACTGCATTAAAGGGGGCATGCACGCTGATCTCTGCATTGGGGGCATGTACTCTGGTCACTGCATTGAAAGGGGGCATGTACGCTGGTCACTGCATTGAAAGGGGGCGTGTATGCGGGTCACTGCATTGAAAGGGGGCATGTACGCTGGTCACTGCATTGAAAGGGGGCATGTACGCTGGTCACTGCATTTAAAAGGGGCATGTACGCTGGTCACTGAATTGAAAGGGGGCATGTATGCTTGTCACTGCATTGAAAGGGGGCATGTACGCTGGTCACTGCATTGAAAGGGGGCATGTACGCTGGTCACTGCATTGAAAGGGGGCATGCTGGTCACTGTGCATTGAAAGGGGGCACACTGGTCGCTGCGCATTGAAAGGGGACACATTGGTCACTGCACATTGAAAGGGGGCACGCTGGTCACTGTGCATTGAAAGGGGGCACGCTGGTCACTGTGCATTGAAAGGGGGCACGCCCAGTGGTGGGATTCAGCCGGTTCGCACCGGTTCCATAGAACCGGTGGCTAACTTTCTGCAAGTTCGCAGAACCGGCTGAATCCCTCTGCCCGTCTGAGGACGCGCAGGACAATTGAATGTCCCGCGCTCGGGCAGACGTGGCGGCCGGGGGCGGAGCAGTGCGCCCGACCCGCCCATTCTGTGACAATAGCGAATGAGAATTCGCTATTGTCACATGATCCTCCTCCTGGCCAATCAGGGAGCGGGTCCTCCCGCTTCCTGATTGGCCGAAAGGCAAACACCGTGCCATTGGACGAGGAGGAGGCGCCGCGGGAGGACTCGGAGACGCGGGGAGCCGACTGCAAGACCGTCCGTGAGGTAAGTGCATGGGTCTCGCGGGGATCGCTGGCACTCTGCAATTGGGGGCAATGTTGTGGCTGGCGCTCTGCAATTGGGGGCAATGCTGGCTGGTGCTCTGCAATTGGGGGCAATGTGGCTGGCGCTCTGCAATTGGGGGCAATGTGGCTGGCGCTCTGAAATTGGGGGCAATGTTGTGGCTGGCACTCTGCAATCATTGGGGGCAATGCTGTGGCTGGCACTCTGCAATTGGGGCAATGTTGTGGCTGACGCTCTGCAATCATTGGGGGCAATGCTGTGGCTGGCACTCTGCAATTGGGGGCAATGCTGTGGCTGGCGCTCTGCAATTGGGGGCAATGTTGTGGCTGGCGCTCTGCAATTGGAGGCAATGCTGTGGCTGGCGCTCTGCAATTGGGGGCAATGCTGTGGCTGGCGCTCTGCAATTGGGGGCAATGCTGTGGCTGGCACTCTGCAATTGGGGGCAATGCTGTGGCTGGCACTCTGCAATCATTGGGGGCAATGTTGTGGCTGGCGCTCTGCAATTGGGGGCAATGTTGTGGCTGGCACTCTGCAATGATTGGGGGCAATGCTGTGGTCACTGTGCATTGAAAGGGGGGCACGCTGGTCTCTCTGCATTGAAAGGGGGGCACGCTGGTCACTGTGCATTAAAGGGGGCATGTACACTGGTCACTGCATTGAAAGGGGGCACGCTGGTCACTGTGCATTGAAAGGGGGGCACGCTGGTCTCTCTGCATTGAAAGGGGGGCACGCTGGTCACTGTGCATTAAAGGGGGCATGTACACTAGTCACTGCATTGAAAGGGGGCACGCTGGTCACTGTGCATTGAAAGGGGGCACGCTGGTCTCTCTGCATTGAAAGGGGGGCACGCTGGTCACTGTGCATTAAAGGGGGCATGTACACTGCTCACTGCTTTGAAAGGGGGCACGCTGGTCACTGTGCATTGAAAGGGGGGCACGCTGGTCTCTCTGCATTGAAAGGGGGGCACGCTGGTCACTGTGCATTAAAGGGGGCATGTACACTGGTCACTGCATTGAAAGGGGGCACGCTGGTCACTGTGCATTGAAAGGGGGCACGCTGGTCACTGTGCATTGAAGGGGGCATGTACACTGGTCACTGTGCATTGAAAGGGGGCATGCTGGTCACTGTGCATTGAAAGGGGGCATGCTGGTCACTGTGCATTGAAAGGGGGCATGCTGGTCACTGTGCATTGAAAGGGGGCATGCTGGTCACTGTGCATTGAAAGGGGGCACGCTGGTCACTGTGCATTGAAAGGGGGCACGCTGGTCTCTGTGCATTAAAAGGGGGAACGCTGATCATTCTGCATTGAAAGGGGGCACGCTGGTCATTCTGCTGGGAAAGTCGGAACTGGTTACTAAAATTTTTGAATCCCACCACTGGGCACGCCTATTACATTTTTCTGTTTGCGCCCTCCCCCCCCCCCCCCCCCAAAAAAATTTTGAGCACCAGCCGCCACTGCTGACCCAGAGCATAGGCATCCTCCTGCGGTGACCAGTTTTCATTACAGGGAGATCCTTCTACATAGAAGTTTTGAGGACTGATTTAGAGAGATTTTTTCTGGATGCATACAGAGCAGTCATCTATTTTGGTAAGTTGGTTATACTCCTACACATATCTACCTAAACTATTTTACCTGGTGTTAAGAAAAGTGTAGAAGTGTAGGCTATACAATACCACTCCACATTTTAAATGCTGCTTCCCTATTGCTGCGGATACATTTAAGCATAAATCGTAGCTTTTATTCATGTTTTTTTATGCAGTCGCGTATTTGCAAAGCTCCATCTCCTCTGTGTAATGTGCAGCTGGTGGGAGCAAGCTCTCTCCCCCATTGACAACACATAGAACAGATAATGCGGCTGAGTGACGTCACTGTCCCAAGTGATTCAGCCCCTTTGTTGGGACCCCAGCCTTACACAGGGGAGGCCTATTTTTGTGTTCACATGACTGCATGGAAAACATGAAAAATGGTATTTACTTTGCGATTTGCACTTAAATAATGTATAGCCAATGCAATAGGGAGCAATGGGGGGGGGGGGGCTACATTTAAAAGGTGGGGTATTGGATTGCCTAAATTTCTGAGCTGACTGCTAGTGTTTGGGTATGCTGGAAAACACAGGCAGCAGTACTACCGCACAAGGTGGCCATCTTTGCCATGGGGGGAACAGCATGCGCCCCAGGTACAGCACTGCAGCTATACACAAGACTTTACAGATATGCATACTTGTTCCAGGCCAGCAACTCAAATCCTCAGAGCACAGTTTAAAGTGGTATTAAAGCTTTGTTTTTGTTGTTTATTGTTTTTTTAAAATAACAAACACGTTATACTTACATGCTCTGTGCAGTGGTTTTGCACAGAGCAGCCTAGATCCACTTTTTTTCAGGTCCCTCGCTGATGTTCCAGGCTCTTCACCCTCAAGCAGTGCCCCTAAGGTAAGTAAGGAGGGTTAAATAAGGCCCTAGAGATAGGCTCTCTCCTGTAACCATCTATTGTCTACCGCCTCCCATAAACAAATTTCCATCTGCATATTCTCCAAGTTAATACAGTATTCCCTTCCCATATACACTATATTACCAAAAGTATTGGGACGTCTGCCTTTACACGCACATAAACTTTAATGGCTTCTTAGTCCGTAGGGTTCAATATTAGGTTGACCCACCCTGTGCAGCTTTAACAGCTTCAACACTTCTGGGAAGGCTGTCCACAAGTTTTAGGAGTGTGTCTATGGGAATGTTTGACCATTCTTCCAGAAGCACATTTGTGAGGTCAGACACTGTTGTTGGATGAGAAGGCCTGACTCAGTCAGTCAATCAGTCACTCTAATTCATCCCAAAGGTGTTCTATTGAGTTGAGGTCAGGACCCCGTGCAGGCCAATCAAGTTCCTCCACCCCAAACTCGCTCATCCATGTTTTTGTGGATCTTGCTTTGTGCCAGTGCTGCCAACCCCCTGAAGTGAAATTTACTGGCAGGACCCAAAAATTTACAAACGGCATCAATTTTTTACTGGCAAAAATCATTAAATTTACTGACAGAGATGCATTTTTTTACTGGCACTGCAAAAAAGTACCCAAAATGAAAATTTTCAGTGCTAAACAGTGCAAATATCAATATTTTAACAATAAAACATATAGCTAGTGCTATTAGCAATGTGTTTAAAGCAGGGTTCCGGCCACATACACATTTTTTACCTAAAAAGACCCCCCTAATCCTAAGCTATCCCCAATTACCCTAACACTAGCCCCACATTTCAGGTCATTACAGTTATAGAATGAAGATAAATACTTACCTTTAAAATTGATTGCAGAGCACGGGAACTCTTATGTAAAGGGGAATGCTGGAGATCATGATCTAAGGGGGGAACTCTAATGTAAGGGGGGCTCTGGTGACCAGAGACCACCTTATATCAGCGTCTACCGCATTCCCCTTTACATCAGAGTTCCCAATTACATCAGGGTCCAAAGAGTTACCCAGAGACCAGAGACCACTTTCCACAGAGTGAATACACTAAGGTAAGGTCGGTATGGGTTTCCCAATATAGGGGGGACATTTATATCAGTGCCCCCTTACAACAGTGACCCTCCCCCCCCCCATCAGACTGGCCTGACCGTGCTTTCACTGACCTCCTCCCTTGTGCATCGTGCAGGGCTCAGTCAGATGGCTCCAGGTTGTTGGCTCTAGTTTTATTCTATAGTCTCCTCTCTACAGTCCACACATGTCTGACTTCTCCCATGACCCCCATACTGGCGGCGCTCTCACTCTTGACTCCTCTCCAGACACCCTGACTGCCGACATGTTAAAAGATAACGATGGTCAGACATTGCGGACATGATACAAGAGATGGTTAGAGGCTGGGGACATGATACACGACATGGTCAGTGGCTGCAGACATGATACAAGAGATGGTCAGAGACTGCGGACATGGTACAGGAGATGGTCAGAGACTGCGGACATGGTACAGGAGATAGTCAGAGACTCTGGACATGGTACAGGAGAGGGTCAGAGACTGCAGACATGATACAAGAGATGGTCAGAGATTACGGACATGGTACAGGAGATGGTCAGAGACTACTGACATGGTACAGGAGGTGGTCAGAGACTGCGGACATGGTACAGGAGGTGATCAGAGACTGCGGACATGGTACAGGAGGTGGTCAGAGACTGCAGACATGGTACAGGAGATGGTCAGAGACTGCAGACATGGTACCAGAGGTGGTCAGAGACTGCGGACATGATACAAGAGATGGTTAGAGATTGTGGTCATGGTACAGGAGGTGGTCAAAGACTGAGGACATGGTACAGGAGGTGGTCAGTGATTGCGGACATGGTAAAGGAGGTTGTTAGAGACTGTGAACATGGTTACAGGAGGTGGTCAGAGACTGCTGACATGGTACAGCAGGTGGTCAGAAGCTGTGCAGACATAGAGGTTTCCTCCTCTGTTCCCCTTCATTTTACCTCTCGACCTCAGTGTCATCCTGTGCCCATTTCACCCCTCCACAAGCACATCAGCATGTCCTCTTCTGCCCCCTTCATGGCTTCACCCAGCAGTATTGTCCTCTTCTGCCCCCTCACTCACATGAGTGTCTGTTCTCATTCCGAGTCCTCCTCGACTCCTCCTCTGCTGTGGCGGAGAGGCGCCGCTGAGAACAAGTGCCCTTCATTTAAAAATGGCGCCAGGCAGCACCATTATGTAACTGCGCATGCCCCCGCCTGGCCGAGCTTGTATGAGCTTTCCCGAGCCCGGCAGGCATCGGAACGGCGCATACGCAGTTACAATGTCGGCCTGCAACCATCTTTTATTGAACAGGTATTTACGAGCAGCCTGAAAATGGTCTGAAATTTACGGACTGGCCATAAATTAATGGGTGGTTGGCAACACTGCTTTGTGCACTGGTCCAAATTATTTATGGAGGGGGGATTATGGTGTGCGGTTGTTTTTTTAGGGGTTGGTCTTGGCCCCTTAGTTCAAGTGAAGGGGACTCGTAAAGGCGTCAGCATACTAAGACATTTTGAACAATTTCATGCTCCCAAATGTGTGGGAACAGTTTGGGGATTTTCTCTGCCTGTTCAAACATGACTGCGCACCAGTGCACAAAGCAAGGTCAATAAATATATGGATGAGTGAGTTTTGGGTGGAGGAACTTGACTGGCCTGCACAGAGTCCTGACCTCAACCTGATAGGACACCTTTGGGATAAACTAGAGCAGAGACTGCAAGCCAGGTCTTCTCATCCGAAAGCAGTGCCTTACCTCACAAATGCACTTCTGGAAGAATGGTCAAGCATTCCCATAGACACACTCCTAAATCTTGTGGACAGCCTTCTCAGAAGAGTTGAAGCTGTTATAGCTGCAAAGGGTGGGCCAACTCAATATTGAACCCTACGTACTAAGACTGGGATACTATTAAAGTTCATGTTCTTGTAAAGGCAGGTGTCCCAATACTTTTGGCAATATAGTGTATATGGTACACATATTGTTTGAGATATCACCTAATAATACATCTTCCCTCTATCCCTTAAGACAAACAATTATTCTTCATCGCTTACCACCTCTTGGTCCTCTCTGTCACTAAAGGGTTAGCCATCCATCAGATTAAAAAATATATTTCAGATGGAATTCTCTTTTTATTTATTATATATATATATATATATATATATATATATACTTTTTAAATATTTTTTATAATTCAAGAGTTTTATAGAATTATAGAGTCGAGTTAGGTACATATAATTATATAATAGCGATACATTTTTTTAAAACTTTTATATATGTTTTTAAAAAAACTTTGTCTTACACATAGGCTTTATGCATAGGGAAATATATATGTTTTGCATAATTTGTTATGATCTTTTATTATTTTTTAGCGTATAAAATGTATATTTATTTTATTTATTCATCCAGGTAAGGGCCCTTAAGGTCCCTTACTCATATTGATTGATTACAATAGTAAGTACATAGTCCTTTTATCGTCATATTTATTATTATTATTGCTTATTTATCACTGTTATTTAATTTAGTTATCCAGTGCTTGTTGTATAGCTATTAGGAGATTTGTATTGTTAGGGCTGTTACCTTGGTGTTTGTGGAGAGACACTTTCAGTCTTCCTCCCCCTTCATGCCCTATTTATACCAATACATAGATGATTCCAAACCAAGCCTGACGAAGGAGCATGCATGCTCCGAATGCGCACCCCGCCCGCTCTCTTTTGAATCTGGTAGTGACGTCACTTGTCATCCACGAGTGCACCCGAGTCGACTAGAAGCGTTGGGAGCCACCAGCGTCACTGTGAGGTCCAGTTACACACATGCCAGATGCGCAGCGTCCAGATCCAGAGCGGAAGAATTCCTTGCGTACAAAGCGCTTTCATGCTGTGATCTTGTAAGTTGCTGTCTTATTACTGAAATAAAGATTGGTGATTGATACACTCAGATGGCGCTGCTCTCCTCTCTACATTTGTCCCCCAAAGAAAGCCGCTTGCCCTGGGGGCACCTCTGTGCGCTTGCTCCTGAGCCGCTGCACTATGTGTCCATAAGACAAATAGAGTTGCGGCTCGGCTACGTCCCCTCACTCTCTCCTCATTTTCTCACGGCTGTGATTGACAGCAATAGAAGCCAATGGGCTGTCGCTGCTGTCTCAGCCAATGAGGAGGGAGAGTCCTGGGACAGCCGAGGTGATCGTGCACATCGCTGGATCAGAAGGAGCTCAGGTAAGGATTCGGGGGGGGGGGGGGTAGTATAGATGCAGGTATAGAATGCATGAAGGTAAGAAAAACTTCAGCCTTTAGAGCCACTTTAAGTGTATTAGTCAGGCAACTAGCATATTAAGGAGGGGACTGGCAATGGCTGCCCCTAGGTTTGGTTTAAGCTGGCAGCAACTGTAATGATTACAGTGCAGCTCTTGAAATAAATCAGGAGAAAGAAAAATGATGAATGATTATTTTTACAAACTTGCTTTATTTGACTGAATATATGAGAATGATATAAGGTAAACCTAATATTGATAAAGAGGAAAAGACAGGGGAAATGGATAAAGGAGGATAGACCCTCCAATCCACGTCCACCAAAAGGGCGATCAATGCTAGGTACCAATGAGTAGAGATATACAGAACTGTTCGCCGGCGGACAGTTCCCGGCGAACTTAGCATGTTCGCGTTCGCCGCTGCGGGCGAACATATGCTATGTTCGGTCCGCCTCCTATACATCATCATTGAGGCAAACTTTGACCCTGAACATCACAGTCAGCAGACACATTCCAGGCCAATCAGCATACCTCCCTCCCACACCCTCCCACCTCCTATAAATAAGCAAGGGCAGCATCCATTTTAGATCATTTCTGTGTTACTGAGAGCAGGGAAAGTGCTGCTGCTGCTGCTGCTGTTATAGCTAGGGACAGTTCCCGGTCTTGTTAGCCAGTGTTCTTGGTACACTCCTGCTGTAAGGACAGCACCCCAAAAAGCCCTTCCTAGGACTGGTATTTGAGGTTTTTTTTGGATATATATATATATATATATATATATATATATATATATATATATATATATATATATATATATACAGTGGGTACGGAAAGTATTCAGACCCCCTGAAATTTTTCACTCTTTGTTATATTGCAGCCATTTGCTAAAATCATTTGAGTTCATTCTTCTTCCTCATGAATGTACACATAGCACCCCATACTGACAGAAAAACACAGAATTGTTGACATTGTTGCAGATTTATTAAAAAAGAAAAACTGAAATATCACATGGTCCTAAGTATTCAGACCCTTTCCTCAGTATTTAGTAGAAGCCCCCTTTTGATCTAATACAGCCAGGAGTCTTTTTGGGAAAGATGCAACAAGTCTTTCACACCTGGATTTGGGGATCCTCTGCCATTCCTCCTTGCAGATCCTCTCCAGTTCTGTCAGGTTGGATGGTAAACGTTGGTGGACAGCCATTTTTAGGTCTCTCCAGAGATGCTCAATTGGGTTTAAGTCAGGGCTCTGGCTGGGCCATTCAAGAACAGTGACGGAGTTGTTGTGAAGCCACTCCTTCGTTATTTTAGCTGTGTGCTTAGGGTGATTGTCTTGTTGGAAGGTAAACCTTCGGCCCAGTCTGAGGTCCAGAGCACTCTGGAGAAGGTTTTTGTCCAGGATATCCCTGTACTTGGCTGCATTCATCTTTCCCTCGATTGCAACCAGTCGTCCTGTCCCTGCAGCTGAAAAACACCCCCACAGCATGATGCTGCCACCACCATGCTTCACTGTTGGGACTGTATTGGACAGGTGATGAGCAGTGCCTGGTTTTCTCCACACATACCGCTTAGAATTAAGGCCAAAAAGTTATATTTTGGTCTCATCAGACCAGAGAATCTTATTCCTCACCATCTTGGAGTCCTTCAGGTGTTTTTTAGCAAACTCGATACGGGCTTTCATGTGTCTTACACTGAGGAGAGGCTTCCGTCGGGCCACTCTGCCATAAAGCCCCGACTGGTGGAGGGCTGCAGTGATGGTTGACTTTCTACAACTTTCTCCCATCTCCTGACTGCATCTCTGGAGCTCAGCCACAGTGATCTTTGGGTTCTTCTTTACCTCTCTCACCAAGGCTCTTCTCCCCCGATAGCTCAGTTTGGCCGGATGGCCAGCTCTAGGAAGGGTTCTGGTCATCCCAAACGTCTTCCATTTGAGGATTATGGAGGCCACTGTGCTCTTAGGAACCTTAAGTGCAGCAGAAATCTTTTTGTAACCTTGGCCAGATCTGTGCCTTGCCACAATTCTGTCTCTGAGCTCTTCAGGCAGTTCCTTTGACCTCATGATTCTCATTTGCTCTGACATGCATTGTGATCTGGAAGGTCTTATATAGACAGGTGTGTGGCTTTCCTAATCAAGTCCAATCAGTATAATCGAACATAGCTGGACTCAAATGAAGGTGTAGAACCATCTCAAGGATGATCAGAAGAAATGGAAAGCACCTGAGTTAAATATATGAGTGTCACAGCAAAGGGTCTGAATACTTAGGACCATGTGATATTTCAGTTTTTCTTTTTTAATAAATCTGCAACAATGTCAACAATTCTGTGTTTTTCTGTCAGTATGGGGTGCTATGTGTACATTCATGAGGAAGAAGAATGAACTTAAATGATTTTAGCAAATGGCTGCAATATAACAAAGAGTGAAAATTTTAAGGGGTCTGAATACTTTCCGTACCCACTGTATATATTGTCCCCAAAAGCCCTTTTGAGGGCTGGTATTTGTGTAATTTTTTTTGTTCTGTGATATATATATATATATATATATATATGTGTACATTCATGAGGAAGAAGAATGAACTTAAATGATTTTAGCAAATGGCTGCAATATAACAAAGAGTGAAAAATTTAAGGGGGTCTGAATACTTTCCGTACCCACTGTATATATGTAGCATGTCCAGAACCAGAAAAAAAAATTCATATAGGTGTAAAAGGGGTTCCCACCATCCCTGCTCTACTGAAAAATTATCTTTTTTTTCTGGTTCTGGACATGCTACAGAGCTGAAACTTCACAGGTACACTTTTTAGACCCCCTATACACTAAATCACACAAAAAAAGTTCTTAAAAATTGTCATTTTTGATAGAGAGACAATTATTGGAAAAAAAAAAAAAAAAAACTTAACAAAAAAAACATTTCTTTGGATTTATTGTTTGGGGGGTCTAAAAAGTGTACCTGTGAAGTTTCAGCTCTGCAGCATGTCCAGAACCAGGAAAAAAAGATCATATAGGTGTAAAAGGGGTTCCCACCATCCCTGCTCTACTGAAAAATTATCTTTTTTTCTGGTTCTGGACATGCTACAGAGCTGAAACTTCACAAGTACACTTTTTAGACCCCCTAGACACTAAATCACACAAAAAAGTTCTTAAAAATTGTCATTTTTGATAGAGAGCCAATTATTGGAAAACTTAAAAAAAAAAAAAAACTTAAAAAAAAAAAAAAAAATTCTTTGGATTTATTGTCTGGGGGGTCTAAAAAGTGTACCTGTGAAGTTTCAGCTCTGTAGCATGTCCAGAACCAGAAAAAAAATAGAATTAGGGTTAGGGCTAAAAGATATAAAAGAGTATCAAAAGGGTCGAGACTGCTTCCACATCATAAATCGAGGAAAAATAATCAAACATAAATATATACAGAACTATAAATAAAAATAAAAATCCACCACCAGTGCTGTAATATAAACAAAAATGAAAAAATATAAAATACAAATATAAATAAATGTCAGCGCATTGATCACCAAGAACAATCTGGCGTAAGCATGGCCCCTCTTACCAGTTAATTACCGGGGTATTGGATGAATGGGCCGTGCATGGGACCCTGAAGGAGATCTTAATAACTTGGCCCAAATAGCTGCCAAAATGAACGATGGCAGTGATTTGGAAAAATAATAATTTTACCTATATGTTATACAAAACGATGAAATTTATTACAACGCCAAAAATAGACTGAACCGAAAAGTACATCCCTGTCCACCCAAATTTTCCCCGGAATTGATCGTGTGTATGGTGCTATGCTGGAAGGATGAAGTTATCACAGATGCAGGAAATTGAATACCTCAATAATAAAAGTACAGGGATGTACTTTTCGGTTCGAGTCCTGAAATTGACATGGAGTCTGACTTTCCCATTCGCATAGACAAGTGCCCCAGCTGTAATGTTAACCCTCTGGCTTCAATAATATTAGTGGGTATGATATGCATAGAGGCACGGGTGTATCTACCACAAGGAAAACAAGGCGTTTGCCTTGGGTGGAATTTTTTCAGGGGGGGTGGCACCACCCCCAGGCAGAAGGGACACTGCAAGCAGTGGCATTACTATGGGGGTGCAGACCGCCAGAGGGGTGACACCAGGGGCGGCTGCAGACTGATCGTTCGGTGACAGGGGAGCAAAGCAGCCTCTGATCCCGGAAGTAGCTCACTTGTCAGAAGGTTGGAGTCCCAAGCTGTGATCATGTCTCGTCAGCCTCGCTGCACACAGCTGGTAAAAAAGGGGCCAACGGGCTGCGGGAAGGTGAAAGTCTGGTGTAGTTTTTCTTGGGGGGGAGGGGGGGGTGGGAGAATCTCCTGGTGTAGTATGGTAGCCCCCTTCTCTCTCACCCCCCTCCATCTCTCATGCTCCACTCTCTCTCTGCTCACCTCTTCCCTCCCTCTCTCACCCCCTCCCTAACCCCCCTCTCTCTGAAGAAGCGGCGCTCTAATAGGAAGAGGTGGAACTTATAGAGGAAGGGGTGGGGTTTACAGATGAAAGGGGGGATCTTAAACAGGAAGGGGTGGGATAAGTTTAGTTGAGGGGGCGTCTTATTTTAGTCTTGCCTAGGGCAGCACAAAACTAAAATACACCACTGCATGTCTAGCACAATTGATGGCTGAATCTGTACTGTAGCTTCCCGTAGATTTCTGTGGGGCCATTTTCTGGAGCTTGGGCACAATTGCAAGGCGAGGATGGAGATAGTGTAGCTCAACACATTGGCAGAGAATGGGAAGGAAAAGGATAGGGGCATGTTGTTTGAAAGTGTATTCATGCTTTAAAGGAAGACAAAAAGCTTTAGAACAAAATAAGAATAAGAAATACCTTTTGTGTTCATCAGTCTTTATTTAGCAGTATGTGTCACAGTGTTAATGACTAGGATACAGATCCCGTTACATTCTGACTGATGAAACACCTGCACTGCAGTCACCGCTGGCACTGTCTACATTAGAGTTTTAACAGACCTGGTGTTTCTACAATGAATACACACAGCAGGATACCTTGAGAGCTGTACAGGGGTAACTCTATAGCTTACATTCCCACAGCACTTGGCACCTGGCAGACACAGGGCACAAACAAAATGGCAACTTGTAGATTCAACACTGGCACTTAGACTTGGTGATACAGTGGGACATACGAACAAGACAAATCTAGAACTGGGAACAGCTCGACACTGACAGACAAACATTTCTTAATCTATAGCCGTACCAAAAGACATTAGAATTGTGTTCTATGAGGAAGGGTAAAAATAGATGACTTGCCCATGGAAGAAGGAAGGAAGAGGGGAAGAAAGAAAGGAAGGAAATTAAGGAGCAGAAGAAGAAAGGAAAGGAAGGAAGGCAGTGAAAGAATGAAAGTGGAAAAAGGAAGGGAAAGAAGGAAGGAAAAGATGTAAGAAAAAGAAGAAAGCAAAGAACACAAAAGAGAAAGTACAGTAAAGGCGCTTCCTTGAATGTTACTAGTGTTTTAGATGATCAATGTGCCATAACCAGCTGCCCCTTTAAGTGTGCGAACATCAAGAATTTAAAATATAACAAAAGGTAGGCGCTAGCTGCTCACTATATGCAATCAATTTCCTCCCTTTTTCACTAGACACAATCAATAATTACATCTATATTGTGAAATGGTCAGCTTAATACAAGTTCATATGTGATGTAACAAATCACTAAGGATAGTCCCAATCCACTGCGTGAAGCCTTGTGTGATGACTATTTCTTCACATTAGGTGAGTAAGTGCTTGTTCCACACACACACCCAGGTGCAATGTGCACAATATAGAGCTGACCAAGTAGCCTATAAGTTTTATGGAAGATATCGGGTTTTTTTTGTTCTTAGTTACCCCTCTTCAACAAGATCTTGTTAAGTCTCAGTCTGGAAACCCTTTTGCTATGCATTCCCATACCATCATGTGTTCAAATAAAATATCCAAGAAATAGATCATGGTGTTGTATGTTTACAAAGGAACACAGATACCTTCCATAAAACGTATAGGCTGCTTGGTCAGCCATATATTTCTGGTAAGTGCACATTGCACCTGGGTGTGTGGAACACGCGCTTACTCACGTAATGTGAAGAAAGAGTCATTTCACAAGGCTTCACACAGTGGATTGCACGGTGGAATGGAACCATCCTTAGCGATTAGTTACATCACATATGGACTTGTATTAAGCTGAACATTTCACAATATAGATAAAAAGAAGAAAGCGAGAAAAAAAAAAAGAGAAGGAGGAAGGGAAAGAAGGAAGATAAGAAAGAAAAAAGAGAAGAAAGAGGGAAGAATGGAAAGTAGGGGGAAAAAAAGGAAGGGGAAAAAAAAAGAGAAAAAGAAGGAAGAAGTGAGGGAAAAACAGAATGTTTGACCCATCAGTAAAATTAATTTTTTTAATACAGTAGGGGAAACAGGATCTTTCGTCTTTATATAGGTTTATGCACAGCTATGTTCAGGTAATTGTACACTGGCAAAAAGAAAGCAGCAGGAACATCCCCTTCCCCTATATAACCCCTCGCACTCCAAGGCAGCCTTAGCTTGGCAGCAAGCAATAGGGGGATCATAAAGAACAGAAAGTCCTGTGTCCTGTACTATGCTCCAAGAAACAGATTTTACTGGAAAGCGAAAAATCCTATTTTCTTACTCATTTAGTACAGAACACAGGATCTTTAGTCGTTGCCATGGGGACATCAATAAGCAGGTCAAATAAGGGGTGGACAACAAGGCAGCGGATAGCCCCTTATGACTGTACCTAACATCAGAGGCCTGAGCATCTACCCAGTACAATTTAACAAATATGTGAACCAGGATTAAAATAGGAAAAGGAGAGACCCTGTCCTTTAGACCAGTGGTCCTAAACCCTGGCCTACAGGGCCCACTAACAGACCAGATTTGTAAGATAACTGAAATACATCCCAGGTGATATTATTTGCTGCTCAGTGATTGCAGTAATCTAGTCTGCATCTCCCCAAGGTAATACCTAAAATCTGGCCTGTTAGTGGGCCAGGGTTGAGGACCACTGCTTTAGACTATAGGATTGAATGATGACTTTCTAATTCACCTGGCAATGAGTGAGTGAGAAGCAGGGATGCCCTTGCAGGAACCTTTGGGAAGAAATAAAATGGAGTCCCTTTGCTAAAAAGAGGTCGTAGCTGAGAAGTAGATTCTCACAGTGTGTACTACGTCAGGGCAATGGAGAGAAATTTCCTTTGGCTGTTTTGGAGCATGTTTGTTATTTAAAAAAATAGAATCACTTTAATTCTCTGACAAAAGTTCCACTTCCTGCTTGTTTCCTATTTACCGCAGAGAGGAATGAAGTGTGGGTGGGGATAATACAATTCCATTCCCCTTTCACCACCCTCATGAAGGCCCAGAAACCCCCACAGTAACCCTTAGACCCACTCACATCAGCTGGTACAATTAAATCCCATAGCCTGCCCTGAAATTACAGAGGCTCAAAGGATCATGAGAAATGTAGTATCAGGACTGGAAAAGGATATGCGTTACACATAAACCGATAGTGAGGTTGTGATTCATTTACATGCACAATGCATCTGTTGTTTTGGGGAGGAAATTGCTGGAGCGCTTCTTTATGGAGTGGAGGACAAAGTCCTGGTTGAGCTGGAAGGAGGAAACCACCTTAGGAAGAAAATAGGCTCTAGGCCTTAAGACAACCTTGTCTTTGTGTAACACCAGGAAATACTATTTACATGATAAAGCCGCTAACTGTGAGGTCCTCTGTGCAGCGGTGATAGCAATAATTCTTAGGACCTGAGTGAGGTCAGACAAGGAATATCCCTAGCCAACCTGGTTCTCTGGTAGGTTGCATCCCAGTCGGTCAATTCTTGCATATTCACAAGATTTGTTCCCACGTTGAAGACCTTCGGGTTGAGGCGATATGTATGGGAGGTTCAGAGAACATGGCTATCTCCATATTGTAATTACGAAAGCTAGATGGAGGACATTTGAGTGTGATCACGAGGATCTACTTAACCCTGAGAGATTAAGGGGAGAGAGTAACAACCCAGATCCCGTAAGACTCATCATTCAATTTGGTTTTCCAATGGGGTGAAGTAAGGAAAATCCTTAACAGAAAATTGGCATATTTTGACAAGGTACCCCCTCTTTGCAGAGATTGTTGGCCCACAGCCTATGATAGTGGCCCGGAGGGCGAGAAATTTGAACGATTAGCTGGTGCACTTTGAGTTTCAGAAGAAACTGATAGGCAACTGGCTCTCCAATTTGCCCCCTCTAAGGGAGATGTATTTATGTGGACAATGGCAGATCTGCTGGCAGGTGGAGAGAACAGATGTGTTTGCCAGTGTGGACATTTAAGATTCAGAATTCATCTGCTGGTAAGGGCTAGTTATTGCTGCCCACCAGGGTATTTAAGACTTGTAAAATGTGCCCACTCTGTCCTGAGGAAGCTCCTGATGATTGGTAAGTGAAATATGTCAATATAAGGTCATCATGCCCAGAAGTCTCTGCGCGCAAGCACGCTCCCATCTGAACCCGTCAGGTACCATAGCGGATATGGGCAGCATATCACAGGAGCAGTAGGCACCTGCAATCATGCAAGCAAGCCAGCACTAGCTCTACTGACATCCGTTGGACAGGCCATTGGATTGACTACAGTAGATGGACTGCCCTGGCCAGATTACTTTGGATTGGTGAGCTTTACCAAGTACGCTGGTGTCCCACTTGGACTTATAGAGGCACTAGGCACTATATGCTCTCGCTAAGGCTGCTACTGCTTCATTGCTTTGGATTTGCTCATTCGTGTACTGCTGATGCCCTATCACGTCACCTGCTGTGTGCTTTTCTTGGCTGTTTCTACCAGTATATTGTCTAACCTATGAAACAGTGGAGACTTGATATGTGGATTAACTCATCTCTCCAGCTGCTCATCAGTGTTTACCTGCTGTGAACTTTAACTTGTAGGCAGAGTAAGTATTCATGCATGCAGGTGCTAAGTACTGCCTCACAGTGGGCGTATATTATACTCTGATATTGAGCTTTAGGCGGGTAGAAGTAAGTAACATCCAGAGGTGTCCCAGGGAAAGTTGTGAAGACAGGTGTCATACTAGCTCAGTGAGCCTTGGACAATATTGTTATCCATGAATGTGGGGTGTCCTCCCCAGGCCCCCCTGTTTTACTCTGACCTCCTCTGGATGTTTCTTCTGGTCTGATCACATGACAAGCTATTGCTTGACCCTGGTGGCATGACTGGATGGTAAGCCTGGTGTGAGCAGCTGCTTCTGATCCAATTGACAAAGTTGTCATTTCAATTTGTGGAAAGGTGAAGGTGTCTTTTATACATTTTTGTACTGAGTTTCATATTTGGTAATAAAGCATTTTTTCAAAACAGTATGATCCTTTGAAGTAACCACCTTTTTGGGTTCCTGTCAGCCCAATTGTTTTGTATTTAAATGTTTTGGGTTACTTGGGTTGCACCAACATATCATGGTGTGTCAGCGGACATTTTATCACGGTAAGCTTGAGTTACCAATAGCTATAGGGAAGGTCTCTTCGTTTTTTTTATTTATAATGGTTTGAAAGTAATATCCCTAATAGGTTCCAAGGTTGGCCTCTGAAGAGCTCAAAGAGCCAGGATAAGGTCTCACTGAGTCACAGGGGAATGTACAGGGGAATGAGAGGGAATGACAGGCCAATGGTCTCTGAAACAGAACGACTAAGGCCAGGTTTTGCCGCTTGATGGTACTCAAGGTCAGATGCTGATCTAGACCAGCCTGAAGGAAGAACAGAATACAAAGTATTTCTTTAGATGAAATGTCCTGGTCTTGCACCATGTAAAAAGGTTTTCTAGGTGTAATGGTATGATTTATGGAAGTTGACTCTCTGGCCTTCAAGAGGGTAGGGATGACTAAGTTCTCCCCTTAGGGTCTAGGATTCAACAGACATACCATTAAATCAGTGAATGAGAAGAAGAGAGGACAGGACTGACTCTTGGAAAATAATGATCAGAAAGGACCACATACAGTCTGCCAGGAATCTAAATATGTCTAAGTACCACATGTTCCCCTACAAAGGCCCAATGGTCTAAACTTGGTGACATACCTCTCGAGTTTGTAGTTGAATCTGTGCACCAGAAGATCAATGTCCAGTGTACCCCCACCAGAGGTAAGGGGCTTGGAACTATGTTCTCCTTATCCAGTTTTGTGAAATAGAGAGGTAGAGAGCAAAGTTGAAGCACCCAATTTGCCTGAATCCAGGCGTTTGAGACGCTGACACCTGAGGGAATCTGCCTACTGATTTTCCACACCTGGTATGTGGACAGAGAACAGGACTGGAACATGCTGTTATGCTTAAGCAAGGATCAAGTCCACTTTATTTGAGCTGCATGACTTCTGGTGCCTTCTTTATGGTTGCCATTGTATGCCTGGATTCTTGTTGGGAAGCCTCACAGCTGAGAGGTCCAGTGTTGAAGGGAAAACTGAAACATCCTGAGCTCCAGAATGTTGATTGCAAGATGGACTTTTCTCAATGACTACAGCCACTGCATTGAAAAGGCATATAGGATCCTCGTCAGCCCAATAGGCTGGAATCCATCATGAGAACTTTCATGTTTTTTGGGGGAAAGGGTTTTCCTGGCTGTGTTTCAAAGAGCATTTCAAAATTAGACTTGAAGCTGGAGGCCTGAGAGGGAAGAAAGAATCTTTACTCAGGAGTAGAAGGTCTACCTGCAGAAATATGAGAGTTGTCTGGAGAGTTCTCTTAACCCCTGTGTTTGCCTTGATGTGCTTGTCCAAGGTGGCACCACGCAGCCATTCTCCCTTGAAGGGCAGCTGCATGAGACATATTCTGCATGGGATTTCTGCTGACCAACATTTGAGCCAAAGAATCCTTCTGCATATGTATAGAAGAGTATACACAAAGCTATTCACACAGCAGCATAAGGCCACAGGTGAAAGCTCCAGGGGTATTGAATGGAGGGATCGATTAAGATAGATCTAGAGTCTCAGACCATGCGTTTAGTCTAGATAGCTAAAGTGTGGGAGACTGTCATGAAAGCATGGTTGCATGGCAAGACCCACTCAGAAAAATAGAGCCTTAAGGAGTGCTTCCAACTTCTTATCCACTGGGTCCCTGAACATGGGATTATCCTCCACAAGGATGTTTAGTGTCTTATTAATGAAAGAAATGGCTGGGTCCACCACAGGGACTCTCTCAAAAGGATAGAGCTATGTAAAATGTTTAGGAGGAGCAAAATGTTAGACAAGGCTCTAGGAGCGAGTAGATTGGGGAAGGTCTTAGCAGATTTGGGCAATTTTAGGGAACTTATGCTTGACACTTTAGGGTGCACAGACACAAGCTGCTCTAACGTTAAACAAGAGAATAGCATGTCAACAGCAATAGCAATATTATCCTCATGGTTGGATAAAATCTCAGCAAAAGGCATCTTATAAAGATTCAATTCCTCAGAAGAAAAGGGTGGATATTCTCCATCTACCTCCTCCTCAGGCAATGTATCAGCCACATAAGCCAAGTCAAGACTTTAAAGGTGAGACTGTAGGGACTCATTTTTGAGTTCTACAATCTGCATCGTCCAAAAGGACTGAGATCCTGCCCATAAAATCAGACATGGTGGCAAAATAATCCTCTCTAGAAAGATAGGAGAAAGCCTGAGTGGCCGAAGGGCTGGCAGAATGCCCAGTGGAAGGCAGGGAATCAGACTGGGTCTGTCTGAACAGAAGGCACTATGTTCCTGTGTACAGAGACTTTCACCTCGCCCCTGGAGGCATGAGCTGGGTCTGAGCAAGTGAAGTCATCTGAATCTGAACCCTTGCCTTGCACTTGCCAACTCCTATGTGTAGTGCAAAATATCCCCCAAGGTGTACTAACATTCTTCACTGCTGTGGAGTAGGAAAGATAAAGGTTTATGTGCCAGGCATTATAGGCTACTGAACCCAGAAAGGTGTCTGAAGATTTGTGTGCATGCCAATAGGAAGAAAATAGCACTAATGAGCAGTGAAACCACTGCAGTGTAGACCATGCAGGTGCAATAGCAGCTGGCTGGGGAAAAAATGGCAACAAATTTAAATGGCTGGTGCTTCCACTCGATGGCTGTAACACACTGTTTAAAGTGTTGCAGTCTGCACTCTGCTGTAGCTAAAGACATAGAAGCACTAACACCCTGGGGCAAAGAACGCGGTAGCTTTCTTCACACTCTGGGCAAGATGTTGGGGGCTAGCCCAATCCTGTCTTTGTTGTCCCCGATGGGCATACCCCCAAAGGAGTCTTCAGGGACAGTGCACTGCTGCTGCTGGTAGACAACAGTCCTGGACCTGTATAGCACCTTGCACCTAACTCAACACAATGTATAATGTGCCAAGGTTAGTGCCCATGCAGGATCCAGTGCCTGAATCAACGTTATAGGACAGTCCCACATCTTCTCTACATAAAAGAGGTACTGTCACTGCAGCTGTTTTATGCCAGTGTACAATCACCTGAAGGTTGCTGCATAGAACTCATGCTTAAAGTCTAAAAATCATGTGTCCTGTACTTTACGACTAAGTAAGAGGGAATATACAGGAGAAAGGGAGGGAGGGAGGGAAATAGGAAGGATGGAAAGAGAATGTAAGGGAAGTAAGGTAAGAAGAGAATAGCGAAAGGACCTTTTTATTGTATCTCTCCTTTTTTCTCTTGTTCTAGCTTTCTTTTCTACAATTCTCCATCTCTCTCCCATTGGTGCCCCACTGCCATTCCTCCCTAGACAAAACCATTTTTCCTTCACTTGCACAACACCATTAACAGTGCATCATGTTACCTAACAAAATATAAGGAGAAAATATGTGTACATGTATTAATGATAACTGGTTGTATTCAAAGAAAACCTCCATAATAGCATTATACTCAACCGCTACCCCCAGCAGATACTGCAACGCATCCCATAACCACTTCCAACATGGACTACCATCCCCATATTGCAAATTCTATCAAAATATAACAATCTTTCTTATTGCAGAAGTGTAAAAATATAGGTATATCATTAAGTAGGGAAGGATGAGATGCACAATCTTCCTGCACCACCAAACTCCGATACATGGAACAATTTATCCTATGGTATTTAGCATCAAAATGAATTACATATACTCATAATATATAATCATCTGGACCTATATACAAGAAATGGCTCAATTTAAGATCAGTTCCTTTATGGTAGGAAACATCTGGGATTTAAGTGCTGGGTTTATCTCAAGAATCAAATAAAGAGGGTAGATACGTAACATAAATCTGGGGAATATTTCACATGATTAAACCCCTGATCTTTGATAGTTAAGCTGTACAAGTTGGCTTGATTAATGTTTTTGTGCAAAGATACTAGAGGAAATAATTAATTTTAATTTGTCTATCTTGAATTCATTGTCTTTCTCAAACCTATCAATAAAACATGAAATACAGGTCTGCCAGGTCTTACACTTATACTTATTTAGCATTCACAACCAGCACTCTGATTATCTGATTGGCTAATGCGTGCTCCACCCCCACCTACTTTAGAAACAATATAAGCAGAGTTAAATAGAGTGGTAAAGACTTAACAAATGGTGATCAACTGCTATTTAGAACTACCTTTAAGTCATTTGCTAAATCTACCACTAGCACATAAAAAAAAAGTGACACTATACCACTTGTACAAAGGTCAGCATACCAACCTGGACCTGGACTTCATGTGCAGACCATAGTCTTGTCTTTGGGATAAAGATATATGGACCCTTATAAAAGATTTTACACTGCTGAGGCTAAAAAAGGCAGGACCTGTTCAGTTTTTATATTGAGTCTGATAAGATCAAACTTTAAATTATAAAACCTGTTTTAGTAGGACCTAAAATTTACTTTATAGGTTTGACATGATATACTCTATGGCTACTGTAGTGCAACTTTAGACCTGAGCAAATGGAAAGAATTACGGTACTTGGCATGTCTGAGACTTGGTAATCATTATACATAACTAGTCAAATTCCACCTCCCTTATTTTGCTCCATACCATAGCCTTCCTTATAGTCTTCATCAAGGAGCTGACAACACAGGAGAAGTTAGAGAAAGAAATAGAAGGCGCTAAAGCAAGCCATGGAATATATGCAGCAAGAAGCCGTGTACACAGGTTTCCCGTGTTTGGACGGGAGGTGGCGATGGAATCAAAATGGACACGGAATCCTTGGCTCACAGGAGGCTTTGCTTCCTCACATCTTCTTCTTATAGTCTTCTCTTCATCTCCCTGATTATGGTTCATAGATGAGTGCTATCCTTGGTATTATAAACCGGAACCTCAGTTCGCGTTACGCTGGCCTTTCTGGCATTGCCGGGAGCGAGGGTCAGTGGATCAGGACGGATCAGGTAGCTGCAAAAAGAATGTGTAGTATAGTATTAAACAGCTATCCCAGCCAACAGATAAATCCTGTCAGTCATTAATGCTATCTAGCAAACAATGCAGCTAAACTACAGACCGAAATATCACCCAAATGGGTTTACACTCATCCACATTCTCTGTTCCCTACTACAACCAGAATTCAAAGAGCACCTCACAGGACCATTGGGATTGTACTTCCCGAAGTTCAATCACATTCAAACTTCAAAAGGCAGGTTTCAATCTGATTGGCGAGATGAAAAAACTCTGGCTATTGGCTAATTCTAGAATGGATAGGTAGGAGCCCATGATTCTTTGAGGAGGGCCCTCTGCAACAAAAGATGAACTTTACCGGTTCACTAAGAGGATAATTTTGTTTGTGAATCAATCGGTGAACCACACCGATCAGTCTAATTCATCCAGGTTCAGACTATCAATTGGTTCCCTGTATTCAACCCAGCTAGCCAGGACAATGACCCTAAAAATAGCATAGATGTTTTTTTTGCACATATTGTTCAAATGTATATGAAGCTACAGAAGGACACCTCTTCAGTGTGCAATCCCTGACTCTAAACGGTGTTTAAATAGTTAAATGACATGTTTACCACCCCCATCGCTCTCTCCATCCTGAAACAATCCCCCTATTTGCCCACAGCAGATGGCAGATGGTGGGAGGAAGAGGAGAAGAAGTCAGCAGCACTGTGGGGTGGGGCAGCATACCAGGGGATTGAAGCTGCAGTAAAAGGGAGGAGTTGGATTGTGGACAGGGGGATGATTGGAGGGGAAAATTACTAGAACTGATCCCCCTGTAGCTCCCCTGCAGCAGCTGAATGCCGGCATGAGGGAAAGAAGAAGAAGCTTGCTGTGCTGCAGGGAGTGCCACAGGGGGATTGTTTTCAGGGATTACCCCCCTCTTGTCTACAACCCCCTTCCTGCTGCTTGTCAGCTGCCTGGGTCCCCAGGTTGTACTGATGAGGACCAGGTCCCATATTGGAGGGACTGTGTTACCTGCTTACCAGGGGCTCTGGTTCCAGTTATCAAGAGAGACAATTTGTTCTAATTACTACCACCTGCTACAGCTGCAGAGAGCTGGCTTGAGAGGGAGGACTCTTTCGTCAGCCACCGAGGGACCACTCAGGACCAGAACTGGAGTCATCGGTGAGAGGCCTCTGGCCACCATCTGGTTTAGATAGCTGAGCACTCCAAAGTAATAGGCCCCCATCGCCAACAAACTCCCTACATTGTCCCACTGGCTAGTGTTTAGGTAGGGCATCTCTGCAGTAGGTAGGGTGTACTGCTATTCCTAAGTAATTCATATTATTGTACTGTGTATAATAAGGTACCTGCATTGCTTAATATTCATTGAAAGCTATTTTCTAAGTAACTTATTCCTTTTTAGGGCTTTGTCTTTAAATAAAGCCTATTCAAAATGTATTACAGGTGTGACAGTGTTCACGGGTTGAGGTAAGGGTGGGTCCTCACAGCTGCAAGGCAGAAGGGACCTAATACAATTCAGTGGATTTCTGGAGGGTGAGCGCTACAATAGCTTCAAAGTACAAAATATGAAACCACAAGATGAAACTCAAGGAGACAAGAAAAAAATTGTCAGGAGAAAAAACAGGAGGCAAAGAGAAGCAGACAAGACATGAAAGATATTCCAAGACCAGATGAGACCATTTTTTTTAAAGCGCTCCTAAAGATACTGAGAAACCTCAGAACATCATGCAAAAGACATAATATTGGAATAGGTAGATGTTACCAGAAATCAGAGAGACGAAAAAAGAAAGACTCAGAAAAGCAAAAGGCAATCTGGAAGAGAAAAAGGTTTTATGTTGTATATAGAGTACCGTACTTTCTTTACAAGTAGATTTTGTCTCTTCTATTAGTTTGAGTAGAGAACGTGCTAAAGGAAACCAGTGAGGCATTTCCATCTGCAAAATGGTACAGCACTCAGTCCCACCTACAGGTGCCACCAATATGGAACCAGAATGGAAGAAATGTCACTTCACTGGCTGCCTTCAGATAATAAATGATTAGAGAATCATCAATGAGAGTTGGTATCCTTCAAAATGGGTAATACAGGGGGGAATGAGGGACCTTTGGCTATGAGAAGGTGAGCTGGTGGTCTGAGCTGTTGGGTTCAGATAAGGCAGAGAATGGCAAATATGTTCATCTATGTAGTTCAGCAATGCTTTAGATCTAAACCATCTACTAAGATGACTAAACTAAGACCTCAGATGCTGCATGACCCAGCCACAAGTAAATAGAGGCTCTTCTGCCCTTCCTTTGGGGAAATTACTACCTGAAACAATGAAATCATTGTATTTTCTTGAAACAGGGTTGGCTGCCATCTGAAGTCTGAATGGAGGATTAGGTAGCTAATGAAACACTGAACCCCAAATGGACATATTAAACCTACCACCAAGCTGCATTATGCTGCATTAATCGTGGGCTCCATGGATGGCCAGCATTTATATTGCAGTCCTTCTTCTGAATAGCCAACTGCATGGTTTCCATCTCCAACTTTAGTAGCTCTAAAGCAGCACCTGGTACACAGCATCACCCAATGATATACTTAGCTAAAACCTAAAAATGAATGGCACAGTGATGAACTAAGAGAAGAATATGAGACTTACACAACATCATTAAGTTCCAGCTTTGTATCCGGAGGAGGATTTATAAGAATATAAGATAGTGAATTGTCTGTATCCATTATGTCCACTACATGAAAGAGAGAAACAGTAGTTAAAAAAATAATAGTAATAATAATAGATAATAAAATATATATATACAGTACAGTATACACACATTAGGAAAAAAAAAAGCTCCTCCTGTCTGTGTCACCCTGCGGTAAGTAGGACAGACTTCATGTTACATAGCTTCCCATAGGTGGGGTCATCCTGTGGTTGGAGGGACAGACTACATAGCTCTTTCCATCCCTGCCACCCTCTGGCAGAAGAGACAGACTTCATATTCATTGCTCCTCCATCTCTGTGTCATTCTGTAGTGGGAGGACAGACTTCATGTCACATAGCTCCTCCGGTCTGTGTCACCTTATGGTGGGAGGGACAGACTCTCTATCACATAACTCCTTCTGCCCATGTCATCCTGAGGGGGGGAAGGACAGACTTCACGTAACATAGTTCCTCCTGGGTGGTATCACCCTGTGATGGGAGGGACAGACTTCACGTGACATAGTTCCTCCTGGGTGGAATCACCCTGTGGTGGGAGGGACAGACTTCATATCACATAGCTCCTCCTGTCTGTGTCACCTTGTGGTTGGAGGAACAGACTCTCCATCACATAACTCCTTCTGCCCATGTCACCCTGTTGGGGGGAGAACCAGACTTCACATGACATAGTTCCTCCTGGGTGGTATCACCCTGTGGTGGGGGGACAGACTTCACGTGACATAGTTCCTCCTGGGTGGTATCACTCTGTGATGGGAGGGACAGACTTCACGTGACATAGTTCCTCCTGGGTGGCATCACCCTGTGGTGGGAGGGACAGACTTCATATCACATAGCTCCTCCTGTCTGTGTGACCTTGTGGTTGGAGGAACAGACTCTCCATCACATAACTCCTTCTGCCCATGTCACCTTGTTGGGGGGAGAACCAGACTTCACGTGACATAGTTCCTCCTGGGTGGTATCACCCTGTGGTGGGGGGACAGACTTCACGTGACATAGTTCCTCCTGGGTGGTATCACCCTGTGGTGGGGGGGACAGACTTCATGTCACATAGTTCCTCCTGGGTGGTATCACCCTGTGGTGGGAGAGACAGAATTCATGTCACATAGTTCCTCCTGGGTGGTGTCACCCTGTGGTGGGAGGGACAGACTTTATATCACATAGCTCCTCCTGTCTGTGTCACCTTGTGGTTGGAGGAACAGACTCTCCATCACATAACTCCTTCTGCCCATGTCACCCTGTTGGGGGGAGAACCAGACTTCACGTGACATAGTTCCTCCTGGGTGGTATCACCCTGTGGTGGGGGGACAGACTTCACGTGACATAGTTCCTCCTGGGTGGTATCACTCTGTGATGGGAGGGACAGACTTCACGTGACATAGTTCCTCCTGGGTGGTATCACCCTGTGGTGGGAGGGACAGACTTCATATCACATAGCTCCTCCTGTCTGTGTCACCTTGTGGTTGGAGGAACAGACTCTCCATCACATAACTCCTTCTGCCCATGTCACCTTGTTGGGGGGAGAACCAGACTTCACGTGACATAGTTCCTCCTGGGTGGTATCACCCTGTGGTGGGGGGACAGACTTCACGTGACATAGTTCCTCCTGGGTGGTATCACCCTGTGGTGGGGGGGACAGACTTCATGTCACATAGTTCCTCCTGGGTGGTATCACCCTGTGGTGGGAGAGACAGAATTCATGTCACATAGTTCCTCCTGGGTGGTGTCACCCTGTGGTGGGAGGGACAGACTCCATGTCACATAGCTCCTCCTGTCACCCTGTGGTAGGAGGGATAGGCTATATGTTACTCAGATCTATCCTGTATGTGAAAAACTGATCATACGTGTTATCATCTGACTGTACAGTCCTTCTTTAACTACTCGCGTACATACCGCCATATGTCTAAAAATGCTGCAGGAGTGGTTGCTCATTTTCATTTTCAAATAACATTGCAAAAATCATTCAGTGCACCCATTAATAGCTCTGAACCAAGCTATCATTGGATGGCTTAGATCACATACAGTATACAGCACACAGAGCTGATCCGAGTGGCTCTCTACCTTGTGATCACAGTGATCACAAATATAAACAGACTAGCATTTACATTATAACCCCCCCCATAGGCAGGAACAGTCTCTTTTTTCCACTACAGGTGGCACTCATCTGCAGCAGCAATGCAGCAGAAGAGAACATGGTTTCCCTATGGTTTTCTGGGTCACTGGGACAGTGATTCAGTTGAAAACCGACGGCCTATGTGACTCTGGCCATTTTTGGTCAGGCAGAGCCTATTTAAGACCCTGCCTCCTGGGTTTGGCACACATTTTGTATGTGGACAGCATAGAAACAGGTTGCACGTCTGTAAGGGAATCTGATATCGGCAGGGAAAGGTTCCAGACAACAATGGAAAGTGAAGGGACACGCCACTCTCGGAAGTCTCCCCGCTAGTGCTTGGACGGCCAGGCCGCATTCTCCCCCTCAAGACAGACGCTGTCATCTCAGCTGAGATTTGCTCTGCTACACGCTGTGACAATTGTGAGTGTTCCCGGTTGGCCTGACTTCTGCCAGATTGTTTGAACTGTTTATCTTTGGTTAATACAAGTTCTCCATTACTTATGGAGTATGTGTTAATGCTGCTGCACCCACCCACACCCTTCCTATTACAATGGAGAAAGGGTAGGAAAGAGGAACTAATAAATGAACAAGTCAATAATTCATTAGTAGAAAATCAAAGGCAGCAACATTCAGAGTTTCATTTGATAGTGGGATCATTTTAACCCTTTTGCCACCCTCCTTTTCTGTACATCTGATCTCCATTGTGTCTCTGAAGTGGCCCTTTATTAACCCCTTCACCTCCCTCTATTCTGCACATCTGAAAATGAACCCCTTCACTGCCATCCTCCCATTGTATATGCCCTGTACATTAACCCCTTCACCTATTCCTCCCTCTGTGCATGACCTGTATGCATTGTATCAAGTGCACCATTATCAAACTCCATGTTTTAATACCAGCATGTTTCCACATTTTCAGAAAGTTGTGGAAAAAAACAAGATTCCATTGGAGTGTCTACTTTTCAAAAAAGGGAAATTTGGGACATTTTTGTACTGTTTTGTCATTTTGTATTTGATATGTTTTATAATAGAAAGTAAGGGGAACATTTTTTTTGGTCTTTTTTTTATATAATAAAAATATAACATTGGCTATTAAATATTACTAATAGAAAGCTCTATCTGTCTTAACAAAATTGTTTTAAAATTATTTTGTTACAGCGTTGCACGACTGAGTATTTGTCAGTCAAACCCTCACAACACAGGAAAATGGCCTGGTAATGAAGGTGGTAATACAGCTTAGTATTAATGTGTTACTAAACCCAGGACCCTGCATTCACTATATATGGTCTCCCAAAGTACACAGAACATAGTAATGCAATTATTTTAGTAATTATAAAGTGCTAAATACCTTTTTCCATCAGCAGTATACAGTAAACCACCGCTCCATTGCGGTTCAGTTTTTGCGGTTCCGGTATATTGCGTTTTTTTTCTGTAATGTTATTTTACTATATAAATCATTAAAAATGTAATATTTTTGTGTTTTCCATAGCTCTTGCTCTGTCTCTAAGTATCTTTTATGTGTTTAAATGAGTTTCTATTGTTTTAAAAGTGTGTTTAAAGACCTCAAAATGCTTTTACACGTACAGTGACAGTAAAAAAAACATGCCTACAGTGTATTTTAATAGGGTTTTTCTATTTCGCGGATTTTCACTTTTCGCGGGTGGGTCCAGAACGTAACCCCCGCGATGGAAGGGGGTTTACTGTATAGCAGTCTTGTGACTTCTATCAGTGTCCGGCCGAGTACTGGTTAAAACTTGTAAGAGGAGTTTTTATTCTCCTCTGGCTGTCCCATGAGGCTGCAGGACCCCTTGCCCTCTGTCTAGACAGTGCTTATTGGCCCTGTGCTAATTACATGCACCCTCCAAAAAAAAAAAACTCTGTAGCCTGTGTGTGTCTCTTACTGTATGCTGCTGTGGAAAGGCCCAGATGCTTCATCCTGGTCTTCACCAACGCATTGAGCTCCTGCCGTTCTGACCGCCTGTAGAGGCTCATTCTCTGCTGGCTGATTCTTTCAGAAGCTGATTTCCCAGGTTGCTTTGCTCCTTTACGACTTAGCCTTCTAGCCCATTGCATACTCTTCCGGCGCAGTAATGGGTGATCAGACTGGTCGCTAGAGGTGGAGTTGCGGTGTGGGCCTCGGCTTTGGATTGTGTCTCCCCAACGAGTCTCTCTTGTGTCTTCATAGTCCTCCACACTTATAGAGACCTGTGACTGCAATAATAGAGAAGTTTTGTGTATGAGAGCATTCGTTCACTTTCATAGATCAATTCCTCCATTCATCAAGGCAATGAGCAGCAAGATCAACTCCCAATAAGCCATGCATTCACACAAACAGGGAAGAGCTAAAGTGTATGTAAACCCAAAAGACAACCTTCTCTTATTTGCTTTCTTTAGAATGTAAAAAAAAGGGACATTTATTAACATTTCCTTAGAGAAGAAGAGTTTAATTTTGGGCTCTTTCACACGGCCGTTCAGTATTTTGGCTCCGCTCCGGTCCTTTTTTTTTTTTTTCACGGAGCGGATGACACTTGTGTCATCCGCTCCATATGTCCGCATATAATCCCATCCGTTTGCGGAGGATATACGGACATAATGTAAGTCTATGGGCATTGCGGATGTCAGCGGATGACACCGCTGACATCCGATTTTGCTTCCTTTCCGTTTTTTTAACGGAGGAAAAATAGGGTTCTGTTCCGTTCCAAAAAACGGAACAGAACTGAAAGGACGAAAATCGGATGTCAGCGGATAGTCATCCACTGACATCCGCAATGCCATTGACATACATTATGTCCGTAAATCATCCGCAAAAAAATAGGATGATTTGCGGACATACGGAACGCCCGTGTGAAAGGCCCCTATCAGTATCAGTCCTTATTTGTAAATTTAAAGGGCCAGTTCACCTAAAAGTGATAGTTACAGGTGGAGCCTGGTTTCTTGTATGTCATAATTCATGACACCACCTGGGTATTGTGTGTTTACACCCACCTGTGTGTGTTCCAGCACCTCTGGTTACATTCTCTATTATACAAAAAAAAAATAAGCTTCCAGAGAGAGGGGAAACCCATCATAATGAACACAGTAGATGTGCAGACCTGGAAGCCTAGAGGTCTCTCCAGAAAATGTTCTTCAAGAAATTTATAAAGAACAGAAAGGTGGTATAAAAACCCAACACCAAACTGCTTTATGCAGTGGGGCCAATCCTGAACTGCATGGTAAAATGCTCTTTTGGCTGTAAGTGGTGGAGAAGGGAAAAAACAAATACCTGATTCCTTGCTCCCCTGGCAGCTGGTGAATTTATCTGCTGTCTAAGGCTGGCCATACACTATACAATTTTCTTATTCCATTTCCTTTAGATTTACCTTAAACTATGTAGTGCAAGGGCCTGCCTGACTGCATACAAATTGAAAGTGTTTAGGTTTGACCTAATATTACATGGTTTTGGTAAATCTAAAGGAAAGTTGAACAAGAAAATTGTATAGTGTATGGCCAGCCTAAGGTTCTGAGTTTTGGGTGGGCCTTCACCATCCTCCCATACAATGCAGGGCTGCTGGTCCTGCATTGTATGTGAAGACAAAGCGAAGTAAAGCAGCAATGGAAGGTGGTTGTATGAAGAGAAGAAGCCTGCAGGAGCGAGGAATAAGGTAAGTAATTGTACTTATTCTTTCCCCCTAACCAAGTGAGAATTTAACCAATGCAGTGTATGGGAGACCTACTGCATAGGTACATTTAAAGCGGAGTTCCGGCCACAAAATCGACCTAATCGATTTTGTTGCCATCCGCTTGCTCTTCTTCACCTGAAAAGGAATTGGATAGTTAGGATTATTTATTTATTTTTTACTGACCTTGTAATTGTAGAAAGAAATACTCACCTATTTTCCACTTCCTCCCTCTGTGGCCGCGGCCCGCGCCACCACTTGCGGTTTGCAATGATTCCTGGGAGCTGAACGTCATCGCTCCCAGGAATCAATGCGACGGCACCGGCCCCGCTCGTCACTTCCGGTGCGACGCCGCATTCCATGCTAAACAGCTTCTGGGCATGCCCAGAAGCTGTGTAGGAATGCGGCGCCGCACCGGAAGTGACGAGAGGGGCCGGGGCAGGCGCATTCTGGGAGAAGAAGACACGGAAGAGGACGCAGAAGAGGATCGCGCTGGCTTCAGCTGCCCACAACAGAGATGGCAACGCTGTAGAACAAATTTTATAAGTGAGTATTTCTTCTTGCAGGTAAGTGCGAACCGGGACAGATCAGAGGCTAGCCATTGTGGAATGTACTAGCCCTGACTGTCCCGGGGGTATGTTCATTGAAAAAATGTTTTTGTGGCCGGAACTCCGCTTTAATAACAGCCCTGAGTCAAGCTTTAATTCTCCACCAGCTTAACAAAAACTGAGCTATCTGTTTGGGTGGATTAACCGTTTAACTTTGGTCATGAGGTACCAGTTAGTTTTTTTCCCATTCATCAGGCAGGGGCAATGGAGCAGATGGGCTTGACGTATTTCCTCCGTTGCATTCTACAAATGGATATACAAATAATATTTCATATCAGTCACAAAGTATATGTGGCACTGCCCCTTAGAGGACTGCCCTAGAGCACTCCACTTGAGCATTAGAACACATTTTCAGAAATTTTCTTCGGTCCTGGCCATTAGCAACCATTCCAGTAACCCAGGGCGATATCCTGGACGAGCCCCCAAATGTAGCACTGCCCCCTAGAGGACTGCTAAGAATACACTTTCTGGATTCCCCTGGGTTACCCTTAGCAACTGATAGCAGATAAACAGCAATGAAAGTCCTTGGCTCAGTCAATAATCAATCCAGGGGATATTATTTTTGTGTTTTTATTGGATAGAAGAAGGGATGAGTGGGATACTCCAACTATTAACTATTGACAGTCTTGAGGACAGCTAACTGTAGAATGCTGCAAGGCCGCTGCTTCACCTTGCCACTGAAGTGAAGATACTTTAAAGGTTCCTGCTTGTTTATTCTCTTGAGGGTTCTAACTTGGCACCCCCTTTACTCTCACTGCCTGTGTGCTGACACCCATCAGCTGACTCTAGCCTCTGGAGTGGTCCCCTGGGCAAGTTGTTCTGTACTCACAGACACTGTTTTTCCAACTACACTAGGGGAGTTGCCTCCAACTCCCCTAGTCAGCTTCCACTGGACCTCTGGCTTCAGCCACACTTTCTGGTTCACTAGGCCGACTGCCTGTGACCACCTTCCACAGCTTCAGAAGAGGAGACAGCTGTCACCCTCCTTCTGGGACTTGGCTTCCCGCCCAAAGACACCCTGCCACATGTGTCCTTGGCTTTTATAGCATATCCCAGGATGCACCACTTGTCTGTACCAACCCACTGTGACAGCTACAAAAGCCTGTGTGTCACTGGCTGTGTTTCTTCCACTGTCCAACAGGCCTCCCTATTGGACACAGTGGGGACACTCCCTCAGCCCAGGTGAATCACACATCAGACACACTGAACAGGCCCAACTAGTGATAATGCTCTCGTGATAAGCAGAGTGCAGCTATGTTTTACCTGCTGCTCTCCTGATAGGCAGGCAGAGCCAAAACTACTCTCCCTACCTAGCACCTATCTAGGAGGGTGCTACAGATATTTAAAAAAATCACATGATATTCACTCAAAAGATAACTGTTAAAAAAAATTATATAAAACATTACATATATAAATAAAAAATGATCTATAAATAAAGACAAAACCAAACATAAAATCACCAGATTAGATTGAGAAACTCATAATTAATGTGCAGTCCACTAGAGGGAGTTAGTGTTTTACTCAAAATGATTCAAATGTAGAAATTCATTGAGTTAAATACAAGCTCCCTCTAATCAGGAGTTCCCTAATCCGATCGTGATTTTATGCTTGATAGTGAGATGAGTTTTCAAATGTAACCATATTACTAATATTATGCTTGCTGTCTATCCTTTTTCTATATACAGTATTTATATTTTGAATTTTTTTATGTGGAATTTTTCTTTTTCTATATATGATTTTTGCTTTTATATAGATACTGTATATATTATCTATCTATCTAGGTAGTAAAATAGATTTTTTTTCTACATTCATTTTTCTAGTGAAGATCATGTGATTTTAGGTTAACCTGATTTTTATCTTATAATTGATATAACGTATTATTTGTACATCCATTTGTTCCTATGCCACAGTGGCACACTCATGAGTTTTTTGCTCATCTTATGCTTCCATCAGTGCTGTATTTTGGCCTAGGCCGACAAGGCTCAGGCCTAGGGCAGCACTTTGCAGGGGGGGCAGCAAAAAAGCTGCCCAAAAGCTACCCCCCCCCCTCCACCTGAGGCACTATTGGCCACTGGTTGCTAGAGCCGCCTCTCTCAACCCATCCTCTCTTTCTCACCCCCCCTCTTCTCTCTCTCTCACTCCATTCTCTCTCTCTCACCCCCCCCCCCTCGCTCTCTCATCCTCTCATTGCCCCCCTTCTCTCTCACCCCCCCTCTCTCTCTCATCCCTCCTCTCTCTCTCTCATCCCCCCTCTCTCTCTCATCCCCCCTCTCTCTCACCACTCCCTCTCTCTCTCTCTCTCTCTCTCTCTCTTTCACCTCTCTCTCTCTCTCTCACTCCCTCTCTCTCTCTCTCTCTCTCTCTCTCTCTCTCTCTCTCTCTCTCTCTCACCCCTCCCTCTCTCACCCCCCCTCTCTCTCTCATCCCTCCTCTCTCTCTCTCTCTCTCTCATCCCCCCCTCTCTCCCTCTCTCATCCCCCCCTCTCTCTCACCACTCCCTCTCTCTCTCTCTCTCTCACCCCTCCCTCTCTCTCTCTCTCTCTCTCTCTCTCTCACTCCCTCTCTCTCTCTCTCTCTCACCCCTCCCTCTCTCACCCCTCCCTCTCTCTCATCCCCCCTCAACCACCCCCCTCTCTCTATTCCACCCCCTTGTGAGATCTCAGGGGTTCATGCTGGGACTTGTATTCCTTACATTTTGGAGGGAGTCACATCTGTTAAAAATTAGTGGGGCAAATTTACATAGGAGGGGGAGGGGGGCACCCAATTTTAGTTTTGCCTAGGGTAGCACAAAACCAAAATACACCACTGGCTTCCATATATGATTTATACACGTTTTACTATTCATGTATATATTTGTATTATAGCCATGGTTCATTGGCCATTTCTTTTCTGCTAGTTGTGACTTTGTTATCAAGAATAAAGGATATATGGGCTTTAATTCATCTTTTGGAACACACAGGCAGCAATTAAAAAAAATTACAGGGGTTTGAACTCTTCCTCATTCAATCAAGCTAAAAAAAGGATGCTTTAGAAATACTTTGGGGCTTATTCATAAAGCAGTGAATTTTCACCAAACATTCTCTGCAGGTGAACCTTACATGTGCATGGCAGTGATGCACCACCAGTAGATGTTTGATTAGGGTCATATTCATTGCTTTATAAATGTCCCCCTTTACATGCACAACTGCAATTTTAAATGCATTTGGGGTTCTGCTGCTGGCAGGGCCCAAAGTATACCTCTGAAACTGGCAGCATGTGGGTTTCAGTCCGAAAAATGCCGATAGGTATGTCCCCAGTAGTGGAGCAGAGCTTCTGATACAGCCGACCATAGCTACGAATCCAGAGGTCCTCCTCTGTCACCTGCAGCTGTGAACAAGCAGTGCCATATACTGTTACTACAGTAGATTACCCATTTCAAAAACAGAGGGCGTAATATCACAAGCAGGAGAGAATCACAGTGTTCACCATATGCAAGCTTCTCTAGTTTTGTTGAAAAAAACAATCCCCACCACAGTAGTTTTAAAAACTTGCACTGATTTATATCAAGCTTTTTTACAGAGCCGTACTTACTTCTGTTCTCAAGATATTAAAAAAAAGGTAGATCCAATGGACCTGCTGTATGGTTTCCAGTTAACACAAAGTGGGCAATTGCTCTTCTACTGTTATCACATTAACTCTGCTTGAATTAGAGAGCTTGCTACACCCCTAAAACATTGCAACGCGCTTCTCATTTTTTGGCCTAAAAGTGTTACGTAATTTTGCATTAGATATGTTCCAGATCTAATATGATGCATGCTTGTTTTTTATTATTATATAGTAGTTATTTATACACTTTGTGTGTGCTCCCATATTGTATGATTACCAATTGTTGACTGGTTCTCTTTAAAGCTCTATGCAAGGAGATAAATACATGGTAAAAATACATCCTGTTTATAGAAAATAGTTTAGCAACTGTTAAAGCTGAACACCAGGCACGATCTTAAAGCGGAGTTCCACCCTGGATTTGTTTTTTTTTTTTTTAATACCCCCGGGACAGTCAGGGCTAGTGCATTCCACAATGGCTAGCCTCTGATCTGTCCCGGGTTGCACTTACCTGCAAGACGAAATACTTACCTTGCAAACGTCTTGTCCAGCGCTGCCATCTCAGATGTGGGCAGCTTGAAGCCAGCGCGTCCTCTTCGGCGTCTTCTTCCGCCTTCTGTGGTCCCACGATGCTCTGCGCCGGCCCCGACGTCACTTCCGGGTCGCGCGCGTCGCCCCTCCACAGCTTCTGGGCATGCCCAGAAGCTGTTTAGAAGGGGATGACGCGCGCGACCCGGAACTGACGTCGGGGCCGGTGCAGGCGCAATGATTCCTGGGAGCTATGACGTCCAGCTCCCAGGAATCATTGCAGAGCCAGGAAGTGACGACGGGCCGCGGCCGAGGAAGGAGGAAGAAGGAAGTAAGGTAAGTATATTTTGTTCGCTACGAGGTAAGTAAAAAAAAAAAAAATATGCGATTATCCATTTCTTTTTCAGGTGACCCGGAGCGAGAAGATGGAGGTAAGTATAAAAATAGGGTGGAACTCCACTTTAAAGTGATTGAACAGTCTTGTTTTTGTTTGTTAAATAACAAACATGTTATACTTACCTCCTCTGGGCAGTTAGTTTTGCACAGAGCAGCCCAGATCCTCCTCTTCTCAGGTCCCTCTTCGGCGCTCCTGGCCCCTCCCTCCTGTTGAGTGTCCCCCACAACAAGCAGCTCCCAGGGGGGCACCGGAGCAAAGTCACAACTCCCTGTGTCCATTCAGACACGGAGCCGTGAGCTGACCCCGCCCCCTCTGTCTCGTGATTGCCTAAATTATTTTGATTGACAGCAGTGGGAGCCAATAGTGCCGTGCTGCCAATGAGGAGAGGAGTCCAAGGCAGCTTAGAGAATCCTGCAACATCGCTGGATAAAGACGGGCTCAGGTAAGTATTAGGGAGCTGAAGGGGGCTGCTGCACACAGAAGGTTTTTTTATCTTAATGCATAGAATGTATTAGGGATAAAAAAAAAAACTTCTGCCTTTACAATCCCTTTAATTGCAAACTTACATTGGTCCAGCTTGGCACAATATAAATATTCATATCTCATACCTGATGAACTGCTGGTGTGCCATGAACAAAGTATTCATACCCCTTAAAACAGGGATACTCAAACTTCGGCTCTCCAGCTGTTGCGGAACTACACATCCCATGAGGCATTGTAAAACTCTGACATTCACAGACATGACTGGGCATGATGGGAATTGTAGTTCCTGAACAACTGGAGGGCCATAGTTTGAAGACCCCTGCCTTTAAATTTTCCACATTTTGTCATGTTACAACCAAAAACGTAATGTATTTTATTGGGATTTTATGTGATAGACCGACACAAAGTGGCACATAATTGTGAAGTGGTAGCAAAATGAGAAATGGTTTTCACATTTTTTTACAAATAATTCTGTGAAAAGTCTGGTGTGGATTTGTATTCAGCCCCCCTGAGCCAATACTTTGTAGAACCACCTTTCGCTGCAATTACAGCTGCAAGTCTTTTTGGGGATGTCTTTACCAGCTTTGCACATCTAGAGAGTGAAATTTTTACCATTCTTCATTGCAAAATAGCTCAAGCTCTGTCAGATTGGATGGAGAGCGTCTGTGAATAGCAATTTTCAAGTCTTGTCACAGATTCTCAATTGAATTTAGATTGGGCCATTCTAACACATGAATATGCTTTGATCTAAACCATTCCATTGTAGCTCTGGCTGAATGTTTAGGGTCGTTGTCCTGCTGGAAGGTGAACCTCCACCCCAGTCTCAAGTCTTTTGCAGACTCTAACAGGTTTTCTTCTAAGATTGCCCTGTATTTGGCTCCATCCATCTTCCCATCAACTCTGGCCAGCTTCCCTGTCCCTGCTGAAGAAAAACATCTCCACACCATGATGCTGCCACCACCATCTTTCACGGTGAGGATGGTGTGTTCAGAGTGATGTGCAGTGGTGATTCTGCCACACATAGCATTTTGCTTTTAAGTAAAAAAGTTCAATTTTGGTCTCATCTGACCAGACCACCTTCTTCCACATGTTTGCTGTGTCCCCCACATGGATTCTCACAAACTGCAAACGGGGCATCTTATGGCTTTCTTTCAACAATGGCTTTCTTCTTGTCACTCTACCATAAAGGCCAGATTTGTGGAGAGCACAACTAATAGTTGCCCTTTGGAAAGATTCTCTCACCTGAGCTGTGGATCTCTGCAGCTCCTCCAGAGTTACCAGGGGCCTCTTGGCTGCTTCTCTGATGAATGCTCTCCTTGTCCGGCCTGTCAATTTAGGTGGACGGCCATGTCTTGGTAGGTTTGCAGTTGTGCCATACTCTTTCCATTTTCAGATGATGGATTGAACAGTGCTCCATGAGATGTTCAAAGCTTGGGATATTTTTTTAGAACATAACCCTGCTTAAAACTTCTCCACAACTTAATCCCTGACCTGTCTGGTGTGTTTCTTGGCCTTCATGATGCTGTTTGTTCACTAAGGTTCTCTAACAAACCTCTAAAGGCCTCACAGAACAGCTGTATTTATACTAAGATTAAATTACACACAGGTGGACTCTATTTACTATTTAGGTGACTTCTGAAGGCAATTGGTTCTACTAGTTTTTAGTTAAGGGTATCAGAGTAAAGGGGGTTGAAAACAAATGAACGTCACACCATTTCAGATATTTATTTAACCACTTATGACGTCCCTGGGTGGACGTCATATGACGACGGTAAACTTTGCGGTAGTGTACCGGGATGATGCTTCTAGCTAGAGGCATCATCCTGGTACCGTGGTTTAGAGCCGACGGTTGGCTTTCCGTCGGTAACGACCGATGCGGCTCGGGAGCCGCTCGATCGTTACCCGGGGGTGGGAGGGGACGCCCTCCCACCGCCTTCCGTGGCTTTTACCCCCGAGCCGTCCGCCGGCTGGATGGAGTCCCGATCAATGCCGGAAACGGCTTTGATCGGGTCTCCGATGACGTAACCCGGAGGCGGCGTCCATGACGTCACTTCCGGGTTACTGTGCTGCAAAAGGCGGCAAATTTGAAAAACTGCTGTATGCAAAAACGCCGTTTTCTGCGTTTTGCATACAGGGAAGTGTAGTGGAGGGGTCTAGGGTCTTTTAGACCCTCGATCCCTCCATAAAGTGTACCTGTCACTGCATATTGCTGTCACAAGGGATGTTTACATTGCTTGTGACAGCAATAAAAGTGATCAGATTTTTATTTTTTTTTTTTAAAACTGTAATTAAGTTAAAAAAATAAATAAAATAAATGGGAAAAAAAATAAAATTTAGCCACCCCCGTCACCGTTAGCTCGCGCACAAAAAAAACGTATACGGAAGTCGAGCCGCAAATTAAATCGCTGTTCAAACCACACGTGAGGTATTGCCGCGATCGCCAGAGCGTGAGCAATAATTTAAAAAAAAGAGCTACACTCTAACTCTAAACTGGTAGCCGTTAAATAAATTTAAAGCGTCGCCTATTGAGATCTCTATTGACCGTAGTTTGTCGCCATCCCACGGGGGGGGGCGCAATTTTAAACCGTAACATGTTGGGTATCTATTTACTCGGCGTGACATCATCTTTCACAATATAGAAAAAAGATGGGCTAACTTTACTGTTTAGTATTTTTTAAATGCAGTGAAATGTGATTTTTCAAAATTTTTCCCCAAAAAATGGCGTTTTAAAGACCGCTGCGCAAATACCACGTGACAAAAAATATTGCAATGACCGACATTTTATTCTCCAGAGTCTTTGCTAAAAAAATATATATAATGTTTGGGGGTTCTAAGTAGGGCTGCAACTAACGATTATTTTCATAATCGATTAGTTGGCCGATTATTGCTTCGATTAATCGACTAATCGGATAAAAACCTAAAAAAAAAAAAAAAAAGTGTATAATTTAGTTAATATTCTTGAATATCTATATGTAGTGGTAAATATAAATAGCCAGCTATATAGTTGGATATTTAATCCACTCTGAAACAGATATATGTATTATTAGAGGTTTAAATGTGGTACATATCAGACTCCGAGATCAATATTTTTAAAAGACCTAAAACACTGTTTTGCAAATTTTCAGACCGGATTGGTATATAATATTTATGATAGACTCCCTTATTAATAGGCAGGTAGCTGGATACAAGCTGCCTGCGCCTGCTGTCACTTATGCTGGCCATACACAAACTACATTTTTTTTTAGAAAATTTTTAAAAACATTCATCCGATTTTTCTAACCATTATTGTATTTGGTGTCCGGTGTCAACCACAGTGACAGGAAAATTTGAAGGAACAGAATAGAAAACTTCTCGATCAAACAAATCTTCAAATAGTGTATGTGGTTTTTGCTCAGAAGTTTTATTCATTTTAAAATTTATTGTTAAAAGCAAGTGGAATTTTCAAACAACACTCGTCCATTCAACAAATATACAAATCATTTTTGAACAAATATAGATGCAAATATTTTTGTCCAAAAATCCAATACATGTATGAGCAGCAGAAGACCTTTAGTAGCAGCAGCATGCTTTTTTTTGTTTTTCATGTGTATGTATATAAAAAAAATATGCCCAGAAGTCGGATATGCCGGATATTTTAACTGGGAGTCAAACATGAAGGTATACGAAGGGTGGAGGGGGGAAAATATCATTTATATATTAAATTAGTACTAAAAGCTGAGACTTTTTTTTTTTTCATGGATATAATAATTTTAAATATAATGCACAATACTAGTAAACTTTTACTCTAAATGTAATTGTAATGCCTTATATCACCTCCAGTCTATTGGCCTCCACCTTCTCTGGGTTCAGATGCTCATCTACCCTGCACAGAGCCCTTAAAGTGATTGTAAACGCTGGATTTTTTTCTTTTTAACAACAATCTTGTCATACTTATCCTCTCTGTGTAATGATTTTTCACAGAGCAGCACTGATTCTCCTCTTCTGGCTTCTCCCGCCTTCAAAGTGCCCCTATAGGAAGCAGCAAAGTATAGTACTGTACAGAGTGTCCCTATAGCAAGGTTAAAAAACCTCTGCCTTTTAGAACCACTTGGTTCCTTCTCTTGCCCAGGACTACATTTCCCATGAGGCATTGCTCCTCACACATTCACAAGTTCTCTGTCATCTACTGACATGTATGGATGGTTTACTGAGCTGTATGTGTGTTGCACTGTATTTTCTGATATGTAAACAAATAATGCATTCTGTATGCAGGACAACTAATCAGCTGACCGATTAATCGATTACGAAAATAGTTGACAACTATTTTCATAATCGATTAGTTGACGATGATAATCGATTAATCGATTAGTTGTTTCAGCCCTAGTTCTAAGTAGTTTTCTAGGAAAAAATACTGATTTTAACTTGTAAACAAAAAGTGTCCGAAATAGGGCTGGGGCTTAAGTGGTTAAAAAAAAAAATTGAAAACCATTTATCATTTTCCTTCCACTTCACAATTATGTGCCACTTTGTGTTGGTCTGTCACATAAAAACCCAATAAAGTACATTTACGTTTTTGGTTGTAACATGACAAAATGTGGAAAATTTCAAGGGGTATGAATACTTTTCAAAATACTGAAGTAGTCAGTACTGCTACAGTGATCACTGTAATCTTCTTGATCTTGTGCCAAGTGGCTTTCCCTTTGCATATTGACTACAGGGGTTCCCTTGCTTGACACTGCCACCATTTACAGAATACCTTGTTTTTATAATAAATACTAGATGTTCTATAATTGGATGAGGTAGAGATGAGGGGCATTGAGGTCACAATCTCCGCCTAGTCCCATCAGAGAACACCTATTCTTTAAAAAAAAAAATACAAGGCGGTCTGTAAATGGAAGCAATGCAAAGTGATCATCCTCTTGTGGTCAGCGTGCAGTGGGTCTTGAGATCCAGACACCCATGCTAGATAGCACAGCCAGATCCTTGTCCTCCACTACAGCAGCATCAATTAGGAACACAATACAGCCTCCTGATTGGGCAATGAAGGGGCATGGGCAGAGTTACTGTATCTCCCCTGTTTACCGTTCTCCCTCCTCTTGTGAGCATGTGCCCTGTGTATATGTAGCACTACTCCCACAGAAGCTGCTGAGTGTGGATCCCGCTGGGTTACCGCTAGCAACAGTAGTACCTTTAAGCATGTTTCCCAAGTGTGAATACCTCACAAGAACCAGTCCAGTTTCTTTGGGTTTTTAGGTTTATTTGAGAACTTGGATAGGAGAAGGGATGAGTGGGATACTCCAACAACTGAACTATGCACAAATAGGCAGGGACTCTACAAAAATGCTGCTTGATGCTGGTTAATGCTTACTGACGCTGATTAGCGCTGTCTGACGCTGGTCACGGCTAGGCCGCTTACTATGACTTCACCTCTGACTGTGGAAAAGTCCTTGAGCCCCCTGAGGTACTCCTTCCTAGGGTAGCTGACTTGTAGTGCAATCTGTATCGCTGAACACTTCAGGGCCCTTCCCGGCGCCCCCTTTAATCCCCAAACTTCAGGGCTTTAGTACTTGGCACCCCCTTTACTGTACTCTCCTGGTTAGCTGGCTAGCACCAGAGCACCCCTTTTTTCTTCAGACTTTCTGGATACACCGCCCATTCCTGTGACGGCCACCTGTGTAGTCTTGTTGTGGCCCACTGGCCTAAAGACAGTTCCACTGAACTGTGCAATATTTGTAATCCAGGGATCCCGGCCCGATGGCCCAAAGGATCCATAAACAGAAGTTCTCCTTTATGACTCTGGCCCGATGGCCCAAGGGGTCTGTGAAACAATGAATTTGCAAAGATGGTGAACAGGGGTACAAGTCCCAACAACAAACAATTTTTTTAATTCACCATTATATGTTTTCCTCACAGGCTAGCCAGCCTCTCTTCTCTCTTTCTTTTTTTCGATGTAATACTCCTGGTGGGGGACCCTTACCAGGTTCCCCTGACTGTCCCGGACACGGATTGACCAGGCCTGACCAGATCTGTCTGGGCGGCGGACCTCCACTCAATCCACATATATGGACCGCCCGTATAGCCATTGGGTTTTGACTGTAGTAAACTTGTCCCAAAGATCCGCTCTAATTGAGTCCTGAAAGGGCTTAGGAACATATAGGAAGCCCCAAATTGCTTCATTGCACCAAGTCTCTCTTTTAAACTCAATCTCGAGCATGATCTCCCTGGGAGCATATGGGTAGTCATACCCGTATTCCATTGCTATCTTGCGCTGCAGCCACCGCTGCATTCTTGAAAATCTGGGGAGGGTCTTCCTATTTCCTCTCCCAGCTAAGGAGAATGGGGTCTCCTCTCGCCTGATGAGGGAGCTGTAGGCCTTGTTCTGATCCGAGCCCGGGCATAGTTCGCAGGTGGGGTTAGGTCTGGTCTACTTGAATAGGCCTCACAGAACCCCAAATGTTGAGCCAGCTCCCCTCTCCTCACAGACTCCTTGGTCTGTCAGGCGCCTCCACTACATCAGAACCTGGCGGACTGCTTCCAGCCTCAGATCCCCAGTCCCATTCTGTCTCATCCTCAGACCTCCAATTGTCAATTCCCTCTTCAATTGACCCAAACTTGTGTTGGAAGCTGGGAGACCCCAGGCCTCCTCCTCAGTACTCACACTGGCCGAAGGAGTCCCGACTGCCACCGGCCATTTTCTCTTCTTGATCGGGATGGGAGCAGACATCTTTACTTCTGATGCACCTTCGGTGCATCAAGTGGCCACTTCCCGGCCCCCACTACCTGTACACACCCTTTATCTGGCAATCGGGTTCCCGGTTATGCAAGAGCTGAACCACTGCCAGGTTGCATGGCCTCCAGCTGCATCAGTATTCTGAAGACTCCCCTCATGCCTCCGCAGAGGGGCCCCGATTTCATGGCCATCATGACTCGAGTGGTCCCTGTCTCCCCCGACACACACAACTGTCTGGGCTGACCCTCACTCTTCTCTGCCCGCAGCAGCAAATAGCCGCAGTGCCCGCACTGGGTCCATGCTCACACCCGCATGGTCACACTCACACACTGGGGACATACCAGGCCTAAGTGATCCACGTCTCCTCCGGTGCACAGCGGGCACCATCCGCACTCCTGTATCCCACAGGACTGTCGCCTCCGGCTCTTTGGTCTGCTCCCGGGTCTGCCCAGGAGGTTCTCCGCCGATGGGTGAAATAGTTGCGGCTGCGCACCCTTGCTCTCCAGCAAACTCCATATTGTTTCTTCTCACACGTGTCTCCCTCTCAGCCACACCCGAAGGAGGAAGTATTCTATAGACTTCCCTAGTCCCTCCTGAGTGGCTGGGCGCGACCGATGTCTCCACCAATACTCCTTTCTTGGCGGTGGCTCCTCCTGCTAGGCAGAAACTTCTAGCTCGCGCTTTCCCGCGCAGTGCAGTAACTCCTCCAATGCCACACCCTCTCACCTCAGCCGACACAGAAGTTGCTGCAAAGTGGACCATGTTCCTCGCCAGACATGCATCCACTCTTCTTACTTGTAGAAGGGCCCCAGCTGTGCCTCCATCTCCATGAGCCAGCTGTCCCTCTTTGCAAGTCCAGAGAATTGTCCCACTGTCACATGCACGGTCGACAGTCCTCTTCCCAGCACATGTACAAGTAAGCCCCGTCACCATACTGTCTCCGAAGAAAGCTCCACTGCCCTTCCCGGCATGGCCGACTGCTAACTTCACAGTATTGACTCTGTCACTATACAAAATAAATGTCCCGCTGTCGTATGCAAGGTCAACATCATTCCATATAACCTAGACACACACGCGGCCCCTGGCACACCGATTCACATGCCCCTGGCCGCTATTTCCTCCGTCCACACTTGGACCTTTTCCTGTCAGGCAGATATGGTTTTCATTCACAGTCAGAGACCTTTTTCCCACCATCCAATACTTTACAGAGGTGTGCAATTCATAGCTGAGGTGAAAGATTCCCACCATTTTACGGTTCTGACTGGAAATTTTGCGTGGCCGTGGGCAACCTTAAAAGTGCACTTTTATCTTCATTCCACTCTCCCTATCTCCTGTAGAGCAGGCTCCACACTTGGTTTGAACAGTAGAACAAAGTCCTGGACACAAAAATGGAAATTTTCCTGGTTTGGAACGCCCGTGTTACCGGGTGTCGGCGGGCCGTAGTGGAGTGTAATCAGCCCCTCCTGATTTCCTCTCCCCTCTCTGCCTCTTCAGGTTCTTTATGTCTGCCCTTTTCTGCAGTACCTTGCTTTAATCTCTTCTATACCCTTCTAATGGTATGTCACCGGCTGCGAGTGCAGTCCCTCTTATGTTTTCACTTGTTGCTCCTCAACATTTCCCAACAAAGTGCCTTTATATGCACCACTGACTTGAGTACTGGATTACCTCTCTTATTGTGGTACCCGCTATAGCGGTTATTTGTTTTCTCTTACAAAACTGACTCATGTTATATCGAGTTGCTGTTTGCTACTCTATGAATCTATTTTTTAGCCAGGCTCCAATGGACCTGGAGGTTTGCATTTCCTGTATGCACTTATTGATAATGAGTACTATGTACCATGCTTGTCTTCTCTGTATGCTTACTATTGTTTATGTTCCTTCCCATGCTCTGTAAAATTTCTTCCTCTTTCAATAAACTGAGATTGAACTAAAAATGGAGATTTTGAAAATTTTCTTCGGCCGTTGCTGTTAACAACCGGCCCGGTAACCCAGGGCGAAATCCCGGATGAGCCCCCAAATGTAGCACTACTCCCAAGGGAATTAGAATAATAAGGGGAACTAGCGCCTAGGAGTTCCTTGGAAAAAATAGAGAGCCTTCCAAAAATAAGAATAATCTATCAAGAATGCAGCCAATTGTAAGATTCTGGTACCTCTGGTACCCTTAATTTCCATTTCCTTTCAATATGCGTCCCACCTTTCTAATTAGGTGGTACGCATACACCTTTAAGACGGATGACGTCATCGCCGAGCGCCGCTCTGAGCGGCTATTTCAACCGCCGGCGTTCTCTCTCACGTTGTTCGTTCAATGTGCCTGTGCTTATGTGCCTGTGTGTCTACATGCTTACAAGCTTGTCTCGCTGCCGGAACCTCCAGCTATTTGCTTTTACCTGGAACAGACCGGAACCTCGCTACTGATCCCTGTATCTCGCTACCGGATCACTCCCTCACTACTGGACCCCTCTACTACCAACCTTACTAGTGATAAGTACCCCACAGGGGAATCCTCCATAACCTAACTTACACTACCTACCTCTGCACATTAAGGACTGTTACTATCTATGCATACTAATTCTATCATCTGCACTGTTACATAGATTGCTAGCTCTTGAGTCTACTACCATCTATCCTTGCACTGGGTTAGCCTATCCTGTATTTGTCATCTGCTGTCCTTACCACCTGTTACCATACTCGATTACTAACCTATCTGCATTCTACCTAAATACCATCTAATACTCTCCTGAACATTTCTATCAAGTGCTTACCATCTCTGTCACTGTTCACACCTGTCCCTTCAGCACATCACCTTCATACTATCATATACATCCTATCACTCCAGGAACATCTTATTGAGTGTGTGTATATCTGTATGCTGAAGCTGACGGGCCCACAGTGATGAGTCTGGAGAGTTGGATCTGGTTATTCAACACATCTCTACATGACTACTGAGTGGAGATTCTGTAGCTGCAAATCCAGCCTACTACAAAAACGCAGGAGCGTTACACCAATGAACCATAGCAATGCTATGTATGCAATATCAGAAAAAATAATTATTTTTTCTGATACTACTCCCAAGGGAACTGCTGAGTTTGGGTCCACCTGGGTTACCACTAGCAATAGTAGTACCTTTAAGCATGTTTCCCAAGTGTAAATACCTCAGACAAGAGCCAGTCCAGTTTCTTTGGGTTTTTAGGTTTATTTGAGAACTTGGATAGAAGGGATGAGTGGGATACTCCAACAACTGAACTATGCACAAAAAGGCAGGGACTCTACAAAAATGCTGCTTGATGCTGGTTAACGCTTACTGACTCTGATTAGCGCTGTTTGATGCTGGTCACGGCTAGGCCGCTTACTATGACGTCACCTCTGACTGTGGAAAAGTCCTTGAGCCCTTTGAGGTACTCCTTCCTAAGGTAGCTTGTAGTGCAATCTGTATCGCTGAACACTTCAGGGCCCTTCCTGGCGCCCCCTTTAATCCCCAAACTTCAGGGCTTTAGTACTTGGCACCCCTTTTACTGTACTCTCCTGGTTAGCTGGCTCCTGACTGGCTGGCTCCTGAGGATGACGTTGATGCCGGTGTGGAGGACAATCTATGTGGACAGCATTACCCCGGATGCCTGCATACTTAGATGTGCCTGTTTTAATCATCAACCATGTGAGTTGCTAAATGTTTTACCTTCATTAAATGTAACCATATTGCTACACTTAGAGGCACCTTTATTCTCTTTTATACTCACTTGTGACGGCACGCTACTTGTATATCAAGACATCATTTGTATATCAAGTCAAAATTGATAAAAAAAAATGTTTGTTTGTCTTGCAAAACGCTCTCAAACCAAGTTAATCTCAATCCAAGGTTTTACTGTATATATATATATATATATATATATATATATATATATATATATATATATAGAGGTAGCGCAATATATATATATATATATATATATATATATAGAGGTAGAGCAATATATATATATATATTTATATATATATATATATATACAGGTATATATAGATACAAATTATATATATACACATGCTCTGCTCTGTACAAGTTGCAAGCTGTATTGCACAACTTGGGCTGCATTGTACTTTATCCTGGTTAGTAGTAATACAGCTCCTGGTTGTTTTGCACAACTCCTGGATGCACCCAGTACTGAATGGTAGTGGGAATCACCCTACAGTCACTTCTCCACTGAGTGCCTGGATCAAGTACTCACTCAGTCACAGACAAAAATAAGGCCCCCTCACTCCTGTTTTCTTGGCTCTTTATCCAGGGATAGGGATCCATAAACATTCATGCTGCTGGTTCTGCTCTCCCTCCAACTATACTTCTGGAACACCCAGAAGACAAGGAGAAGTGTCAGAAAAGCAGCCTGTGATACACTAAAGCGCAAAAAACAATCAACCCCCCTTTTTTTTATCTACTTCAAATTAATCTGTATCAGGCTTCACGTTGACTTCTGGCCTGAGAATCTTGTATCTAATTATAAAGCTCATTTGAATATTTCTAAGTGATGTTTCGTGATTGCTCATGGGAGAAGAGAAGACAGGATTTGCCCAGGGCTTTGTGTTATCTCCCAGTAATATGTCTCAGTCAGCTGGTGCCATAGTCCAAAGAGACTAAGGGGAGAGCACAGAAACAGCCCCCGCTGTACAGAGCCTCTGCCCACCAGTCATGCCAATAAACACAACGATCAAACTAAATAAAAACTGCCAGCCAAATATCCTCCATTCAGGGGTTGAAGTGAGCTCTTAATTGATTCTGACTCTGCCAAGATGAACGGCTGTGGTTGAAATTTGTAAATCGCTAATGATCAATTGAACAAATATCTGCATGAATTTATTAGAATTCCAATTGATTAGGTGATTTCTTTTAATCGATCGATCACATTTATAACTGATAGATCATATGTTTCTGATTAATACTTTAACTGCAACAATAAATCAATGCGATTGTTAAATCAATCATGATAAACTACATTTGGCCACCTTTATGGTGTTTTTTTTCTGGGTCAGTTACACTGATTGACTTGCACAGAAAGAGAGGAGCAGGGCGCACATTCACTATGCAGTAAGAATTAGCAGGAAGCAGAGCATAGGTATTTAACAGCCCTTAAAATTTCCACTCGCCTGCTTGCATTAGGTGAGTGAAAATAAGCTGAGGGCAAGCGTGGAGCAGGAAATCACAGAGCGGAGAGCCAGTTGGATCACACAGAGAGAGGAAGCAGCCTCAGACCATGACACTTCCACCACCATGCTTGACTGTAGGCAGGACTCACTTGTCTTTGTACTCCTCCCCTGGTTGCTGCCACACATGCTTGACACTATCTGAACCAAATAAGTTTATCTTGGTCTCATCAGACCACAGGACATGGTTCCAGTAATCCATGTCCTTAGTCTGCTTGTCTTCAGCAAACTGTTTGTGGGCTTTCTTGTGCATCATTTTAGAAGAGCCTTCCTTCTGGGATGACAGCCATGCAGACCAATTCGATGCAGTGTGCGGCGTATGGTCTGAGCACTGACAGGCTGACCCCTTCAACCTCTGCAGCAATGCTGGCAGCACTTATATGTCTATTTTCCAAAGACAACCTCTGGATATGACGCAGAGCACATGCACTCAACTCCTTTGGTCAACCATGGCAAGGCCTGTTCTGAGTGGAACCTGTCCTGTTAAACCGCTGTATGGACTTGGCCACCATGCTGCAGCTCAGTTCAGGGTCCAGGCAATCTTCTATTAGCCTAGGCCATCTTTATGTAGAGCAACAATTCTTTTTTTCAGATCCTCAGAGAATTTTTTGCCATGATGTGCTATGTTGAACTTCCAGTGACCAGTATAAGACAGTGAAAGCGATAACACCACATTTAACACACCTGCTCCCCATTCACACCTAAGACCTTGTAACACTAACGAGTCACATGACACCGGGGAGGGAAAATGGCTAATTGGGTTTAATTTGGACATTTTAATTTAGGGGTGTACTCACTTTTTGTTGCCAGCGGTTTGGACATTAATGGCTGTGTGTTATTTTGAGGGGACAGCAAATTTACACTATTATACAAGCTGTACACTCACTACATTGTATCAAAGTGTAATTTCTTCAGTGTTGTCACATGAAAAGATATAATAAAATATTCACAAAAATGTGAGGGGTGTACTCACTTTTTTGAGATACTGTATGTAGCACCCTCCTAGGTAGGTGCTAGGAAAAAGCATATGGGTGGCCCTGTCTGCATATCAGGGGTGCCTGATCATTTAATTAGGCTGTCATATGCTTCTAGGTGTGACCTGTTGTGCCTGAGGGGTCTCCCCACTGTGTCCAATGAGGGCTCTTATTCGACAGTGGAGGAAACCTAGCCAATAGCACACAAGGGCTTATGGCTATCTCAGTGGGCGGAGTTTGCTGCAGTGCACCCTGGGATGGGCTATAAGTCTGAGGGGAGCATGTGACAGGGTGTCTTTGGCGGGAAGCAGAGTTCCAGGAGGAGGGTGATGGATGTCTCTCCCCCTGTCAGCGCGAATGAGGGTGTCCTGGGCAGTCGGCCTAGAGGACAAAGGTTGAGCTGAGCTGCAGAGAGAGGGATTCAGAGTTCTGTGGACCGAGTGGAGCTGCTGGGCAGAAGTTTTGGGGAAAAAACAGTGTCGTGAGTACTCAAACCCACCCAGGGGTCTGCCCATGAGAGGGGACCACTCCAGAAGGTCAGAGGGATACGGGAGCCAGCTAACCTGTGGAGAAGGCTTAGAGAAAGGGGGTGCCAGTGTCTAAGCCCTGAAGATAAGTGAGAGAAAGAGGGTGCTGGTGTGGGCCCTGAAGTGCTTACCAGCGCAGCAGTAGTACAAGTAGCTACCTCAGCAAGGAGTGCTTAAGGGAGCTCAAAGAGGATTTCTTTATGTAAGAAAGCAGTCCAAGGTCAGTTTGGAGATAACAGGCAGCAAGCCAGCGTTAACCAGCGTCAACTGGCACTGACCGGCATCTAGCCAGCGTCAAGTCAGCGCCAATCTGCATTTTTCAGTTGTCACTAGCAAATTGTGTATAGTTGAGCCAAAGGAGTATCCCACTCATCCCTTCTCCCATCCAAGTTCTCAATAAATACAAAGAACCCAAAGATACTGGACTGGTCATTTTGTTCCGTGCTCACACTTGGAGAAACATGCACAAAGGTACTTTTGTTGCACCTGGTAACCCAGGGGGACCCATATCCAGCAGACGGGCTGGGAATCCTGCCACATGTATATACACCTTTCAGTATTTTTTTTTTTTACTGCATATCTTTATTTGTATTCACTGTATATTTGTATATCTGCGCTGACTTTGGACTTGATAAAACACAGTGGACCAACACCAGCAGATGACATGGCTCTCCAAATCATCTCTGACTATGAAAACTTCACACTGGACCTCATGTAACTTGGATTCTGTGCCTCTCCACTCTTCCTCCAGAATCTGGGACCTTGATTTCCAAATGTAATGCACATTTTTCCATGATTTGGGGAGCCATGTCATCTGCTGGTGCTGGTCCACTGTGTTTTATCAAATCCAAAGTCAGCGCAGCCCTCTAGCAGGAAACTCTAGAGCACTTCATGCTTTCCCCTGCTGACCAGCTTCATGGAGATGCTGATTTAATTTTCCAGCAGGACTTGGCACCTGCCCACACTGCCAAACGTACCAATACCTGGTTTAATGATCATGGTATCACTGTGCTTGGTTGGCCAGCAAACTCGCCTGACCTAAACTCAATAGAAAATCTGTGGGGTATTGTCAAGAGGAATATGAGAGACACCAGACCGAACTATGCAGATGAGCTGAAGGCCGCTATCAAAGCAGCCTGGGCTTCCATAACACCTCAGCAGTGCCACAGGCTGATCACCTCCATGCCACGCCGCATTGATGCAGTAATTCATCCAAAAGGAGCCCCGACCAAGTATTGAGTGCATACTATACTGTACATGGACATACTTTTCAGTAAGCCAACATTTCTGTATTAAAAATCCTTTTTTTTTCTTGGTCTTATGTAATATTCTAATTTTCTAAAATATTGAATTTGGGGTTTTCACTAGCTGTGAAATATATCACTCTGTGTGCAACGCATCTATATAAAATATATGAGTTTCACTTTTTGAATTGAATTACTAAAATAAAGTAACTTTTTGATGATATTCCAATTTTACGCGATGCACCTGTATATTAACTTTTTTTTTTTTTTTGCTGTGTTTTTTTCAATTTTATTTGTGTTTATATGTTTGATTATAGATTTCTGATATTGTGTGTGTATTTTTGTTGGCAGGAATGTTTTTTCACTTTATTATTGTGGTGTGTTTAGTAAGGGAGAGCTGCATTAGTGTCGGTTCACACTATGGCGATCCGACTTCGGGGGCGACCTGTGAAGTCGCGTGCACCGCGACTTTGGCGCGACTTGCATGGACTTCACATAATGGAAGTCAATGCAAGTCGCTCCGATGTCGCCCCGCAGTAGTACAGGAACTATTTCCTAAGTCGGAGCTACTTGAGTCGCTCCTATTAGAATGGATCCCGTAGCACAGAATGGACCGCGACTTGTCAGGCTGACAAGTCGCCTGACAAGTCGCAGTAGTGTGAACCGGGACTTAATATTTTTGTTTTATTTGTATTAGTATTATTTGAAACACAGGATAGTTGGAGCTGATCTCATCCATTACTGGAGATAGGAAATATAGAAGGCCTATTTATATAATTAAAGCAGAATTCCAGTCAAATACTAACAAAGCCTAAACCTACTCCCACCCCCATTCCAAGCCTATTTCAACTACCCTATAATGGAAAGATGACTTTACTTATTCTGAAGTCGCTCTGGTCGGTCACATGATCTCTCCAACGACCGGCTTCAGTGAAGAGGAGAGATTGCCAACAACGGCTGCAGTGCCTGGAGGTGACGTCACCCATAGGCTCACTATGGCGCATCTGTTGTCAGCTGTCCCTCCTCTACACTGAAGCCGCCGCTGGAAACCAGTCATGGGACTGGACCGGAGCGGCTTCAGAATAGGTAGGTGTACAGATCTTTTCTTTACAGGGTAGATAGAATTGTCACTGACTTGTGAGCCAATTGCGGGCGGGCGCGCGCCTCGGCCCCCCGGGTCGTTCACTGACAAGTCAGTGCGTGTGACCGGCTGACCCGATCGTCCGCCGGTCACTCACGATCGCTCCGGTGAAGGGAGAAAGTCAGACGGCTTATGTAAACAAGCCGCCTGTCATTCTCCCTGGTGTAAAAATGAAGATCAGACGGTTCTACTATGTAGGACCGTTGATCTTTGTTTTTACACCAATAGCCATGTCCCTTTACAGTTAGAATCACGCCCCTAGGACACACTTAACCCCTCCCTCTCCAATACAGTTAACCCCTCCCCTGCCAGTGTCATTTTTGCAGTAACAGTGCATATGTATAGCACTGATTACTGCAGTAATGTCACTGGTAACCCCAAAAGTGTCAAAAATGTCAGTCAAGGGTCCGATCTGTGCGCCGCAATGTCGCAGTACCGCAAAAAAATCGCAAGATTGCCACCATTACTCGTTAAAAAAAAAACACCAAAAATTACAAAAATCTTTCCCTTTGTTAGTAAACGCGATAACTTTTGCGCAAACCAATCAAAATACGCTTTTTGCGTTTTTTTTTACCAAACATATGTAGCATAAAACAAATTGGCCGAAAATGTTAAAAAATTTTGATTTTTACATTTTTTTGGGGGGGAATTTCATATAAAATGTTATAAAATGATATAAATGTGAAAAATATTGTTATTTTTGCAAAATTGTCGCTCTTTTTTTGTTTATAGCGCATGATCAAATAATTGCACAGGTGATCAAATACCACCAAAAGAAAGCTCTGTTTGTGGGAAAAAAAGGACGTCAAATTCGTTTAGGTACAGCGTCGCACGATCGCGCAATGGTCCGTTAAAGTCACACAGTAAAAAATTGCAAAATACCCCCTGGTCTTTTAGCAGCCAAATCCTCCGGGGCTTAAGTGGTTAATGTACACTAAGCTGATTACATTCACATTGTATATCTATAAGCCAGTAAAAACCTTACACTTTGCCTTTAGAAGACCACAATAATATTACAAAATATTAGATTACATTATATAAATAAAATAAAAAAAACGCATAACAAAATAACATATCCAATCAAATACAGACATAACAGCTATTACTATAAGGTGCAAGATTATCTTCCATTTTTATTTCATACCTTCAGCACACTCCAGAAGTTCCCAAATGATGTTGCTTTTCCAAATTTTACATCCAAAAATATTAATGAAGGCTCAGTTAAAGTACACTGCACTTTACATATTTATGATGTTTCTTTGTATTTTCCTTGAGCGCATTATTGTTAATCTTGCTTATCCCGGCTTTTACTTGAGATTATATAGGCTAAGAGCCAAAGTAATCCTTGTTTGTAAAGAAAGCACACCTGGGTCTATGTGTGTTGGGGAAATTAAAAGTTAATGCTTCACAAAAAATCGTCTTGCAATATTTAGCCACAGCCTAGCGTGAAGGAATAATCAGGCTAAAATCCATAGTGTATGTATAGCTCAAACCTCTATTACTTTTTTTTGCTCTCTGTGTCTTGCCGGGGAGGTGTGGTGGTCAGGTATCCACAAACTGTTTGCCATATTGCATATATAATTTACCTGGGCTACTTTCAGAGATACAAAGGAAAGAGATACACTGCTCAAGGTAATGGGAAGCTTGATGACCAACAGTGATGCTCGCCCCGGCTCGCCTCCGTGGACAGTCAATAATGAAAAGAAATGGCTGCACTCAGATGTGGTCAAAATCCAGGTTTATTGGACATCCCAATGTGGCAAACATTGGGATGTCCAATAAACCTGGATTTTGACCACATCTGAGTGCAGCCATTTCTTTTCATTATTTACTTTCAGAGATAAAAGTTGTTCATCGTGGAGCTTTTTTTCATTATTTGTTAGGCTTGAATGTCTTGAATAGCTGTTGTATGACTGTTATGCAAGCATTAGAAGATTGGCACAGATCAGAAACTATGCTGATGATACCCAAATCTATCTCTCTACCCCTCAGCTCACCCCATCAGTTTCCTCATGTATCGCTGATTTACTAACAGACATATTTGACTGGATAACCCATGGACTGCCATTCTTTTAGCGCTGCATATTGACTTTTCATGTATAGCTTACTGGATGTCTGACCACTTCCTCAAACTCAACCTATCCAAAACCAAGCTCTTAATATTTCCTCCACCACGTGTCTCTTCCTCTGACTTCTCTGTCAATATCAAGGGCACCCCTATCTGTCTGTCCCCACATGTCAGGGTGCTAGAGGTACCCTGGACTCTGAACTGTCCTTTCAGGCCCACATTCAATCCCTGTCCAAATATTGCTGCCTCAACCTCTGCAACATCTCCAGAATACGCCTCTTTTAACTATTGACACCACAAAGCTCCTAGTTCACTCCCTGGTCATCTTTCGCATCAACTACTGCAACTCCCTCCTCATTTTCTTACATTTACATAGGCTATCCCCCCTTCAGTCCATCATTAATGCTGCCACCAGACTTATCCACCTTACCAACAGCTCAGGGTCTGCTTCCCTCTCTGCCATTCCCTCCACTGGCTTCCGTTCACACAACTAAAAAAATTAAAGATACTAACAATAACTTACAAAGCCATCCATAACTCGGCCCCCAGCTAAATCACTAACCTGGTCTCAAAATACCAACCGAATCATTCTTTTCGTTCCTCCTAAGACCTCCTACTCTCTAGCTACCTTGTCACCTCCTCCTATGCTTGCCTTTAGGACTTCTTCAGAGCCTCTCCCACCCTTAGGAATTCCTTACCTCAATCTGTCCGACTGTCTCTTAATCTATATCTTTAGACGATCCCTGAAAACCCTCCTCTTTAAAGAAGCCTATACTGCTTCTAACTAATACACTGTTTTTTACTTTCTCCATCAGTTAATCTCCCACAGCTATTACCTTTTGGATCACTTGATCCTCCCTCTTTGATTGCAAGCTCTAACAGGCAGGGCCCTCTGATTCCTCTTGTATCAAATTATATTGAAACTGTAACGTCTGCCTTCATTTTGTAAAGCACTGCACAAAATGTTGGCTCTATATAAACCCTGTATAATAATAAAATGAACTTACAGCACACAGGAATCCAGAACCCGGCATTGAATCCAGACCCAGTAACAGACGAGTGATGGAGATCATGTAATCCTTAACAAAGGACTGTGCCATACAGGGAAGAGAGGGAATGAGAGCAGGGTTATAGGAGGAAACTACAGGAAAATGCACAGGGTTAATGAAAGGGGGTTACAGGGAAGAAATAGGGAGACAATTGGGTTGATTTACTTAAAGCAAATAGGCTCCGACCTTTATAAATTAATTTTTCCTAAGCTTAATAAATGTGATAAAATTTTGCTTTGTGAAAAATGCCCGATCACGTGTAAGAAAAGTAAAAAAAAAAAATAATCAGCATTTTTGCTTGCACATGATTGAATGTTGGAAGTCAACAAAGCTTCACTTCATTCACTAAGCTAAGAAAAAAATTCTCTTGAAAAGTGAACAGCCTATTTGTCTTTAGTAAATCAACGTCACTGTATCATGGCTGCCATTGGGGGGTGAGTAAGGGTCCCGAAAAAAGACACAGCAAAATAGGCAGTCCATTGTTTGTACACCATGTACACTTGTCTCTAGGTTCATACTGCAGGGAGGACATACATAACAATATGCTACCAATCTGCACAGCTGGTGTTAGTATGAACTGGAATGTCAAGGGTTCTGCACAAAAATGATAAAGACTTTCTCGTATTTTAGTGTCTCTTCTATAGAAAAGGGGAGATCTTTTTGTACACTATGGAAGAAAGTAATGGTAATGGGTGTGGAGATATTTGGTAATATTGGCAGCGGAGCTGTTAATGATATTGAGCATTAAGATATGCAGTGATAAAGGTTGTGGTGATGTGTGATAGTAATTAGGGTGAAGATATGTGGTGGTAATGGGGGTGAAGATACGTCGTGGTAGTAGTGGAAAAGATATGGGATAGTAATGAAAACAGAGATATGTGGTGGTAATGGGAGCAGAGATATGTCATGGTAATGGGAGCGGAGATCTGTGGTGGTAATGGGGGTGGAGATATGTGGTGGTAGTAGGGGAAAAGATATGGGATAGTAATGAAAACAGAGATATGTCATGGTAATGGGAGCAGAGATATGTGGTGGTAATGGCAGCGGAGATCTGTGGTGGTAATGGGGGTGGAGATATGTGGTGGTAGTAGGGGAGAAGATATGTGATTGTAATGAAAGTAGAGATATGTGGTGGTAATGGAAGAGGAGATATGATAAAAATAGGGGTGGAGATATGTGGTAGTAATGGGAGAAGAGATATGTGATGTTAATAAAGCTGGCCATACATTAGACAATTTTCTTCTTCAATTTACTTTAGATTTACCTTCAACTATGTAGTGCAAGGGCCATCCTGATTGCTTACAAATTGAAAGTGTTTAGGTTGGACCTCATATTATATAGTTTAGGTTAATCTAAAGGAAAAAAGAAAATTGTATAATGAATGGCCAGCCTAAAGCCTAGTACACGGGCCGAATGTCAGGTAACCTCGTCAGTTCAATAAAAACCGGTTGACATTCGGCCCGTGTGTATGGCAGCCAGTCCTACAGAAGTCGGTCGTTAGGTTAGCTTCTGTCAGACTAGCCTTTCTGGGAAAACCAGCAGCCGACAGGCTCCAGATCAGCTTTTTGAGTGTTCTGGAGGGGGGGGGGGGGGGGCCTTCCCCTGTCAGAGCACAACAGAACAGCAGGGGAGATCGCTGTACTAACATTGGCATGTTAGTACAGTGGTTTCGATCAGAGCTGTCAACCACATGGGTTGAGCAAAACAAACTAGTGGTGTGTACTAGGCTTTAGAGTGGAGATTGGTGGTGGTAATGAGAAAGGAGATAGGTGGTGATAATGGGGGTGGGGATACGTGTTGGTAATGAGGGAAGAGATAGGTGGTGATAATAGGGTTGGAAATATGTGTTGGTAATGAGAGAGGAGATGTTTTGTGGTAATAGGATTAGAGATGTGGTGGCAACGGGAGTGAAGTAATGAAGAGGAAATTTGTGCGGTAATGGTGGTGAATATATGTGCTGGTAATGAGAGTGGTGGTATGTAGAGATAATGAGGGAGGAGATATGTGGAGATAATGAGGGTGATGATATGTGGTGGTAATGGGGGAGGAGATATGTGGTGGTAGTAAAAGTGGAGATATGTAGTAGCATTTGGGGGGGGGGGATTTGTGGTGATAATGAAGGGTGGAGAAAGGTAAGGGATACTGCACATTGGGATACAACACATTGATCATTTTTCACACAAGGTAGTTTACACATGGAGGGAACATTCTGCACTTATCTGTTGCTAGTAATATGAAGCTTGTTGCCAGAGGAAACAGAAGATCATGATTTTCCCCAGAAAAAAAGTGGGAGGTGTAGACTTTTCCCCAAAAAATAAATGATTGTCTATGAGATTGTAAGCTCTCATGACCAGAGCCTTCCTAACCCTCTTGTTTTTATTTGTATTTTAACTGTACTATCTCCTTTATATTGTAAAGCTCTGTGCAAACTGTTGAGAATCCTGTATGAGAATAATAGTCTTTATAAAATACTGAAAAGGTTGGTCTATCTCAGAGCTGGATCACCCACAAGGCATCCTAGGATGTCCAGGAATCCTAGCAGAAGTGTTCCTGCAGTAAACCAGGGGGATAGTCAGAACTTTGCACCTGCCTGCCGTTTCACAAGGGAGGACTTGTAGGCAATTGATGTCTGATGGAGAGGGGCCAAACCATAAAGACAAGACAAATGGGGCAGATTTTCTGTGCCTAGTGCAAACCTATAGTAATATCCATCAAAGTGCTAGGGGAAACCAAAGTTTCTAACCAGGAAGGTGTTTCAACTCCCTAAGGGCTTGATCACACAGGCGGCCATGGGGCAGTAAAAGAAGGTGGAGCTGAAACCTTGGTTCCCCCCCTCCTTCCCGGGATGCCCACAGAAGGAAGAGTGTAGACACGCCATGTCTGTAGCAAAAATGAAACCGCATGTCGCATTTGGTGGGAGGTAAACATCGAGCACAACACATTTAATTTTATGGGACCGTGCCTGCAACTGCATTGCAGCATGGTGGTTCAGCCTTTTTTGTGTTTAAAACAGGCAGTGAGGAAGGAACATAATGCTTCCTCATCCACCAAGAATCACTTTTCCGAGGAGGGTCAAAGTTTCCTGCACGTAAGAATGAGCCCAAATACAGTAGCTTTTCAGAAATCAAAGGGGCCCTAAGATATTAGGCCACGAGGAACCCTGCAGTTTATGACAGCCATGTGCTTTATAGAATAATACAAGGATTCACAGAATGTTTGATACAGAGTAGTAATAGTCAAATAGATATGTTATGTGGATCAATTCATGTTGTAAGATGAGCATATGTGAAGTAACATGAAAGGTCAGGGATGATTCGGGTACCTGGTATAGGAGTGTATCCAGCATGCTGACGCTGAAGACCTTCCCAGCAGCAAACGGCAGTCTGAACATGAAGACCAGATTAGATCCCCGCTCACGCTCCCTCTGCGAGAGGATAGAGCTTTGAGGGAGTGATTAGGAAGAGGAGCAGAAGACACAGGAAGGAGACAGACATCAAAGAGATAGTCAGAGATGAGGAAAGAGAGAGTCAAAGCATGTACCTTCTCCAGCTTAGATAGCACAACTGAGTATTTATCTTTGGCCTTGAACTGCATGAACCTCATATTTGCTGGATGTGTCAATTCTGTAATGATGTTTAATCCTGGAAAAAGCCTGAAAAATAAAGAGATAAAAACAGTATACTGAATTTACTGTACAGAGAAAAATTTTTACTAATACAGCATATTCCCAATTACTTTAATTGGTTATACTTCTCTTGTGGGTAACAGGAGTTCACTTCATTTTCTTCTCCTGTGACCCAGAGTCAGCTGATAGCAAGCTATTGCCTGCTATAAGCTGACATGGCAGAGCCACTCCAGGCTCTGGAAGGATTCCAACAATATTGTCAGGATCAACCCAGCTGCCTGATTGAAAGCTAGCTCTGCCTTTCAACCCGTGGCTTAGAGCTGGACCCAGCCATGTGTGCCCCCTCCCCTGCCTGTTGCTCCTGCAGACCAAGAACTGGGCAACCAGTAGTCATGTGATCACTCAGTTCTCAGGCTTAGAACCAGCAGGGAACAACTGCAGTATAGAGGTGAGTGTGGATGTTTGTTTTACAAAAACAAGATTCTCCTTTTTTTGTATTTGATACAGTTAGAAAGGGTTAAATCATTTCTCAGAGTTTTCTTACTGTATCTCCTTTACTTTCCATTCCAAAGACATAAAGGAATTAAGAGAAAAACTCTCTAAAGTGAGGGGAAATCCCTTCTTAGACAATTGGTACTGGAACAAGTTTCCCCAATTGTGTAATTTCCCCTTAAAGTGAACCTATGCCCAGATCATGCACACTAAAGTATTTAGATATTCCAAACAAGTAGCAAAAGCACTTTGTAACAAGCCCTCACCCATCTCTGCATCTATAAGCATTGTGGAGAAATTGTTTTTCAATGTTCACAGAAATCCTGTCTTTTTTTATGAGAGCAGATCTTGCCAACAATATAATGTAACGCCCAGCAAGCGTTTTTAAGCTTGGAACCATTCAAACATCAATGGATGCATACAGCAGCTTATCCACTACATGCCAAAATTGAACTTTTATTTGAATTCTCTCTAAAAACGTGTTTTCATTTTTTTTTTTTATAAACTTTCTCTGTCTGTTATTGAGCTTTGCAAAACTTTTTAACATAACGTGCTGCTTATATTGGGGATTGGTGCAGCATAATATATTTTACACCAGCAGTGCCAAAGTAAACTTTCCAGTGTTCTGATTTAAACATTTCCTTATCCTCCCCTTACTATATTGTTATTTTACTCCGTTATTAGCTATCTTATTCTCTTATTTACTCCTTCCCCTCCTGTTGGTGATATCTATTCTGCTTCTTTTTAAAAAGTACTCTCTCTTATTGCACCAATCCCATGAATGAAAACCATAATGTGTTTTCCTCAAAAAAAACCTACATGTTTCACCACTGTTTGTGGCTTCATCAGGGGTAAAATCTGGTATTTGTGCAAACATAAATTTAAGGTGTTTATAAGTGGTTAGAAACTGACTGAAACCCAGCTCTGGGGTCCTTGTTGTTATCTTTGAGGGTATTTGAGAATGGATTATTTCAAAGAACATGCAGCTGGTAGAGATCAAAGGAGGCTTGTATTATTATTATTTTTTTTATGGCCTGTTAAGAATATGTAAATAGCTAAATGTCCATAGACTGGGCACAGATGTAATTCAACTCTAACATTTTTTTTCTTCCCTATTTTCCCTCCAGGGGAAAGCCCCCAACATTATTACGGAAGGTGAATCTACTTAGTGGGGACACAAACAGCATTAAAAGTTTTAGGTGAGTATTTGGTAAATTTCAACAAATCGTATGGTGCAACCATACTTGTCCTATCTAGTCAGATTTTCTGTCTAAGTGTAAATTCAGTTTTTATACCTGAAGAGGGTCTGTACATTGACGATGGTCCGTGCATCAGCCATATAATCCTCCTCTGCGATCATTGAGCTCTCTTCCCCGACCACCACCATGTGCGCAGCGTAGCTCACACCACACCGCAGCATGTCATCTAGACTGCAGAGAGAAAGATACCGTAGTGGTCAGAGAACACACAAGAATATATATTACTGACCTTCCTTTATATATATATATATATATATATATATATATACTGTATATATATATATATATATATATATATTTTTTTTTAAAGGTAGGCAAATTTACAAAAATAAAATGAAGGCCTAATACATTCAAAATAGATGGGCCTCTTCATTGATAATGCTAATATGTAAAGGCCCTGGGCACAGTACATGTCACAATTTTTAGTTTAAAAGTTTACAGTAGAACAGTAATGATATATTTCAATTTGTTTTTGTTGTCAGTGTCCCAGCCAGTGCTATAGGGATTTGGTACCTGCAGTGTAAAGATTGGGTGCATAGTATAGAACATTTTTACTACTATGAAAATATTAAGTGATAGCTAGTAGTAGTTAGTCTCATTCAATTAGACTTGTTCTGTGATGTTGAAGATGTTTCGCAGATCCATGATGCTCTTTAGTTCCAAGAACTGAAGATGTGACCAGGATAAGCTGAAAAACATCTTCAGGATACAGAGTCCGCTACTAGCCATACCATGACCTGGATAAATGAGAACCTGCAGAGATATAATAAGTTTAAAATCATATAATTTAGAGTCCTGGTACTCAGCCATGGCCACAGGACCTATTTAGAGCCATTTAATGGCACTTATTGTTCAGACCTCAGGCCCTCTCTGTGTAGGAAGAATATTCACTTGCTTGGTACTGTGCCGCTCAGGCTCAATAGATGGGGGGGTAAACAAACTAGTTCATGCGCAACGGCTGGCAAGAGTGCAGGCAGGGAATGGAGCATGTCTTGGCTCCTACGATAGACTCAAGAGATGGTGGGGTGACCCCTGAATGCTGCACATTTAGGTGAATGGAGTGGCAATCTCAGCCTGGAATCTGACCAGGCCAGCCATGCCCCCAATGCATTTCGCTCCGCCCCCCCCCCCCCCCCCCCCCCGGAGCTTAGTCATGGGAATCCATAGGATAGGAAGAATATTCAGAAGGAGAACCTCTGCTATTTAAAAGTTTTGATTTGAATTTTTTCACCTTTCTTATGTTCTTTCTCTGTTGTCCATTGACTTTTCTTTTTTCCCCACTGATCTGGTATAATAGTTCTTGCTGAGAAAGATATCAAATGCTAGCAAGTAATTTTTAGGGACCCATAGGGCACACACATGTGGGAGCATTGACTTGTAAAGGGGATGTAGTAGCAGTGATCTAAGGCAGTTTCATGGTATAGTCTCTCCCTGTTTTCCTAAGTCTGTAGTCTCAAACCACTCCTACAGTATGTTAGCAGTCTCTAATCATTTCTTGTAGCCTGTTACCTGTCTCTGGTCATCTCCTATTGAATGTGAGCAGTCTCTGACTATCTTCTGTATCATGTCTGCAGGCTTTGATGATCTCCTGTATCATGTATGCAATCTATGATCATCTCCTGGATCACATATACAGCCTCCGACCATCCCCTGTGTCATGTCTGCAGTCTCTGGCCACCTCCTGTATGATGTGTGCAGTCTCTGGCCACCTCCTGTATGATGTGTGCAGTCTCTGGATATACCCTCTATCATGTGTGCAGTCTCAGAAAACCTCCTGTATCATGACTGCAGTCTCTGACCATCTGCTGTATCATGTCAGCAGCCTTACAATCATCTGTATCATGCATGCAGTCTCTGACTATTTCCTGCATCATGCATAGAGTCTTTAACCTTCTCCTGTATCAGGTCTGTGGTTTCTGACCATCTGCTGCATCATGTCTGCAGTCTCTAACTATCTGCTGTATCATGCATGCAGTCTATGACCATCTGCTGTATCATGTCTGCAGTCTGACAATCATCTGTATCATGCATGCAGTCTCTGACTATTTCCTGTGTCATGCGTAAAGTCTGTAACCATCTCCTGCATCATGTCTGCAGTCTCTAACCATCTGCTGTATTATGTCTGCAGTCTCTGACCATCTGCTGTATGATGTCTGCATTGCAGTCTAATAATCATCTGTATCATGCATGCAGTCTCTGACTATTTCCTGCATCATGCATAATGTCTCTAACCTTCTCATGTATCAGGTCTGCAGTTTCTGGCCACCTCCTGCATCATGTCTGCAGCCTGACAATCATCTTTATCATGCATGCAATCTCTGACTATTTCCTGTGTCATGCGTAGAGTCTCTAACTTACTCCTATATCAGGTCTTCAGTTTCTGACCATCTCCTGCATCATGTCTGCAGACTCTGACGATCACCTGTATCATGCATTCAGTCTCTGACTATTTCCTGTATCATGCTGCATGCAGTCTAACTATCTTCTTGTGTCATGCATACAGACTCTAAACGCCTCGTGTATTACGTCTACAGTCTCTGTTCTGCCAGTCAGCTGTGCTGCAGTGTTCATGTGCTAACAAAAAGAATTCTGTAATTGTAAGTGAACTGCACCAGAGAAAAAGCAGGTCTCTTGCCTCGCCAGACAGGCTGCCCTGCTGGCAGAGCTGTGTAAATCTCAGAACTGGGTAGACAGACATACTGTGCAAATCCTTTAGCACAGGGGTATTGAATTAAATTTTACAAAGGTCCAGTCGATAAAATATTCTTCCAGCAGAGGTCCGAATCTCATGTTTGTGCGATGGCCATCCTGTATCCTCGCAACCAATCACTTGCTTGTTAACTTGGATAGCCCCCGTCCTCTGTCTATAGCTGTCCTGCCTCCAGCTGTTGGCTCTGTGAGACTGGCAGTGGTGATGGCTGTGGGCAGAACAGCTCTAAAGGGTGGGACCGCAGGGGTCCGGATGAGACATTAACTGGGTCCAGATACGGACCCTGGTTCGCCATTTAGTGATGCCTGCTTTAGCAGATAAAGCTTCCTTAGATATGCCTGCTATTACCTGTGCACCTCTCTGGAATTAGTCCCACTTTGTCACTGGGGTTCTCTCTTCCCTGACTTTAAGGCCATGCATCACCAACTGCCATCTACTGTGCAATGAATAAACAAACCTTATTACCCATTGAGGCACTGTCATTGGACAATGGGTTCCAGTTGAGGAGGGTTTTCTCAGTAATAAAGTGTGCAGTATGCTCATTGACAGGACTTTTAATTTTCAAAGTTTAAAATGATTGACAGCCTCAAATTGTATTTTACATATATATATATATATATATATATATATATATATATATATATATATATATATATTCTGCAAACTTTTCAGAAAAATGAAACTGTAGTTGAAGACAAATGCTTCTCAGAAAGGTCTTGATGACTAATCCATGCCGTGAGCTATCAAACACTCTGACATGTGTCATAATAACAGAAGAGGGCATTGTTCTTGATCTTACAAAATGTAACAGGTTTTTCTCCATATGTATTTCGTGCCCAAGCCATAATGTATAAGTGTTAGAGACATAACTAGGGCATTGTGGGCCTAAATAGATATGCCAGTTTATGCCATGCTGTTTTCAAATAACACAAAACTTTGTAATGTATATGTGAAAGTTCCCCTGTTTTGCCTGCATAAAATAAAAAGTAAGGATAATGCTAAATAAAAACAACATAAAGGTACCACAGCTTGCCCCCATAGAGAACTGCATAAATCCCAAATATCTTAAACAAATACTGACTTTCTCATAGCCTACCCTCTGCCTCCACATGGGAATGCTCTAATCTGGCCAATAATTAAGGCAATAAATATTTCCATGTGGAAGGTGGTAGTGGGTACACCTTTTCTCCAGAGGTTTCAGCAACACTCTTCCAGGGGTTTGGATGTAAAAAGGTACACCAAGGGTTTTTTTTTGCTTTTTGCCTTACATTCCACTTTATCCTTTATTTTTGTTTGTGCAATGAATAGAAGTTTGCTGTTAACTAGCAAGAGTTTAAACTGCAGTGGGAAAATTCATTCAGGGCTTCTCGGGAAATGTATGAAGTGAAGCTTCTCTGTAAAGAGGAAGGACTTTTAGGTCAATGCAATGTGTGAGCAGCATATGCCTAAATGAGTGCCCTAACAACCATGTTTTTAAAGTGTACCTGTGGGAACTTAATAGCAAATAAACCAGAACTGTTGTTTCATGTCACCCTCTCCCTTCTGTGCTTCCTTCTAGAGCACACCAAGTTCCTCTAACCCTAGGGTACATGGGTACTGGCCAGTGCTTCTCTGTTGGTCAGTGAGTTTCACCATCACAGCAAAGCACCAAATGTGAGGTGCAGAGCCCTCAACCATAGCAGCTTGGTTAGTATTTGCATTTCAAAGCACTCAGGGTTTTGGAGTTACCTAGATGCTTACATTGTATAGCATCTGGAGGTACCTACTATAGTATAGAAGTGCCAACTGGTGTCCTTTAAAACACTCTTGCTGTTGAATAAGAACATCAACCCATGAGCTGTAATCTCTGTGTTTATCCTTCCTCTCCACATTAGACCAGAACTTTTGGATGGTACTCGCAGCAGACACAGGGTGCCATTTGCCCTCTGCGGTGATCAGACTCTGGTGAGTCCTTGTAGGCCTGCATGCCCACTCCACCCCGAATGGAGCAGGAGACTATGCCATTGATTAGTCTGTGGATCTCTTATCCTTCAATCAGCTCCCTGGCTCTCAGCCGCTTATTGCGCTAATGATTTCACAATCCCCTTGAAGAAGACCATCTGTAGGTCGAAACGCGTCGGAGTCTGCTTGCCCCCAACCCTTTAGGGGTTTGGGGTGCTTTTTGTGTCATATGTAACAATTTTGCAATGACCATGTTATTTGTGAATATCATCTCGCAATGAGGTTACCATGTATCAATACCAGGAGCTCATAACATACTCCCCCTATAGGGGTTGTTTTTAACTTTGCATTCTTTGTTATGCTTATGTTATATCACTTGTCACTTTTCAAGTTTTGTTTATTAAAGATTATATTTTTTATTACTTTTTGACATAATTTTTGTCTGTATACTCACTATTATCTATGCTGCCTAAAAACCCGCTGGGGGTTGATGCCTCGGCATCCCTTCTTGTCTATTAGTATTTGTTTTACTTCGAAGCTGATGGACTTTCGTTCCCTGCTCTAAAGAGGATTTCGTTGTTATACAAATTTCTGTATTACTTGTATTTTTGACTTATTGGACCTCAATAACACAGGGCCAAAACAGTACTGTCTCAGGTCATTGGTCTGCTTCAGTAAAGACTTTTGATTATAAAACACAGAACGGTGGGCATTAGGAAATTTCATTGCCACGATTCTGGCATCAAAAGTAGACGCATGTTCCAAGGGGAACTTTTATTCTCACAACCAACATGCAGCTGCCTTTGATGAAGATTCTCTTACCATGTGCTAGGCTAGATACTGTTGCTGGCAAGTGCATGCTGTTTAATGTTTTATTATTTACAAAAAAAAAATCTAAAACTAGCTGTTTAAATATTCTAGACCAGGGGTCTCCAATCTTTCTAAACAAATGGCCAGTTTACTGTGCTTTAGACTTTAGAGGGGCCAGACTGTGATCAGTGAGAGTATAAAATGCCCCATCATTGGTATTAGTGGGACGAATAGTGCCCCCGTTGATGATATCAATGGGAGGACAGCTCCATTGCGGTGTCAGTGAGAGAAATAATGCTCCATCATAGGTGTCAGTGTGAAGAATAAAGGCAAGGTAAAGGACCTTCATCTACACATTGTAGAACTGGGGTTATGAGAATCAAAGATCCTCTCAAAACATAAGTTCACTTGTGCTTCTGAAACTGTAAGGGAGAGAGACCTTGGCATCAGTGTTTTTGAAACCATTATCCACGCAGCCTTGTGAGATCTTGATTAGTGCTGGGAATTTGGATTAGCAGTGTTTTCCTGACCCTTCTCCGATCTCCCTCGGTTTCAATGAGCCAATATTTGGGAGTCTGTCATACAAGCGCAAATAGACCTATCTATGTGTCGGCCTAACTTTTCAATGAGTGGGGTATGTGTCAGGCCATTCTTGGTTGGAAGACACAACTGCTTATTACAGTAAAATGTTAATGCAAAGCAAGATTGCAGAAGATGGGATGGGAAGCTCAACTCTATTACCAATAGCATAGGGTAAGCTAAGATGAATTTCCAACCCTATCATCTGTTGAATCCAATGGATTATACCTATTTTTTAATCATGTATATAGTATTTTTTAATACTTACTTGTCAATGGATCCCACCATGTAATAGACCTGAGGAAACCAACAGATGGCCTCAAGGAACTGTGTATCAGGTCTGAAAAATAGTTATACAATTGTTACTTGACTGACCTACTTCAGCTGTTTGAAACTTTTACTGTTGCACTAAATAAAGCTGTGTATGAGGTATGAGATTACCTGTTTGGGCAATTGCCTCCTATGGCACAAGCAGACAGTGCTAGTCATCTGTATGAACACTTGTTTACACAGAGATAAGCTAGTGCTAATGCTGTTTCCTGCCTATTTTATAGGCATACATTTGCATTAGTGATCTACCAATATCGTTTTTTTAAATGCCGATACCGATATTTTGGTCATTGGATATTGGATATTTTCAGCCATGTAAAAAAATGTATTTATTTTATTTTTTTCCAGGTACTCTAGAGGAGGGATCTGGGAGTCTAAAAGACCCCAAACCCCTCCTCGGCACTGAAAAGCATTTGAAACGCCAAGTTTGGCTGTCTTGAATGCTGTCAGTTTTTTTAATGTGGTGCCGAGTACCCGGAAGTGATGTCATGACATCACTTCCGGGTTGTTTACATGGAGACCTGATCAGAGCCGAATGCGGCTTTGATCAGGTCTTCTGTTTGGCGGCCATGCAAGTAGGATGCCCCGGGTATCCCGGTGGGATGGGAGACCCGGGCGAGCCGCGGAAGACAAGACAGCCGACTGTCGGCTATGGACGCCGGTACCGGGGCGATGCCTCTAGCTGCAGGCATTACTCCAGTACAGCACTTTCCCGAAATATCAGCAATATCAGTAACCTCAGGGGCCGATTCCGATATATATCGGGGAAAGTGCATATCAGCCCCCGATATAATAAGGCTTACCTGTGGGTAAAATGAATATCCCCTAAACGTGCACCATTTATGAGATATTCACCCTGCATGCAGCCGCTGACGTCAGCCGCACATGCGTTCTAAAGGTCCGGCATATCGTGCGATAACTTTGGAGCTTTTTGCTGATGTTCTGCCGAAAACACCAACTAGCCAAAATCTCCAACCACGTGACTTCTGTTGACTCCACAGCAGCAATAATTGGAGATTTGGACGAGTTGCTGTTTTCACAGACCACCGGCAGCCTGTACACTACAGTACACAACCAGTTGCCTCTTTTCACAGAACACCAGGTAAGGAGGAAAAAAGTTGTTGCCGCCTTGGAGGCGGCCATGTTGTTGGTTAGTAGCGGGCTGACTACCAATGTCCACTCATTATAGCGTGTACCGTAGTGCAGTGGTCCTCAACCCAGGCCTACAGGGCCCACTAACAGGCCAGATTTTAAGTATTACCTTGGGGAGATGCAGACTAGAGTACTGCAATCACCGAGCAGCAAATGATATCACCTGGGATGTATTTCAGTTATCTTGCAAATCTGGCCTGTTAGTGGGCCCTGTAGGCCAGGGTTGAGGACCACTGCCGTAGTGTACAGGCTGCCGATGGTCTGTGAAAACAGCAACTCCAAATCTCCAATTACTGCTGCTGTAGAGTCACCAGAAGTGACGTGATTGTAGATTTTAGCGAGTTGGAGTTGCCTCGCATCCAGAACACAGTGTGGGATACTGTATGTAGCTGCAGCTACATACAGTTTATACTGCACATCCAGTGGCCTCACAGGTTAGTGAGGGACATAGGATTTACAAAACCTGTGAGCATTCCTTACATCAGCCTCAACTTCCTCTAAAACTCAGAGATTTGGTAGACTTGAATGTAGGGGTCCTCAAACTATGGCCCTCCAGTTGTTCAGGAACTACAATTCCCATCATGCCTAGTCATGTCTGTGAATGTCAGAATTTTAAAATGCTTCATGGGATGTGTAGTTCCGCAACAGCTGGAGGGCTGTAGTTTGAGGGTGGAGAAATATGTCCGCCGATCAGCTCCGCAAGAGCACCAATATGGCCGCGCTTTGTATATTGGTTGCCTAGGATACGATGGGCTATAAGAAGGCCGGGAGTATGACAAATGGCGCCGCTCCAGTAGACGTCTTGATGACGAAACGCGTAGGGCAGAGCTACGTACGCCATACCTCACTTCCGGTTTAGCGATTGTGGAGCCGTGGAACGCGGAAGCGGAAGCATCCCGGCGTCCCCCTTCTGTTTGACAAGCTGAAGTGATCGGTCCGACCGTAAGTCTCTGCTTGTGCTTGCCTTCATTACATGATTGTATACTACGCCATTGGGGTCCTTGTCTCCTTTGTTTAAGCACCACAGATTGAAGCACTTCGGAGGGAGGTCGCTCCCAGTGTGTCCTGCTTAAAACTTGAAGGAACCCCGGCAATAATCCCTTCTGAGGCTCTTCACATACCTGGCCCAGAAAAGGGAACAGGGTGAGAGTGTTACCTATTGGTTTCACCATTTTAACACACCAACTCACCATCACCTCACCTTTTATAACCACTTATTCACGGTTTTTATAGCACTGGTTAAGTGTTTTTATATTGTGTTTTGATTATTGCCATTAAGGATTTTAAATACTATTATGCACCACCGCTGTTTTTTTCTTATGTGGTTTTAATGCATTGCCATAGGCATTAAATGTTTTATTATACTCTGTGCACTATTTTTATTTCTGGTTTTATATGAGCAGTGAACTACACTATACATTTGCACCGAGCACTTTATTCCTAAGGGAAACTCATTGTCTACCCCTATCACTGAGCACTGAGACTAACTCTTTTTCCGTGCACATACAATCTGTATGGGGTTTTTAACCCCTTATTTTAAAACACTGCTCTAACAGGTAGCGCCTTACTCAAACCCTTTTTCTTCTCCCTCACTCATATTACACCCCTGTTTTTCAGGGGTGGGTTTGTGGCTGCTTACACCTGTTCATACGGTTAGCAATTCTAGTAATTTTTTCCATATTGAAGATATTCCATAGCGCTGGTCACCTTCGTGTTTTCATCTGTAGTTTGAAGATCCCTGCAGTCTAATGTCATCCCATTAAGCTGTACAAAAGCCTCGGCAGCCTATAGAAAAGTGACCATTGGAAGTGAGAAAGTCAAAGTGCATATGAGGAGTGTACCCAGGTTGGAGAGATTCCTCAGGCAAAAAATTCTTAGGTTCACTGCACAATATCAGACTTAAAGTGATTTTTTTAAAAAAGAACTCCATCTTTCCACACACTTTACGATGATATAAAAAACTTATCACAATGAGTTTTATACTGGGGCTAGAAAACATCCTTGGCTGAACATTTCCAAAGTCACATTGGTAAAGGTCAGAAGAGTGATGTCACCACTGCAGAGCTATTTTGTTTAAGTGAACCTACGATATACAAAAAGTTCCTATACTACTTTTCCCTAAAAAGTAAACACCACCTACAATCAGGGTGCTCTGAAAGTCATTTTTTGAGTTCTTGTGGGCCTGAGGAATCTCTCCAACCTGGGTACACTCCTCATATGCACTTTGACTTCACCTCACTTCTCTATAGGTTGTCGAGGCTTTTGTACACTTTAGTGGGATGACAGGAGAGTGTGCCAAATCTCTGAGTTTTAGAGGAAGTGGAGGGTGAGGTAAGTAATGCTCACAGGTTTGCGGATTTCCAGAGCACATACAGTACAAGGCAAGTGGCTGAGAAATATGGGTATCTGCAGCCACCGAGTGGTGCCTACTTTTATGGTATAAAGGTACTCAGATCAAGCTGCCCTTCTGACAGCCAGATACCACAACAGACTACTCAGGAATAAGGTAAAGGTCTAATATCTTGCTTGATCCATTGTAAACTCCCCAAACGAACAAATTAACAAATTAATGCAGTTAGTAATCTTGCAACCCTGCCTAACCAACTTAGGCCTATTAGTTTAGACTAGACGTGAGCGGTTCGTTTTGTTCTGAATCAAAATTCGGACGAATATTTAGTTGTTCAAAAATTCAGATGTATCTGAATTTCTGAATTACAATAGTAATGAGTTTACACAAATCCAAAATGACTAAACTAAATTTTGGACAAAATTTGAATTCGAATTGAATTAGAATCAAATTCGAAAATGAATTTAAATCGAATTTGAAAAAGAATTCAAAGACAGGAATAGAATAAAATAGAATAGAAAAGAAAAGGAATATAATAGAAAAGAAAAGAAAATAGAAAAAAAATTGACTAGAAAATATTAGAATAGAATAGAAAATAAAGGAATAGAATAGAAAAGAAAAGAAAATAGAAAAAAAATTGACTAGAAAATATTAGAATAGAATAGAAAATAAAGGAATAGAATAGAAAAGAAAAGAATACATTAAAACAGAACAGAATCGAACAGAAAAAATAATAGAATGGGATAGAATAAAATAGAACTATCTACCGAAATTTGAATTTCGAATAGAATAAATTCGAATGCCAAATTCTAATCGAATTCGAATAAACAAAACAAATAAAATTAATTTAACTAAACAAATTTATGTAAAAATGAAACAAAACAAAAATTTTTGTTCTGCACATGTCTAGTTTAGACATGCATAGAATCTTGCCACCCTTCTGAAAAGTGATCGGCAGTGGATTGTGTTTCAGAGGTGTTTGATAGGCAGTGAGGAGTTGGTATGTTGCTTTCTCACAAGCTATTTTAACCCTTTAAATGCCGCACCCCCATGCCACAACTACATTCATTACACACAGTTTTAGTATGGTTGTGGCAAAAGCACAGTCTGCAGCATATGTACAGCCCTGCCCAGCTGTCTTTGCAGCTTAAGGGGGGGGTCAGTAAAAATGCAGCTCATCCACCTACGTTTACCTCAAGGATCCAGCCCCCCCCCCCCCCCCCGTTTTAGCCACAAGTGTAAATACAAAGATTTTATTACAAGAACATGAAATATTTTAAATAGCTAGCTGGTTCTCACGGGTTTTCCAGGAGAAGTATAATGGGGCTCAGCTCCTTCTTGGCTCTGTAGTATGCTCGGAGAGGAACAATGAAGTTATACAACCCATTTCCCGCTCGCTCTGCTGATACAATTACCAGGGCGTTCTTGAAGCCGTATGCCCGTGCATCTTCATAGGGGAAATGGTGGCAACCCTTTATAAAAAAAAAAAAAACAATGACATCACCTTAATACATGTACAAACACATTGATAAATGCTCATAATATTGTATTAGAACACTATATATGTAATAAGCAATTTGAGTCCTTTTAATATTTATTTGAAATAATGAGCAGCACAGACCGTAGGAGAAAGGAGTCCTTGAACTAGTAATGCTATTCAGGAAAAATGTTCACTTAATGTAACATAAGATACAACTGTGTGAAGGAGTGAGTACATGCTACTGATTTTTCCAGTGTTCCAATATTTAAAGTACTTTAGAACAATGTTTACCAACCAGGGTGCCACAAGCACAAGGCCCAGCTAGGCCAGGATCAACCTCATGAGTTGACATGGTTTGGGTAGGCTGGCCACCAGCAGCAAAACAGGCAATGATGCTCTAGGATGCAAGGCGTCATTCATTACTCTGTTAATGGAGGCAAGCTTGCCCCCACCATGGCAGAGCCTGACTTTGATCCAGGGCCCGTCGCATGCAAGGCTGCCCCAGCATTCAGGAGAAAATGAAAGTTTGCCTCCGCCAGACCCCCTCCACCTCCTGCCCTCTGTCGCTGATGTGAAGGGGGAACATCTGATGTGAAGGGGACCTCTGATATAAAGAAGGGGCCGATGTGATGAGGGAACCCCTGATGTGAAGGGGTCTCTGATGTGATTCGGGGGGACCACTCATGTGACGAGGGAACCTCTGATGTAACAGAGATTTCTGATGTGAAGGAGGGGCCGTTGTGATGAGGAAACCCCTGATGTGAAGAAGGGGCCGATGTGATGAGGAAACCCCTGATGTGAAGAAGGGGCCGATGTGATGAGGGAACCCCTGATGTGAAGAAGGGGCCGATGTGATGAGGAAACCCCTGATGTGAAGAAGGGGCCGATGTGATGAGGAAACCCCTGATGTGAAGGAGGGGCTGATGTGATGAGGAAACCCCTGATGTGAAGGAGGGGCCGATGTGATGAGGGAACCCCTGATGTGAAGAAGGGGCCGATGTGATGAGGAAAGCCCTGATGTGAAGAAGGGGCTGATGTGATGAGGAAACCCCTGATGTGAAGGAGGGGCCGATGTGATGAGGAAACCCCTGATGTGAAGGAGGGGCCGATGTGATGAGGGAACCCCTGATGTGAAGGAGGAGCCAATGTGATGAGGAAACCCCTGATGTGAAAGAGGGGCCGATGTGATGAGGGAACCCCTGATGTGAAGGAGGGGCCGATGTGATGAGGAAACCCCTGATGTGAAGGAGGGGCCAATGTGATGAGGAAACCCCTGATGTGAAAGAGGGGTTCGATGTCATGAGGAAATCCCTGATGTGAAGGAGGGGCCAATGTCATGAGGAAACCCCTGATGTGAAGGAGGGGCCGATGTCACGAGGAAACCCCTGATGTGAAGAAGGGCTTCTGATGTGAAGTTATTTCATCAAGGGGGTTTTGTGCATTGTTCCAGGCTCAGGTTTCCCATTGAAAAGTAACATTAATGCTTTTTACACTTTAGACTGGGGTACCTCAATATTTTTCCTTCTTTTAAAGCGTGCCATGGCTAAAAAAAGGTTGGGAAATGCTATTTTAGAAGTGCTATGAAGTGATGTGCCTCCATATTGTTCACCTGTTACTATAGTAGCACTACCAGGTTAGAGTGAGAGAATATTAGGTGGAACATGCTAAGCCATTTTTAAACATCTCAGAATACTACAGCTGATGTATGAAAAAGGGGTGGTACAGCCTAAAGTGGCTCTGACATTGCACTGGCAAGAACTGCCATTGTTCTGGCCACTGAATGGCAAGAACGAGGCTTGGCTCCAGCGGGGCAGGTCTTGGGACTAAGAAAAATGGAAACCTACAGAGTGATAACGCTATGCCCAGGATAGGGGGGTCCCTGAACTTTTGCATGAATCAAATAGTTCTTGCAGGCATCTTTTGCTGCTGCTCAGCCATATTGATAACGTATACACCAAAAATTTTAAAGGTGCCTGAAAGAACCTCTACCAATCTGCAACGTGTCTTTTGTGTGACTAATCCTTGGCACACTATGAAAAAAAACTATGACTTTACTTCTAATGCTGCCATGTCTCCAGCCCTCTAATAAATCAATCATAGCAATGCTTTTGGCATCTGCAATTCTCTCATTTCTTGGTGTGATCGCAGGTGCAAAAACCACTACCAGATCCACTGTGACAGCTCGGACCCTGAATCAAAAAGGTTTAACCCTTTCCCCATGATGGAGTATCATTTTCTTGTTCGTTAACAGAGTAGCCTTTCTCAACCCCAGAGGAACCCTTGAAAAAAATTTCAAGTCTCAGGGAACCCCTGCTAAAATGTATTCAACAGTGAGAAGATGCCTCCCTTACATTGATGGTCAGTGAGAGAATATGCCCTTCACAGTGGTGTGCAGACTACCACCCTTACAGTCAGCTCATTGTGTAATGCTGCTAGATCTGCTAAGTAGTGTTGGCCCTGGAATCATGCAGATAGGAGGTCAACCAGCCACAGCTCAAGGAACCTCTAGCAATCACTAGAGGAACCTTAGAGTTCTACAGAACCCTGGTTGAGAATGGCTATAACAGAGGCTTTCATGCCCACGAGTTTGTTATGCTGTGTGTGGACCATTAGATGTAGTGAAACAGGTGCATCCAGGCTATTACCTCCATGTAATCATGTCAGCCATGATTAGGGCCTGATGGCTGAAACGCGTTGTTTATTATGGCTGTTTTGTCATCAGTAACAATGAAGTTTATACTGTATGTTTTAGTCGATTTCCATGGCACCAGCCTTTTCACTTTTGTTAGATATAGTGGGTCCTTGGTTTTCAATTTGCAAAAGTATTCGGCCCCCTTGAACTTTGCGACCTTTTGCCACATTTCAGGCTTCAAACATAAAGATATAAAACTGTAATTTTTTGTGAAGAATCAACAACAAGTGGGACACAATCATGAAGTGGAACAAAATTTATTGGATATTTCAAACTTTGTTAACAAATAAAAAACTGAAAAATTGGGCGTGCAAAATTATTCAGCCCCTTTACTTTTAGTGCAGCAAACTCTCTCCAGAAGTTCAGTGAGGATCTCTGAATGATCCAATGCTGACCTAAATGACTAATGATGATAAATAGAATCCACCTGTGTGTAATCAAGTCTCCGTATAAATGCACCTGCACTGTGATAGTCTCAGAGGTCCGTTTAAAGTGCAGAGAGCATCATGAAAAACAAGGAACACACCAGGCAGGTCCGAGATACTGTTGTGGAGAAGTTTAAAGCCGGATTTGGATACAAAAAGATTTCCCAAGCATTAAACATCCCAATGGAAGGACCTGGCCGTCCCTCTAAACTTTCAGCTCATACAAGGAGAAGACTGATCAGAGATGCAGCCAAGAGGCCCATGATCACTCTGGATGAACTGCAGAGATCTACAGCTGAGGTGGGAGACTTTGTCCATAGGACAACAATCAGTCGTATACTACACAAATCTGGCCTTTATGGAAGAGTGGCAAGAAGAAAGCCATTTCTTAAAGATATCCATAAAAAGTGTTGTTTAAAGTTTGCCACAAGCCACCTGGGAGACACACCAAACATGTGGAAGAAGGTGCTCTGGTCAAACCAAAATCAAACTTTTTGGCAACAATGCAAAACGTTATGTTTGGCGTAAAAGCAACACAGCTCATCACCCTGAACACACCATCCCCACTGTCAAACATGGTGGTGGCAGCATCAGGGTTTGGGCCTGCTTTTCTTCAACAGGGACAGGGAAGATGGTTAAAATTGATGGGAAGATGAATGGAGCCAAATACAGGACCATTCTGGAAGAAAACCTGATGGAGTCTGCTAAAGACCTGAGACTGGGACGGAGATTTGTCTTCCAACAAGACAATGATCCAAAACATAAAGCAAAATCTACAATGGAATGGTTCACAAATAAACATATCCAGGTGTTAGAATGGCCAAGTCAAAGTCCAGACCTGAATCCAATCGAGAATCTGTGGAAAGAACTGAAAACTGCTGTTTACAAACGCTCTCCATCCAACCTCACTGAGCTCAAGCTGTTTTGCCAGGAGGAATGAGCAAAAATTTCAGTCTCTCGATGTGCAAAACTGATAGAGACATACCCCAAGCGACTTAGAGCTGTAATCGCAGAAAAAGGTGGCGCTACAAAGTATTAACTTAAAGGAGGCTGAATAATTTTGCACGCCCAATTTTTCAGTTTTTTATTTGTTAAAAAAGTTTGAAATATCCAATAAATTTCGTTCCACTTCATGATTGTGTTCCACTTGTTGTTGATTCTTCAAAAAAAATTACAGTTTTATATCTTTATGTTTGAAGCCTGAAATGTGGCAAAAGTTCGCAAAGTTCAAGGGGGCCGAATACTTTCGCAAGGCACTGTACATAATCAGAGTACCGATATTACCTTATCAAGTCGCAGACAGCAGTACTGACTCTTTTGCTGGAGTAAGTGACATAAAGTGGGTGAGCTGCCAATGTAAGGTGTATTAGAGGGATAGCCCTTCACCCAGCTGAAAGAGAAGAATTAGAACAATCTGTGTAATGAGACTATCAGGCATTTATGGAAATTTCATATTGTCCTTTACGCATTGTCATCAGCTTACTCATTGTAAGAGCCCAGCTCTTCATCTGACTGACTAATCTCATCCTCAGACTGGTCACTCAAAAGGTCGAAGGATGTGCTGGTATCACCATCAATTAGGTCAGGCACGGGATCGATGCTGTGTTTTCTTCTATGAGTGGAGTCAGCCGGTGGGCTTAGCAAGTTGCCATCAACACTCTCTGGACTTCTTGAACCCTGAAGATCGATGGCCACTGTGCCTATAAAAAAAAAAAAATAAGGAGGATATATAAATGGGGAGCTTTCTGCATGTCTGCCATGTCTGTGCTTTTTAAAGGAGGATGAAAATGTATAAAACTGGACAAACCTCTTTGTAAATCTGTTCAGTAACTATGTTTTAAAACAAGTCCTCACTAATCTTCGGAGCTGCAGGCAGAAGTGAGTAAGGGGAGCTGAGCTGCTGAAATTAAACCGAAAGTACTTTCTTTTGTACAGAGGCGTAGCGTGGGTTGTCAGCACCCGGGGCAAGGCAAGTAATTTGCGCCCCCTAACACGTGGGATTTTAGTACTCGAGTCTCTTCCACTAGATTAGTTAAAGAAACCCTTACCCCCAAAGCACATGTATTATTGTTATTAAAATACTGATGTAATTAAAGTAAAATGCATCTAAATACAAGTTTGAATGAACAGCGTGCCCCCTTTCAATGCAGAATGACCAGCATGCCCCCTTTCAATGCAGAATGACCAGCATGCCCCCTTTTAATGCAGACAGACCAGCGTGCCCCCCTTCAATTCAGAGAGACTTACCTGCAGCGGCGGCTTCTCCTCAGTCCCCTGCATCTCCTCGAGTCCTCCCTCCTCCTCCTCGGCCAATGGCATGCGTTTGCCTTTCGGCCAATCAGGAAGCGGGTCTCGTACCCTCTTCCTGATTGGCCAGGAGGAGGATCCGTGTGACAATAGCGAATTTTCATTCGCTATTGTCACACAAATGGGTGGGCTAGGGTGCTCTGCTCTGCGCCCCGGGTCCACCCTTTTTTGAAGCCTATTAGAGCCTCTGGCGCTAATCAGGTGATTAAAAAAAAAACCCACTCTGTGACAGCGCCAGGCTGCTGACTCACTCGCTGCTAAACTGACTGAGCAGTGAGGAGAGGCGGCATAGGCGGTGCTTAGCTTGGAACGCCACCCACCCTACACCAGTGGACAGGTGAGGCAAAGTCCAGCCCCGCCCCGACCCGAACCCGCCCTTTTTCAGCCATAGGGCGCCCGCGCTGGACATCTCCCAGCCTAAAGATGGAGGCAGCCGAAGAGAGTGTGTGAACTGTGTATGTCAGAGTCAGACAGACAGAGTGACACTGCGGATGCGCCCCCCCGATGTTGCGCCCGGTGCGGCCGGCCCCCCCTGCACCCCCCACGCTATGCCACTGCTTTTGTAAACCTCCAGGATGAATTACTGCACAGTGTCTGCAGCTACAGAAATCAGTGAGGGCTTGTTTTAAAGTTTTTTTACAGCTTTTAAATAATTGAAATCCCTAACCGGACCACGGTTCTTCTTTAACCACTTGATGTCCAGGGAAATTTTTTCATTTTACACACACCTGTTTAAAATCTACATATTTTGCTAGAAAATTATTCAAATGCTCAAACAATTATATATTTTTTGAAAGCAGAGGCTCTGTAGAATTCAATGACGGCAGTTGCAATTTTTTCTGTTGCACGATATTTGCACAGCTGTTTGTAAAACATATTTTCTGGCCAAAATGCACTAAAATTAGTGCACACAAATCAATTTTTGGTAAAATATAATAGATGGGGTTGTGTCTGGTAAATAATATATCAAACATTTCTTGAAACTGCGCACGTTAATTAATCAATTTACCACCGGAGGATTTTCCTGCTTTACGTCCAGGCCACTTTTTGCAACTTGGCACTGTGCGACTTTAACTGACAATTGCGCGGTCATGCAACGCCGTACCCAAACAAAATTTACGTCCTTTTTTTCCCACAAACAGAGTTTTATTTTGGTGGTATTTGATCACCTCTGCGCTTTTAATTTTTTTCGATATTAATAAAAAAAGAGCGACAATTTTGAAAAAATAACAATATTTTTCTACTTTGACAGTTAAAAAATATCCAATATTTTCAATTTTTGTCTTATATTTAGGCCAAAATGTATTTAGCTACATGTCTTTGACAAAAAAATTCTCAATAAGCGTATTTTTAACCGCTTTAAGACCGGAAGGTTTTACCCCATTCCTGACCAGGCCATATTTTGCGATTCGGCACTGCGTTACTTTAACGGACAATTGCGCGGTCGTGCGACGCTGTTCCCAAATTAAATTTATGTCCTTTTTTCCCCACAAATGGAGCTTTCTTTTGGTGGTATTTGATCACCTGTGCGATTTTTAGTTTTTGCGCTATAAACAAAAAAAGAACAACAATTTTGAAAAAATAACAATATTTTTCTATATGAAATCCCCCCCCAAAAAATGTAAAAACCAAAATTTTTTAACATTTTAGGCCAATTTGTTTTGTGCTACATATGTTTGGTAAAGAAAAAATCGCAATAAGCGTATTTTGATTGGTTTGTGCAAAAGTTATCGCAGCTACAAACTACAGGAAATTTATGTTATTTTTATTGTTTTTTTTTTAACTAGTAATGGCGGCGATCTGTCGGCGATCTGCGTTTTTTTTTTTTTTTGCGGGACTGCGACATTGCGGCGGACAGATCGGACCCCTGACTGACATTTTGACACTTTTGGGGGTACCAGTGACATTACTACAGTAATCAGTGCTAAAAATGTGCACTGTTAACTTTATTGGTGATCTAGGGGTTAATTGTATGCCTGTTGCTTACTGACGTGTGTGGGGGGGAGGGGATTGAGTGACACAGGCACAGATCGCAGGTTCAGCTATGCTGAATCCTGTAATCTGTGACTGCTTTGTGTAAACAAAGCGGGCGGATTTCCTCACTCGATCCCCGACGATCGGGGAAGAGCGGCGGTGATCACCGCCTCTCCTCCCCTGGCCCGACTCCCGCTGTGTCCTGTAATCTGTGACTGCTTTGTGTAAACAAAGCGGGCAGATTTCCTCACTCGATCCCCGACGATCGGGGAAGAGCGGCGGTGATCACCGTCTCTCCTCCCCTGGCCCGACTCCGCGCCGCCCACAAGGGGAGGAGTCCAGCGACGTAGGTCTACGTCGCTGGATAGAATCAAGCCACTTTGCCGCAGTACCCGCTCAGTGAGCGGTCAGCAAGTGGTTAAATGGGGAAAAACAATAGTACCCAAAATTGTAAAAGCCTTTACATGTTGTTTATTAAGAGTTAAACTGACCACAGTATCAGGGATCAGCAGCCATTGTATACCGTGGTCAGTTTACAGAGGGGAGGACATAGCCAGGCAGGATCAGCCAAGTATTTCAGGTGATAGAAGGGGCCAAATTACACAGCAAAGCACTGCGCTGTACAACATGCTTTAAGGGAACAGAATCTTTTTTTTTTTTTTTTTTTAGGGTAACAAATGCTTTAAAAATAAATACTGCTGTTTGCTCTTTAAAAATAAATACTCAAAATAAGTATAATGACTAAGCCCCTCCCCTTCATGACATTGTAGAAAATGGGTGGAGCCTGGGTGACCTTAAAATTATGCCCCCCCCCCCCCCTGAAAAAGTTCTTGCAGACGCCCATGGACGGAGGGGGAACGTGTGTGTTTGGTATGTTAGAGTTAACTTGTGTTCAGTATCTTAGAGTAAATTGACCACTGTTTTTGTGTGGGGGCAAAGAAATTAAAAAGCCTTTGTATAATATTTAAGGCCCAAAAGACATTATGTATAATGGGTCCATATCTAAAATTATGAAGGTACACCTTTTAGAAGGAACTTGGTAAGAAATAGAGGTGACCTAATCTGTAAATATGGCTGTGATTGTGGAAGCAATATGTGCATTTTAAAATGCGTGACGTAATTATGTCACATGATGTTGCACACATACATGT